>NC_090023.1:16592574-16904722 GCF_037176765.1 Anolis sagrei
CCAATTCAACACAATCTTGGTGAAGCTTTTGCTGACTTACCTGTTGTGAAAAGGAGTTTCCTGGGATCCTAGAAAGCAGACACAGACAGCATGAATGATTTAGCAAGCTTAGCCAGAGATAACTTCATCAGTATTCTTAGTCGGAGCAGAGCTGCTGTAAATGAAGGTCTGACCTTCATCTTTACATGGTTGGCTTCTACTCATGTGTCATGTCCTTGCTCTTTCAGAGTATTGGTTAGGAACAAAGGACAAAACTACCCCCAGAACAGCTAAGAAAGTTGGGTATGAAGGAGGAATTAGTTCAAGGCAAGAGGAGAGAAGACGAGAAGCCAGCAACAGAAAACTTTGCTTAGAATAAAGCAAATAGCATCAAGGTGCTCTTATGATGCTTCTTCTGGCCTTTCTGAATGTCTGGGGGGGGGGGGAAATGATGGTTGCAGTCAGGCATGGCTGGCCCTTTAGAGCCGTAGCAAACTACTGGAAGCGAGAGTGAGCTTGTGCTCGAGCTCGCTCCGAAGCCCCGCCTTTCCCCCCCCCAGGCTGCTCTCTCTCTTGCTAGTGTGCCTGTTTTCCCTTGCTAGGGTCACAGGTCACAGTTTAAAATCTGGGGAGAAGTGGATGAGCTCCTTCCATCAACTCCAGCTCCTCATGCGAGGACATGAGAGAAGCCTCCCACAAGGATGATAAAGACATCAAATCATCCGGGCGTCTCCTGGGCAACGTCCTTGCAGACGGCCAATTCTCTCACACCAGAAGCGACTTGCAGTTTCTCAAGTCACTCCTGACACGACAAAAAAAAAACATAACTCAGAAAAGATTTGAGGGCACACAAGAAGAATAATATACTGTGGTTTCTCCACATGGGACTGGACTGCAACTCCCAGGAACCCCAACTAGCATGACTAAAGATGAAGAATGCTACGAGCTGCAATCCACCACTTCTGGAAGGCTATATATTTGCCATGCCTGGCTTACCTGGAATAAAACTATGGCACAACATTCAGAGAAGTGTATGATCCAGTGGGGAATTAAACTGTGATTCATTTGTTAGCCTGAGGTCAATTTTCATCACAATGTGCAAAGATCAAATATCTGAAATTTCTGTAGGCAAACTAGGGATGTAAAGGACTTAAGAGTTTATCCTTTCCTTGATGAGAGAAGTTTCTGAGCACACTGAGGTATCCCATCAAACAAGTGATGAACTGCTGCAGTATTTTGCACATTTCAGGACTCTTTGGAGAGAATGCAGGGAACCCACCATATTCCCAGGGCTTTAGTTCTAGGAGCTCATGCAAATGCAAAAATGCAGTTCTCACACCTCATGTTATTAAATGACAGCAACATGAATACACATGCTTGAGTATATCTGCATTCAGGTCACTGGCATTTAATAATGTGGTGCATAGCCACCCACAGTTGGATTAATTTGCAGATCTAGAGGGCTCACTTTTTGCTGACTTCGTGCCCCTTTTTCTGCACAGATTTAATCTTCTCTCTCAAAGTGCTCTAACTGCTCTCTCAAAAATTACTTTCTCTCTCAAAGTAATCTAACTGCTCTCAAAGTGACATACAAAATATATCCCAAAATAAAATCACCATTACCAAATGTGTCAAAACCTTGTAATTCTCACCCAGCAAGGGGACAACTATTCATTTTTGCAACAATGAAATAAAGGAAGATTTAAATCCCAAGAACAGATACATCAGCTCTGAGTACTAACAAATAACCCACTTGTGCAACTATTCTGTCTTCTCTAACATAAGGGATGCCTTTTTCCCTCTATCGAGGGAAAAACAAAAGCAGATAGATTTGCAAGCTGCAAACAGAGAGACTGCAAGATAAATGCTACTTGTGAAAGCATCCTGGGACTACAAATTCTCAAGTAATCCCAGTATGCCCATAAATTGGCACTCTGTCCAGCCAACACAGACAAGTACAACAAAAAATATACGGAGAATACAGAAGAAATCTAATTTCATCCACTGGTTTAAGCAGATAGCATAATTGTGACTCTCGTCAAAAGGACAGGCAACCTGCAGATCTAGAGCAGACCTCATGCAGCTCTCAATATAACCTCAGTGAGGACTTTGGGCATACTAACATGGACACTTCAACCTAAAGTGGGTAAGAATTGGCTTTGTGGCATTTACATGACTCATGGGGCCATTTTGCTCCCAATGTGAAACAAAGCTGCTTAACAGATTTGTGCCTGCATTGGCAAAGTAGGGGAATACTCCGGAGCCCCTTCAAAGCTCCAAAACAGCCCCACACTTCAAGATGTAGGGGAACAGCTGGGCTGATTCTGTACCACAACCAACAAGAAGACCTTCTACTGTGTTTTGACCTGATGTATCTGCAAGAGTAGGGGATCAAGAGAGAAGCCTTCCCAAGAGATCTGAGCATGGGCCCACTCATGCTCTGAGAGCACAATAGCAGACCGATAGCCAGTGCTGTTGCAACAAAGGAGTTGTGTGCGCCCTGTAACCAGCTCCATCTAGCAATCCAATTGCAGCTCTTTGGAGCAGCTGAAGTTTCCCCAACAATGTTCAAAGGCAGCCTGAAATAGAATGTTACAGTAATCCAAACAAGATGTAATGAGACATCTGTACCTGTGGACAGACCTGACATCTCAAAGAACAGGTGCCAATTGGCACAAGTTTTAACTATGCACATGCATTCCTGACCACCAACAAAACTTGAGCTCCTAATTTGAAGATTGGCGGGTTGGCGGGGACAAGGGACAGGGCCTTCTCGGTAGTGGCCCCTCGGCTGTGGAACGCCCTATCCACAGACATCAGATTAGCTCCCTCATTAATGGCATTTCGGAAGAAAGTAAAAACCTGGTTATTCGAACAGGCGTTTGAATAGGCAGTGCAATGAATTACAATGAATTATAGGAAATCGGTACAATGGATGACGAGCTTGGAATATGACTTTAGTTATGAGACGCCAGTGTGTTGTTTATTGATGTTATTGATGGTTATTGATGTTAATTGCTTATTGTATTATTGTGTTAACTGTCTTTTAAATGGCTGTACGATGTTTGTATTGAATTTTTTGCCGCTGCTTGTTGTTAACCGCTCTGAGTCGCCTAATTTGGCTGAGAAGAGCGGTATACAAATAAAGTAAATAAATAAATAATTTGAAGATTGAATTCAGAGGCTGCAGAGGTACATCTTCAGGGAGGATATAATATTATTTGGTGGAGTCTTAATCTCTGTTCCCTGAACTGCCTTTCAGTTGATCAAGAGGACTTCCATCTCATCTAGATGAAATTTTAGTTAGTTCACTTCAGTAATGGATCCAGTCATTTCATTACTTATTTCAAGCAAAACGGGATAATATAGAATGTTTAAAAATCAAAATTAAACTATCATATTAAAATATTAATTTTAAACAGTTTATAAAAGGTCATTAAAATACAGTACAACCCTCACCATGGTTACATGAAACTGCAAACCAAACACCATTATATTACCTGACTTTCAGTCCCAGCATATCCTAAAAATTATATTGGCCAACCATAGACATTCCAAGAGAGTTATCCTCTCTATGGATTCACTAGCTCCTCCAACACAAGTATAGTAACTTCCAGAGGAAATATATCATAGTAACATGTTGGAGGATCTAGTTGGGATCCTTCTAAAAGTCACGTAGGGACAATCAGAAAGAAGAAACATGGAGTTCTGCCCACTCACCTCACCATGATAGTTGGCTACGTTGAGGGCAAGAAACTGTTCACTGTAGTTCACAGAGAAGTTCAATGCATTCACCAGGTGAGCACCAACATGAATCACTAGAACAGAAGAAAAAATTGATGTGTTTAAAGACACTGAAGATTCCATACATAAAACTCACATGTCAACACCAGTAAAACCTGCAACAAAATGTGGATTATTGCTGCTTGGGAGTCTAGCCACTTTGTTCCATTCTCCCTTCTTACAACACTGTGTATCCCAGTTCACATTCAGTTCACACTGGGTTGCTTAAATTTTATTTTACTGTGATACTTAGGAGAAATAAAGCAGGAACTGATAGCATGCCAATAGAGTAGTTTCAACCAATAGAGAAAGAATCCAACTTTTAATGAAAGTCTAACAACACATATGGGAATCATTGAGGATCGGAGAGACTTATGGACAGGAGTTCTACAACTACCATCACAAAAGTGTTGGTAACAAAAAGTTTCAATTTTCAGAGATTTTTGGATTTCTGGATACTGAGGTTATAGTAATTTGTTTACATCATGAGGACTCATTAGTAATGAAAATACAGTTGAAGACCAAAAAAAAAAGAAGAAGGGGCACATTACCCCATTGTCCCATGTTTATGCCGCCCCGAGTCCCCTCAGATGGAGGCTGGGTATAAAGTTGTTGTTGTTGTTGTTGTTATTCTGACAAAAAAGCACAGTGTGTCCTAGCAAATGAGATCTATATGCTGGATTTTATATCACAAAATCACAAGTCGAGCACTTCCGTCTAGGACTGTGTGATGTATTTTCGAATGATGCACTCAGATCCAAGTAAGGTGACCTTTTGCAGTTGACAGATCATAGCTTTGTCAATGTTTATTGTTTCCAAATGCCAGCTGAGATCTTTTGGCACGGCACCCAGTGTGCCCATTACCACTGGGACTACCTGTACTGCCTTAGCCTTTGCAGTTCAATTTTGAGGTGTTGATAATGGTTGAGTTTTTCCTGTTGTTTTTCCTCAATGCGGCTGTCACCCAATATGACAACATCAATAATCCAAACTTTTTTCTTTTCCACAATCATGATGTTTGCCGTATTGCATTCCAAAACTTTGTCAGTCTGGATTCGAAAGTCCCACAGTATTTTTGCATGTTCAGTTTACACTACTTTTGCAGGTTTATGATCCCACCAGTTCTTCACTACTGGCAAGTGGACCTTGTGACATAAGTTCCAATGAATTATTTGGGCCATAGAGTTATGCCTCTGTTTGTAGTCTGTCTGTATGATTTCCTTGCAGCAGCTGAGGATATGATCAATAGTTTCATCAGCTTCCTTGCACAATCTGCATTTTGGGTCATCAGCTGATTTTTCAATCCTGGCCTTAATGGCATTGGTTCTGATGGCTTGCTTCTGGGCTGCAAGAATCAGGCCTTCTGTCTCCTTCTTCAGGGTTCCATTTGTGAGCCATAACCAGCTCTGCTCCATTATAAACTTTTCCTTCAATTTTGTGAAGAAATCAACTTTTACTTCAATTTTGTCATTATTATTATTATTATTAATTATGATGGTTCAATAAATAAAAAATATTTCATGTACAAAGGTATTTAAAAGATGGTCTAAAATTACTATGTATGGTGTATATGAAGCATAAATGAATGTAGGAATACAAAATCTTACAAAATCTAAAATCTGAAACGCTTCTGTTCTCTAACATTTTGGATAACGGATACCCAATTAAGTGGCTGGGGTTGTTTGTGACCAAGCTTGGGAAACTGGGTTGTTGTAGGTTTTTCCGGGCTATATGGCAGCGCCCAGACACGCATCAAGGAACATGAAAGGCACTGCAAACTACTCCAACCAGAGAAATCAGCCATAGCAGAGCACCTGATGAACCAACCTGGACACAGCATATTATTTGAGAACACAGAAATGCTGGACCACTCTCACAACCACCATGTTAGACTACACAGAGAAGCCATTGAAATCCACAAGCATGTGGACAATTTCAACAGAAAGGAGGAAACCATGAAGATGAACAAAATCTGGCTACCAGTATTAAAAAACTCAAAAATTACAACAGCAAAACAACAGAGGGGAAACAAACAGGCACATAAAATCACTCTCAACAAGAGATTTCCCCCAGGCACTTCCAGGCCATTGAATGCAAATCAAGGTGATCAGCTGAAACATTCCCAGCTAGCCCCAGCAGACAGGGGTCCTTTGTCTCACCCTGGTCATTCCACAGATATATAAACCCATTTTTCCTACTTCCAACAAACCTCACTACCTGAGGATGCTTGCCATAGATGCAGGCGAAACATCAGGAGAAAAATTGCCTCCAGAACATGGCCATATAGCCCGGAAAAACCTATAACAACCCAGTGATCCTGGCCATGAAAGCCTTCGACAATACAAGCTTGGGAAATTTTCTAAATTAATTATGGTACTCAGAAGAGCAACCTGGGAGCAATGGTTTTCTAAAAACAAACTCTACCAAACTCTGGTTAAAAATAAGATTCAAACACAAATACTGTCTCTTCCACAAAGTGGACTGAAGAAATGGGATGCTTGCTGCCTTCCCTTTAGCAGCAAACTATCTTGGACGAGTGAGCTCATGAATTACTCTGTATGGGCAATTTAGTGAAATAATATGTAAGGCAACAGTTATGTCTTTTATGTGGGGGCAGAGAACTAAATCAGACAAGAGAATAGGGTTAAAATAGCTGACAGGAATCCTCCACAGAGAACAAATTTTTGTCTGCCCACACAGCCTTCACTGCAACAGCATCTGTGTTACTTTGTTTAAACTGGATGTGTTTGAGCCAGGATCAGTTCTATGCCATCTACTAGCTTTCAACTGGGTTTTTAATGGGGAGAGAGAGAGGGAGAGAGGCAGCTGCTCAGACTCAGAGATTCTTAAATGAAGACCTCTTCCTCTTGAAGAGTAGAAGACTCTGGGAAAATGCTTCCAGTTCTCTATAAGAGAAACGTGGAACAAGAGTACCCCCTCATGTACTGTGGAAGAAAAGCCACAAATGGTTTATGATGTTGTCACATGCTTTACAGCAAGACCTTGCATTGTTAGCACTAGAAAGACACACCTGAGAAGATGCAGATCATCACACCACACGTCACATGGAAAGTTTTGCTTTTATCCAGCAGCCTCCTAGTTTTTCGACTGGGCACCTGGGGGAAAAAAAGAATATAAATCACTACCTATTTTTTTTTTTTTAAAAAGAGAGATCAGTCAAAATCAGTATCTCTCTAAGGCAGAAGAAGAGATCTGTGCTGTCTTTCAGAGGAGGAACTCTCAAGACGGGTTTAGGCATCTACTCCTACAAGACAAGTGGTTGGACTAGATGGCCCTTGGGGTCTCCTCCAACTCTATGATTTTACAACTACAATTCCAGCATTCCTCTCCAAAAAGAAAATCTGGGAGAAGAGTACAGAGACAAATGCAACCTACTAGAAGTCAAGTAGGTTCTGGTTAGTTGCTTTAGGCCAAGTTAAATTGGATTGGCAGCACCCTCTAGAGTAGAATAAATTTGCTGAATCAATAATTAACTTGATTAGTCAAATTTTATCTAATTTTCATGGATTTAGTGGGTCTATCAGGGGTGTGAATTGTGATTGGACTGCATCTCCCAGCATTTCACACCATTGGCTATGCTGGTTAAGGATGATGGGATTTCCAGTGTAACAATGTCTAGAGGAGCTCATAATGCCCATTCCTGATCTAAAGGTCCAATCAAAGTAGAATCAATACTTAAAAAATAAACAGAAAACCCCAGGACTGTATCACTTAATTTAATTTATTTATTTATTTAACTTGTATACCGCTACTTCCAATTTGGCTCAGAGCCATTTACAGAAATAGATTAAAAACAGTACAATTTGCTTTAAACAGCCATAACAATAACAATAGGTAGCAAGGACAGACATAGCCTGGGTTGTTGACCCATCAAAAGCTTGCCGGAAAAGAAAAGTTTTGCAGGCTTTCTGAAAAGCAAGTAGGTCTCGGATAGTTTGAGTTTCAACCGGCAAGGCATTCCATAAATAAAGGGCTATGATCGAGAAGGCTCTGTGCCTAGTAGAGGACGATGATAAGTCCGGATGTTAGGGACTGCAAGCAAATTTTGGTCTTCAGACCGGAGTAATCTCTGGGGTTGGGAGGGGGATAAGCGGGCCCTCAGGTACGCTGGCCTCAGATCATATAAAGCCTTAAAGGTTAGTACCAGCACCTTGAAAGTGATCCGGTACTCAATCAGTAGCCAGTGCAGCTATTGGAGAATTGGGGTGATATGACACCTCGCCGGCACCCCGGCAAGAAGATGAGCCGCCACATTTTGCACCAGCTTCAGTTTCTGGATCACTGACAAAGGAAGGCCAATGTAGAGGGCGTTACAGTAGTCAAGCCTCGAGATGACTGTCGCCTGGATCACCGTAGCCAGGTCATTCCTAGATAGGTAGGGAGCCAGTCGCCTAGCCTGACGTAGATGGAAAAACGCATATCTGCTCACAGCAGAGACCTGGGCCTCCATTGTGAGCAGAGGGTCCAATGCCTCCAGTAAGTTACTGTGTGCCTGAAGAATTGCCTCACAACACACGCTGGTAGTCATGGAGTCTGAATATGCTAAGGAGAAAATACTTGTGGCCATTCTGTGTTTTTCACAGAATTACTGAGTTCGGAAAGACTCCAAAGGCTATCTATGCCTTGTGGGAACTCCCTCCTCAGTGCCATTAGATCAGCCCCCCCCCCCCCCCCCGCCTTCCTGGCCTTCAGAAGGGAAGTGAAAACATGGCTTTGGGATCAAGCCTTCGGAGAATAGTTGCAGTACAATAAGGGATATGGAATAGTGGAATAACTATTGGAAAGGCCCTGGGCTGTGATTATGGATGGCATGATTTTAAATACTGGATGTAATATTTTTAAATGTTTAATATGTATTAATTATAATTATAATGTTCATTGGAATTGATGCTTTAAGGCATTGAATAATTGCCTATATGTAAGCTGCCTTGAGTTGCCTTCGAGAAAAGCAGGGAATAAATAAGGTAAATAAATAAAAATAAATAAACTAAAGCATTTGTAAAAGATTTCTACCTAACTTCTGTTTGAAGTCCTCCATGAAGGGGAATCCGCCACTTTCTGAGGCAGTTGATTCCTCTGTCAAACACTTCTTAAAGCAAACACCCTGCTACTAAGTGGAATCTCTTTATCTTATAAATTTCAATCCATTGATTCATATTCATAGCCTCTGGAGCATCAGAAAACATTCTTGCTCCATCTTCTGCGTTACAGAAAACTGTGGTGGTGCAACGGGTTAAACTGCTGAGCTACTGAACTTGCTGAGGTTGGTGGTTCAAATCCACAGGACAGAGTGAGCTCCCCCTGTTAGCCCCAGCTAATGCCAACCTAGCAGTTAAAAAACATGCAAATGTGAGTAGATCAATAGGTATCACCTCAGCAGGAAGGTAAATGGTGCTCCATGCAGTCATGCTGGCCACATAACCTAGGCGGTGTCTACAGACAACACAGGCTCTTCAGCTTTGAAATGGAGATGAGCACCACCCCAGAGACAGAGATGAGCACTACTACCCTCAGAGCTGGAGATGAAGGGGAAGCCTTTACTTTATCTGTGTATCTGTGTCATTGCTTTAAGGCACTGAATGTTTACCTTGTGTCTGTTTATGTCTGTATATGCTGGAATCCACCCTGAGTCCCCTTGGGGAGATAAGGTAGAATACAAATAAAGTGTATTATTATTATTATTATTATTATTATTATTATTATTATTATTGTCGAAGGCTTTCATGGCTGGAATCACTGGATTGTTGTAGGTTTTTTCGGGCTATATGGCCATGTTCTAAAGGCATTTTCTTCTGACGTTTCGCCTGCATCTATGGCAAGCATCCTCAGAGGTAGTGAGGTCACTGCCTCTGAGGATGCTTGCCATAGATGCAGGTGAAACATCAGGAGAAAATGCCTTTAGAACATGGCCATATAGCCCGAAAAAACCTACAACAACGCATTATTATTATTATTATTATTATTATTATTATTATCTTCCCTCACTTATTTAAAGGCAAATATTGTGCCATTTCTCAGTCTTCAATTCTCCGACCTTGGTAAGAAGCTATTCAATTTTCCTCTAATTTAAAGCAGAGTGTGAAAAAGTTGCTTGTTTTGGAATGCAGCTCTGATAATTCTCCAGCCAACATAACAAATCCCAACGAACAATAAACACATCTACTTGAGATAATTAGATTATTCTCTCTTACCTTTTGAGAACCTCGAAGGAAGGCAAGAAGAATCCGGCAGACAGGTAACAGAACCAGGCTGCAGTTGAGGTTAAGAATGGATGCAGAAGCTCTGCTGAGGCACAATCCTAGCTGAACAAAAACAGCAAGGGTTAACATTGGGCTTTTTTACTTATGGGAGAAGCCAAGGATATTTTCAACTGAAAGGTGGGAAGGAGTTTTATTGGTTGAAATAAAATAAGCAAAACAATTATAAAAATGTGTTCCCTTAAAACAAGAAAATAACTGGGTTGTTGTAGGTTTTTTCGGGCTATATGACCATGGTCTAGAGGCATTCTCTCCTGACGTTTTGCCTGCATCTATGGCAAGCATCCTCAGAGGTAGTGAGGTCTGTTGGAACTAGGAAAAGGGGGTTTATATATCTGTGGAATGACCAGGGTGAGACAAAGGACTCTTGTCTGCTGGAGCTAGGTGTGAATGTTTCAACTGACCACCTTGATTAGCATATAATGGCCTGACAGTGCCTAGAGCAAACTTTTGTTGAGAGGTGATTAGATGTCCTTGTTTGTTTCCTCTCTGTTGTTGTGCTGTTGTAATTTTAGAGACCTCTCTACCTCTGAGGATGCTTGCCATAGATGCAGGCGAAACGTCAGGAGAGAATGCCTCTAGACCATGGCCATATAACCCGAAAAAACCTAGCCAGTGATTCCGGCCATGAAAGCCTTCGACAATACAAGAAAATAACCCACTACAATTCAAGGGTTCTGTACAAAATTCCTTTTCAATTACAACTCCCTGCATCTTGGATTTACAATCCAATAATTTATTTTTTTCAAATTCTGACCCAAAACAACCAAAGAGGCTTAGAAATTAATACATGGTTTTCTAGGAAAAAAATGAGTTTCAATCTACAGTAGAGGGCTCGGTTATCCAACGTAAATGGGCCAGCAGAACATTAGATAACTGAATAACTTGGATAATAGGGAGGGATCAAGGAAAAAGCCTACTAAACCCTCTCCTTCCTGCCTCCTCTGGGTCCCGGCTCCCTACCCTGCTTGTACCAGCAGCAAAAGCCGCTCTCCCTCACTCACTCACTCATCCATTCTCCTTTTGCCTTTGCCACCAGGATGAGGAACCAGGGCCCAGAAGAGGGAGGAAGGGGAGGCCAGGCTTCTGGTTCTGCCACTGCCACCTTTGCTGCTGGGGACCAGCCCAGTGAGTGAGCAAGTGAGGGTGGGTGGGTGAGTGAGCGAGTGAGGGATGGTGGGTGAATGAGGGAGGGAGGGCGGCTTTTGCCATCGGGACGAGTGGGATAGGGAGCCGGGGCCCGGAGGAAGCAGAAAGGAGAGGATTTAACAGGCTTTTTCTTGATCCCTCCCTTGATTTTTTCGCTGTGGTACCTCACCTCCAGGAGCAGCCGGGGTGGTTTGTCCATGTTTTCAGAGGTTAGGGTTAGGACAATAGGGTTTTTTTTTTTGTTGTGAGCGACTTGAGAAACTGCAAGTCGTTTCTGGTGTGAGAGAATTGGCCGTCTGCAAGGACGTTGCCCAGGGGACGCCCAGATGATTTGATGTTTTTATCATCCTTGTGGGAGGCTTCTCTCATGTCCCCGCATGAGGAGCTGGAGTTGATAGAGGGAGCTCATCCGCCTCTCCCCGGATTCAAACCTGTGACCTGTCAGTCTTCAGTCCTGCCAGCACAGGGGTTTAACTCACTGTGCCACTGGGGGCTTCAGGGCCATAGGATAATATTGAGTGTCGGATGAGTGGAGGCAGGATAACCGAGACTCTACTGTAGTTTGTTTTTTTTGCACTGCACTTTCCACAATCATGCTCTGGGAAACATGGCTTCTGGATTCTGAGAATTGTACTCTAAAGAGCAACTTTTCCGAGTCCTCCCATAAAGCACACACTGCAGGCCTTTGCTTTGTAAAATATTCCTAGCATGTTTTCTCTTAGATCTCTGAAAGGAGAATCGATTGCAGAGATTTAAACTGGGTTTTTAAAAATAATAGTATAAAAATCTGGGAGTGGCCCTAGAATGCACTTGAGAGAGCACACATACAGACACAGTGGTGCTCATCACATGGGACAAATGGCCAGACTCACTCTTCTTTAGCCATCTGTTTCTGCCCAGCCTCTGCATGCTTGTAATGTCCAAGCACATGTCTGTACCGCCCACAAGGAGCCCAGCAATCCTGCCAATCCATTTTCCAAAGAGCTCCAAATGGCATTTGCAGCAGTCTGGTTCCTTCTAACACCAATGTGAGATGTTTAGCAGGCATAACAAATCATCCAGAGCTCAAATAAACAAGCAGGAGAACTGGGGGAGTCAACCCTGATATTCCTATACCATTTGAAATGGTACTACAGGTGCTGAAGGTTCTTGTAACCATGGTTTCACATACAACAGCAAAAATATTTTTATCTGCCAACAGAAGGACTGCAAGGAGGACACCAATCTCACCTCCCTAGGAAGAGAATATCAGAGCCTACAGGCAGACACTGAACCCTATCTCACAGAGGACCCTTCATCAAATTAATGGGACATGTCCATAATTAGCAAGCTTTGAAATAGTGAGTCTGCAGAATCCAAGACATCCAAAAATGAAGCATTCACTGTATCTGGTACTCCAGGAAAGGGAAGATACCTAGTCCTTCAACAATCATGGCAGTTTGTAACTTCTAGGTCAGGAAAGTGATGAATCCACTCAAGCGTTACGGCAAGCATTAAAGGAGCTGTCCAGAGTGCTGAACATATTTGGGGCCAAAGTGTTCAGCATCATGGAAAGCAGCTTTCAAGTCCAGACTCAAACCCAGAGTGGGTTCATAGCAGCTACAAAGCACCACTTTCATTGTGCTGCATTCTTTCTGGCCCCCGACCCTTTGAGAGCTAGAAACAAATGCCAGTTTTGTTTCATTTTTGTCTTTTTCAATCAGAGTTTACCAGAATTCACCACCTCTTTTTGTTGAGGATGGACAGAGTGTGAGATTTATTTATGTATTTATTTTAAAACTAGCCATCCCCTGCCACACATTGCTGTGGCCCAGTCTGTGTACATGTGTTTTGTGTGCATATATGTGTGTGTATAGGTTTTTGTGTGTGTGTGTGTATGTGTGTGTACGTATTTGTGTATATATGTGGTTTTGCTCATGCACTGTAATGTAATTTTTGGTTGTGGGCTTTTTAAGTCTCTTCTGCTGTGTTTTTCAGTGTTTTTATGAGAGCTGGTCACTCAGAAAACAGGGGAATTCCAGAAATGAAACAATCAGGGCCAGCTAACACCTCCCAACAAAGGATTCCCAGGCAGGAAGCAGCCAGACTTTGCATCTACACGGCTAAACAATGCTAATCAAGGTGCACTGATCATTCACACCTGCTTCAAACAGACAAGAGTTTTTTCTCCCATCCTGGACATTCCACAGGCAGACCAACCATCCTCGCCGCACATTTGGAGGGTGAGGCCAAGCAGGAGGGAAGGAAGGATGGAAGGAAGGAAGGGAAGGAGGGAGCAGAAGGAAGCCTCTTCTTCGCCCGCCTCTGAGGCTGAGCCCCCTTCCCATGGGCGAACAAGGGAGGGAAGCTCAAGTCACTGTGCAGGAGGCATGCATCCTGCCCTAAAGCAGCATTAGTAGGTTTCTCCAAAGAAGCATCCTCAAGTTGTGGCCCTCCAGCTCCCAGAATTCCTGAGCATTGAACCAGCTGGACAGCGCTTCTGGGAGTTAGAATCCCAAACTACTAGAGGGCCGCAGCTTGAGGATGCCTGCCCCAAAGACTTTACAGGAGACTCAAATCAACTTCAACACCTGGAGGGCTGAAGTATGCCCATGCCTAATTGTTCTGTCGCGCGCTGGGCCTGTAATAGCTGTACTTTTCTATAGGACGTATACTTTCAGCCCAGCGGGAAGCCAGGGGCGTTTCAAAGAGAGGTTCTCAGAGTTTTTTCTGAAGTGATGGTCTTTAGAGTCTTTAATGATACAACAAAGTCTTTATTATGAAACGAGCAACAAATCTTCAATGGTTCAAAGAACACTTTAAGGCTTTCTTAGTCTAGTCTTCATTGGATTGGCACCTGACTTTGATCAACTGAACCTTCTCCATAGGAAAAACCCCTTTTTAACCTCTCCCAGGCTGATTTCTATCTATGCCTCATCGACGTGGGTGCTGCTACCGAATCCAAGCGCGTCTGGGTATCGAGCAGACCTTACTGGCTGAGGCTTGAAGATATTTCAGCTGAGTTCAGTAAATTTCAGTTTCCCTGGATGTTCCTTTTTCCCTGGATGATCCTTTTCCCCCTGGAAGTTCAGTTTCCCTGTATGATCAGTTTCCCTGGAAGTTCTTAAGAAAGGAAGCTTTTCTACGGGACGAGCTGGTCTACGTCCTATAGCTTAGCTACCTTGTGTGAGACTGCTCAAAATGGCTCCTTTCCCTCCCAGAGCCTAAACAGGGGGAGGAACCAAAGCTTAATTAAGATGGACAGGAGGCCTGCCCTATAACTGCAAACTTTAACAGAAAGAAATAAAGTTGGAGCTCCTGGTACAGCCGTACCAGCACACTAATATATATTGCACACACATACATATGTTATGTACATCCCCAGGTTACAAACAGCATAGGTTCTGAGTTGTTGTGAGTTTTCCTGGCTCTATGGCCATGTGCCAGAAGCATTCTAACCTGACATTTCAACCACATTTATGGCAGAGATTGTGTGGTTTGTTGGAGACTAGGAAAGTGGGGTTTATATATCTGTGGAATGTCCATGGTGGGAGAAGGAACTCTTGTCTGTTTCAAGCAAGTGTGAATGTTGCAGTTGACCACCTTGATTAGCACTGAACGATCTTGCAGTGTTAAAGCCTGGCTGCTTCCTGCCTGGAGGAATCCTTTGTTGGGAGGTGTTAGCTGGCTCTGATTGTTTCCTGTCTGGAAGTCCCCTGTTTTTGAGTGTTCCTCTTTATTTACTGTCCTGATTTTAGAGTTTTTAAGTACTGGGAGCCAGATTTTGTTTTATTTTCATGGTTCCTCCTGTTTAGTTGACAAACATTTTAAAAAGGCTGGATGAATGAAAGACATTTGTTAATGTTTTAGAATGTTGTTTGTGGCAGAAGAAGAGCATATGGGAGAATCTGATCCAGCTGGTTCTACCTTTTATTTTTCAGTGATTGGTCGGGGGGGGGGGGGAGGGGGCAAAATACTGTTTGCTTATACTTGAAAATTACCTGGGGCTGGCCCTGCTCAAAACCTCTGAGGATGCCTGCCAGAGGTATGGGTGAAATGTCAGGAGAGAATGCTTCTGGGGCATGGCCATACAGCCCAGAACACCAACAGCAACCCAATGATTCCGGCTATGAAAGCCTTTGACAACACATTTTTGACTCTCCATTACTCCTTAAAGGTAGGTACTATCTCAGTGTACTTTTCACCTTGCTGGTAAACAAGGGGTCTTGCTGGAGCTTGGGGTCTTCTCCTGCCTCACTCTTAGTTACTGGTGTTGCTGCAAATTTTAAGTCTGTATCTGACTGAGAATCATTCAAAGGATGAGCCGTAACACAACTCATTTTTTAAAAAATGAGGATCATAGAATCATAGAATCAAAGAGTTGGAAGAGACCTCATGGGCCATCCAGTCCAACCCCCTGCCGAGAAGCAGGAATATTGCATTCAAATCACCCCTGACAGATGGCCATCCAGCCTGTGTTTAAAAGCTTCCAAAGAAGGAGCCTCCACCACACTCCGGGGCAGAGAGTTCCACTGCTGAACGGCTCTCACAGTCAGGAAGTTCTTCCTCAGGTTCAGGTGGAATCTCATTTCTCGTAGTTTGAAGACATATGCACCACTTTTGAGGCAATCCTTAATGGCAGGTTTAATTATTTTTAGAAGATAATTTTATAAACCTTGCAGATGCCTTCACAATCAGAAGAGACTGAAGTTGAGGCTGGAAAAATAAACGCTCATATATAGGTAGAAAATTAATATGATTTTTGCCTCCCTAGCTATGACAAGACTTGGGGAAGGGAACAACCCTTAGTTTAAGGGTTGGCACAATGCGTTAAACCCTTGTGCTGCTAAACTGCTGACTAGAAAATTGGCAATTTGAATCTGTAGGATGGAGTGAGCTCCCACCGTTAGCCCTAACTCCTGCCAACCTAGCAGTTCGAAAACATGCAAATGTGATTAGATCAAGTGGTACCACTTTGGAGAGAAAAGGCAAAAAAGACACTCCAAGCAATCATGACCAGGAGGTGTCTACGAACAATGCAGGCTCCTTGGCTTCGAAATGGAGATGCGAACCACCTCCATAGCTGGAAATGAAAACAGAAGCCTTTGCTGTTGTCTGTGTATTTGTAGCCTCATTGTATTTCATTGTAAGAAGTCAATGAATATTTGCCTGTGCCTGTTTATATGCTATAATCTACTCTGAGTCCCCTCGGGGAGAAGGGCAGAATATAAATAATGTTGTTATTATTAAAGAATTAAGTTAAACAAATCATGTCCATATTTTCGCTTGTAAAATCGTAAGGGCTATAGGTCTCTGTTCCTTCACCACCTCATTTCAAAAGACAGTGCACTAATAAGGAGCAGAGCTTTACCCTTTTCCTCACTTCCATGATGCGTGGGTGAGGATGGAGAGACAGGCTGCCCTAATGTTAGAGAGGAAGGCATACAGAGGCCTTGTTATTATCTTTTTTTAACAAGGACCAGCATACTAATGGAACATCTGGGATATATTCTAAATTAGCAAATGTCTGTAAGAACATCACTATTATACAACTAGAGAACATTCCTCGAAGAGTCAAGGAGACAACATTGGAAGAAAGAAAGCTCTTTCATTCTCAAACTGCATATTCACAGATGGCATCGTTTCCCAAAAATCTTTCTCCTGGCGTATCGAGAAAGGGAAAAGGCAGAAGAGTTAGGCTTACAGTTGAACACTAAGAAGAGAAAAACAAGGACCACAGATAATTAGCATTGCTTTTAAGCAGACAATGAAATAGCCATACTTGGCTCAATCACTGATCAGGATGAAGACTGTAGCCAAGAAATTAGAAAAGACTGAGACTTGGAAAGGCCAAGAAATTAGAGAAGACCGAGACTTGGAAAGGCAGCTATGAAGGAAACAGACAAGATCCTGAAGTGTCAAGATTTATCAATGAAATATAAAGAGAGAATTGTCTCTCCATGGATGGTTGTGAAAGCCAGGCAGTGAAGAAAGCTGACAGGAAGAAAATAAACTCTTTTAACATCTGAAGCTGAATCCAAGAGCTAATCAGGCCCAAACTCTCCCTTGAAGACAACAGGACTAAACTGAGGCTGTTGTAGTTTGCACATATCATAAGATGGCATAACTCAATAAAAAAGACAATAGTGTACAGTAACACAAAGGCAGTAGGAAAAGTGGATGGCTCACATACTATCATGGGGCCAATGCTATAGTTCCCTATAGCCTGTGGCATGAGGTTGTTCGAACGTTGGTCTATAACTCTACAGAGCAGGAAAACCACTTGGTGACCTTGGGCAAGTCTTACTCTCTCAGCCTCAGAAGATGGCAATGGCAAATATCTTCTGAACAAACCTTGCCAAGAAAAACTCAGTGATAGGTTATCCCAGCTTCTGCCCACCTAGCAGATCGGAAACAGGTGCGTCTGGTAGGGATGAGAGACAGGGCCTTCTCAGTGGTGGCCTCTCAGCTGTGGAACTCCCTTCCCAGGGATATTAGATCGACCCCTTCCTCCTGACCTTTCAGAAAAGGGTGAAAGCTTGGCTCTTTGAGCAAGCATTTGGAGCTTCAGCGTGACCGGATAATCACAAAATTGTAATACAAATATAGAATGGCCAAGACAATTGTTATAGTTTTTATAGTTTTATAGTTTTTATAGATTTTTATGTATTTATGATGCAACTTAATGGCTTTTAACATATATATGTGTGTGTGTGTGTGTGTGTGTGTGTGTATGGCATCTAATTTGGGCTGAAATGGGCAGGATAGAAATGATGTAAATAATAAATAAATAATAGATAAATACATACTGCTTTAGTGGGGAGATATTTAAAAGACACCTATAAAGAAATGCCAGAAATGCTGGCGATTCGATCAAAGGAAGAAGTCTGCAACTATGCTTTTTCAACATGGAGGATGAAGCGACAGCACTGGAATCAAGCACATCCTCCAAGATGCTGAAGATGGGAAAGCTTATATACCTCTATTGATGTCTGTCCTGTCAATGTATAATGGCATTGAATGTTTGCCATTTATGTGTTCTGTGATCCGCCTTGAATCCCCTTCAGAGTGAGAAGGGCAGAATATAAATACTGTAAATAAATAAATAAATATGCTCATATTGGATGCAAATGAACATGAGGAAGAACTTCCTGACTGTGAGAGCCGTTCAGCAGTGGAACTCTCTGCCCCGGAGTGTGGTGGAGGCTCCTTCTTTGGAGGCTTTTAAGCAGAGGCTGGATGGCCATCTGTCAGGGGTGATTTGAATGCAATATTCCTGCTTCTTGGCAGGGGGTTGGACTGGATGGCCCATGAGGTCTCTTCCAACTCTTTGATTCTATGATTCTATGAAATTACTTGAAAGCACAGCAATCAATAGCTACAGTTAATTATGTTTCTCTTAACATCACATCCATGGATTAAAAATTGCATAAATCAATCCTGTGACACTTTATAATACAGTACCTATATGTAAAATATATTAGGATGGACATTTGTATTTTCTTTTTAGCAGTAACAATTATTTAAAAAAATAGCTTGGCCAATGAAGATCCTGCAGCATTTTCAGGCTCTGAAGTTGAAAACCAAGGATTCTCCTTGGAGCCACATCAAAGAGAAGAAAGAGGAGAAATCCAATTGCTGATTTGAACATTAGAGGATGCACATCCTCATTCCTGCTTTGAGCGGTTCATGGCAGACAAATGTGTGATCAAACCCGTGTATCTTGAGAATCTCCATTTCTATCATCATGATCTTTAAAGGTCAGTGTTCTAGATCGCATGATTGTACGAGAGGCAAAGGGGACGGACATCAGTGATGCAAGCGACCAAATGATAGAAGGAAATTCCACAGGTCTATCTTCCTGCTTATTATATGTCCATATTTTATTGTTATTACCAGGAGGTATTATGAATTCATGTTGTGTTGATCGTTTATTGTCTACTCGTATGTTTGTTTTGCACTTGTTGTATTTTGCATGTCACACCTTGAGTGTTTTGTGTGCCACCCCAAATCCGTCGGGGAGAGGGTGGTGTGATATAAATAAAATATTATTATTATTATTATTATTATTATTATTATTATTATGGCAAATAGATGGACCTGATGGATTTCTACCTGTGATGAAGGTCTGAGACACATATGAAACTTGCAATCCTAAAGAAGGCTTGTGTAATCTTGCAATAAGAAGAGAATTGCTAAAATTGCTTTTTGCTTTGTTTGATTTTAGAAAGCAGAGAAAAATCACTTTCTGAACAGATGTGCAGACACACACGCAGACAAAGCTAAGTGTCTTGCATGCTTTTTACTCTTAGCCTGCCTTCTCTTCTCTTCTTTTCTTTTTTTTCTTCTTTCTTTTCTCTTACCATTTTTCTGAGGAGGGCGAAATGCCCTGAACACATTTTAATATTTTCTTTTCTTCTCCTCTTTCTTTACTTTCTTTCACTTTTATCATATTTTGAGAGAAAGTTTTTAAGAACTTTTTACTTTTTTTTCTTTCTCTCCCCTTTCTTAATTTTTAAGGGAATGTGTTGAACATGTTTACTTTTCTCCTTTCTTCCCTTTTCTTTTTCTTTCTCTCCTTTTTCTTATGTTTAAAGGGTGAAAGTGTTGACAACTTTTTACTTTTTTGCCTTTCTTCTCTTCTCTTTTCTTTCTTCTTTTTTTTATTTTTGGAGGGAAGGGCATACTGGCTGGTCTTTCTAAACTCATGAGAAGAAGATATTAAGGATGTAAACACTCATGTTATAATGGGAAAAGTGGGGGGAGCAGAAGGACAGAGCTCCTCTTCCCTTAAAGATGCATCAGGAGGGCTAGCATGAAAGCTTTGCCGGAACTCACCCATGAGATTGCTTAAAGTTACCATGACTAACCCTGCAAAGTCCAGTCATCCGCTGGAGAGGTATATATGCCTGCAGCTGGGAGCTGGAGGGTTGGAGGATGAAGGAAGGAGGCGAGGAGAGGAGGGGGAATTAGGCTTTCCCAGACCTTTGACAGACTCCCACCCTTCATTCAAAGTCAGCAACAGGTCCCTTTGTCTGTCCTCCGCCTGCCCGCCCCCAGAATTCCTCCCTCGGGCTCCAAACAAACTCCCTCCCCTTTTCCCTTTCTTGTGAGTCACTGAGAAGCCCCCAATCTTCCCCATTAGTCTATATTTTCCACTTCCTTTGCATTCCCTGAGTCCCAAGAAAAGAAAAAGAGAGAAAAAAGAGAGAGAAAGCAGTCCATCACTTACCCCAAGCATCTGATGCAAATAGTAATACTGGGGCTCGCAATAATACAGCCGGAAAGTTTTCCAAAACAGGCCCACGTTGAGAGACAGCCAGAGCAGCTGGAAAGGAGAGAGGTGAGAAAAGAACAAGGATTTTCAAAAATTCTACAACAGATATAGGCAATGCAAAAATAAAACAATCTCTCCCCTGGTTATAAAATCAACACAGGCAGCAGAGCATCTAGAAATTAGATGACAAATAAATGAGGCATTTTAACAACAGAAAGGTGGGGTAGATGTGTAGCAATGGCACAGAGAATTGTCTCCCAAATTATAATTCTGCGCTCAATCAATTTTTGCTTCAACTGCCAAAGCAAATAATATGAAATGTTATTGAAATGAATGATTTTTGGTGAAAGTTGGCCATAAAGCTTTGCTGGAAGAGCTAGAAAATGTGTAATGAGGACATCTCTCTTGCATTTCTAGATCCTCAAGGAGGCCCTGTGATAAACTTCCAACAAACACATCCAATAAAATCATACCGAAAAACTTAGAAAATGTCTTTAAAGTATTTTTTTTTCAGATGTGGGTAAATGAAGTCACAGATACCAGACCTCTCAATATGGGGGTAATTATGTGCAACAATCCTCTAAAGCAGTGGTTCTCAACTTGGGGTCCTGAGATGTTTTTGGCCTTCAATTCCCAGAAATCCTAACAGCTGGTAAACTGGCTGGGATTTCTGGGAGTTGTAGGCAAAAACACCTGGGGACCCACAGGTTGAGAACCACTGATCTAGAGCAACTCCATAGCAACATCTGGCAGAAGCATACTCCCATATCCATGGGGGATATATTCCTGGACTTGCCATGGAAATGTGAACTACAGTGAGTACTAAACATAGATTTTCCATGGATGGAGTCGCCTTCGAGCTGAAAAGGGTGGGATGAAAGTGTGGTAAATAAATAAAATTTAGGTCCTCCAGAGAAACTCTATTGGCAATGTCTCGTAGAAAAACAGCAGAGAATTGAACTGGAGGACTTAGAAAATTCCTGAAGAAAACAGCTACCATTTCTAGGTCATCCGCCACAATTCTATAGTCAACATCTGGCTGAAGCACACCATAGGATCACACAGGAAGATTTAGAAAATGCTAGAGGGAGCTTTTAGGCCGTCTTTTAGGTTTTAAAAGATGGCTTTACACATGGACCTCACCAGACGGTCAACACCGAAATCAGATTGACTACATCCTTTGCAGCCAAAGGTGGCGGACATCCATCCAGTCGGTGAAAACAAGACCTGGGGCTGACTGTAGCTCAGATCACGAACTTCTTATTGCCCAATTTAGAATAAAACTAAAGAGATCAGGGAAAATACACAGACCAGTTAGATATGATCTCACTAACATTCCTATTTATTTATTTATTTCATTTACTTATACCCCGCCCTTCTCACCCCGGGGGGGACTCAGGGCGGCTTACAATGGGGGCACAATTAGATGCCCAAGACGATTCACAGCAATACAGATAAAAACAATTACAACAATTAATTAAAAACATCAATACATAATAAAATCATAAACAATCTCATGCTCCGGTTCAGAGTCCATATATCCACCCATTCCATTAGTCCTTGTCTATCATCAGTTCATTCAATCAGCTTTCAGAATTACCAAAGGCTTGATCCCAGATCCAGGTCTTGAGTCTTTTCCTAAACACCAAGAGGGAAGATGCCGATCTGATCTCCCCGGGGAGTGAGTTCCACAGGTGAGGGGCCACCACTGAGAAGGCCCTGCTCCTCGTCCCCGCCAGCCTCACTTGTGACAGTGGCGGGGTCGAGAGCAGGGCCTCCCCAGAAGATCTTAAACTTCGAGGTGGGACGTAGAGAGAGATCCGTTCGGACAAATACACTGGGCCGGAACCGTATATAGCGAATATACAGTGGAAGTGAAGAACAGATTTGAAGGACTAGATTTAGTAAAAGAGTCCCAGAAGAACTATGGACAGAAGTCCGAGACATTGTTCAGGAGGCGGCAACAAAGTACGTCCCAAAGAAAAAGAAAACCAAGAAGGCAAAATGGTTGTCTGCTGAGACACTGGAAGTAGCCCAAGAAAGGAGGAAAGCAAAAGGAAACAGGGATAAGGGGAGATATGCCCAGACATCCTGAGGAGTGAGGTTGAATGGGCCTTAAGAAGCATTGCTAACAACAAGGCAGCAGGAGACGACGGGATCCCAGCTGAACTGTTTAAAATCTTAAAAGGTGATGCTGTCAAGGTGATGCATGCCATTTGCCAGCAAATATGGAAAACACAAGAATGGCCATCAGACTGGAAAAAATCAACTTATATCCCCATACCAAAAAAGGGAAATGCGAAAGACTGCTCCAACTTCCGTACAGTGGCCCTTATTTCTCATGCCAGTAAGGTAATGCTCAAGATCCTGCAAGGAAGACTCCAGCAATACATGGAGCGAGAGTTGCCAGATGTTCAAGCTGGGTTTAGAAAAGGTAGAGGAACGAGAGATCAAATTGCCAATATCCGCTGGATAATGGAGAAAGGCAGGGAGTTTCAGAAAAACATCTACTTCTGCTTCATTGACTATTCTAAAGCCTTTGACTGTGTGGATCATAATAAATTGTGGCAAGTTCTTAGTGGGATGGGCATCCCAAGCCACCTTGTCTCTCTCCTGAGGAATCTGTACAAGGACCAAGTAGCAACAGTAAGAACTGACCATGGAACAACAGACTGGTTCAAGATTGGGAAAGGCGTACGGCAAGGCTGCATACTCTCACCCAACCTTTTTAACTTGTATGCAGAACACATCATGCGATGTGCGGGGCTGGATGAATGCAAAGCTGGGGTGAAAATTGCTGGAAGAAACATTAACAACCTCAGATATGCAGATGACACCACTCTGATGGCCGAAAGCGAGGAGGAGCTGAGGAGCCTTCTAATCAAGGTGAAAGAAGAAAGCGCAAAAGCCGGGTTGCAGCTAAACGTCAAAAAAACCAAGATTATGGCAACAAGAATGATTGACAACTGGAAAATAGAGGGAGAAACCGTGGAGGCCGTGACAGACTTTGTATTTCTAGGTGCAAAGATTACTGCAGATGCAGACTGTGGCCAGGAAATCAGAAGACGCTTACTTCTTGGGAGGAGAGCAATGTCCAGTCTCGATAAAATAGTAAAGAGTAGAGACATCAGACTGGCAACAAAGATCCGCCTAGTCAAAGCCATGGTATTCCCTGTAGTCACCTACGGATGTGAGAGCTGGACCTTAGGGAAGGCTGAGCGAAGGAAGATAGATGCTTTTGAGCTGTGGTGTTGGAGGAAAGTTCTGAGAGTGCCTTGGACTGCGAGAAGATCCAACCACTCCATCCTCCAGGAAATAAAGCCCGACTGCTCACTGGAGGGAAAGATACTAGAGACAAAGTTGAAGTACTTTGGCCACATCATGAGGAGACAGGAAAGCCTAGAGAAGACAATTATGCTGGGGAAAGTGGAAGGCAAAAGGAAGAGGGGCCGACCAAGGGCAAGATGGATGGATGGCATCCTTGAAGTGACTGGACTGACCTTGAGGGAGCTGGGGGTGGTAACGGCCGACAGGGAGCTCTGGCGTGGGCTGGTCCATGAGGTCACGAAGAGTCGGAGACGACTGAACGAATGAACAACAGAGGGAGCTATTTTTTAACTATTTCACTTATCCACATTTTTTAAAATGTGGATAAGTGAAATCAGAGATACTAGACCTATCAATATGATGGTCATACTGTACAACTGACCTAAAGCACTCTCAAGCCCAGTACTGGTTAGGAACATTTTGAAGATATCCAGGTAGCCCCATAAAACAGGATTTTTGATCTGATTCTGCAAATCTATTCTTATTCATACATACTACAATTGTTGCATCACTTACTATTAATTACATTCACAGACTCAAGGCTAGTGGACTTGCCTCTAGGGCAGTGGTTCTCAACCTGGGGTCCCCAGATGTTTTTGGCCTTCAACTCCCAGAAATCCTAACAGCTGGTAAACTGGCTGGGACTTCTGGGAGTTGTAGGCCAAAAACATCTGGGGACCCCAGGTTGAGAACCACTGCTCTAGGGACACAGAACACTTAAAAGCTAAATGAAAGTTCCCAAGAAAGAGAGCAATCTCAAGCAGAAAGACACTGCAATCCCTAAGATTCCTTCACAATTATTATCCTGAGTATAGCTGACCCGAACTTGAATTCACATGTGACATGCACCCCTGAAACAAGAGACATTTATTTATTTATTTATTTATTTATTTATTTACAGTATTTATATTCCACCCTTCTCACCCTGCAGGAGACTAAGGGTGGATTACAATGCACATATCCATGGCAAACATTCAATGCCATTTGGACATACAACATATATAGACAGACACAAAGGCAATTTAACAATTCAGCTTTTTCTGGCTTCATGAGAGTATGCTTGGTTCCGGCCACAGGGGAAGCTGCCACTTCACCATTCACTTGTGACACCAGATCCTTTGATGGAGTACTTCCTCATTCTTCTGCATGCTGCTGGAAGGTTTTATGGCATTGCAGGTAAAGGTAAAGGTTTTCCCCTGACATTAAGTCCAGTCGTGTCCAATTCTGGGGTGTGGTGCTCATCTCCATTTCTAAGCTGAAGAGCCGGCATTGTCCATAGACATCTCCAAGGTCATGTGGCTGGCATGACTGCATGGAGCACCGTTACCTTTCCGCCGGAGCAGTACCTATTGATCTACTCACATTTGCATATTTTTGAACATCGTTGGCAGAAGCTCACGCCGCTCCCGGATTTGAACCTGAGACCTTTCGGTCAACAAGCTCATTGTAAATGAGTTAAATTAGCCTCCTCACATAAAGTGGTACCTAAATTTTCTACTTGACAGATACAACTGTCTTTCTGGCTGCATACGTCAACAGCAAGCTAGACTATTAATGGTCAGGAGCTTACTCCGACCCGGGCTGGCTTTGAACTCATGACCTCTCAGTCAGTAGTGATTTAATGCAGCTGGCTACTAGCTAGCTGTGCCACAGCCATGCTGTGAAAAAGCAACCATGGATTGAACACCATCCAGCAGGAATTCTTCACTGATATATTGGATGGCATCCTTGAAGTGACTGGACTGACCTTGAGGGAGCTGGGGGTGGTAACGGCCGACAGGGAGCTCTGGCGTGGGCTGGTCCATGAGGTCACGAAGAGTCGGAGACGACTGAACGAATGAACAACAACAACAAGATATTGGAGAGTGCTGTTTCTCCAATCCTGAGGCTGGTGTGTATATATTCATGCAACAACCTTGGCTGCGGGAGTGGGAAGAATTGCCACTGCTGCCACTGCAAACTCCCAAAGCTCAAGGATGTTCTGTGCACATAAAAGAAAATAGTACATTCACTGTTTCATGCATCTGCTGGAAGGACTCAAATGTATCCCCCATATAAACCAATTTATACTGAATACACCCCACAAACACTTCCAGGAGAAGATGAATGTTTTTTGGAGCACGGGGAAGTGAAATCATGAATATCGAATCCATGGATAAGTGGGCCATATTGTATTATACAGCTCCGTACTAAAAAAAATCAGGACAGTAAATAAAGAGCAGGTAAATTCCAGACAAGAATCAACCAGGGCCAGCTAACACCTCTCAACCAAGGATCCCCCAGGCAGGAAACAGCCATGCTTTGAAGCTGCAAGGCCATTAAGTGCTAATTAAGGTGGCCATTTGCAACATTCACATTTGCCTCAAGCAGGCAAGATTTCTGTCTCCCATCCTGGACATTCCACAGACACTACACATCCTCACTTGCCTAGTTTCCAACAGACCCCTCAAACTCGGAGGATGCCTGCCATAGATGTAGGCGAAACGTCAGGAGAGAATGCTTTTGGAACATGGCCATAAAGCCCAGAAAACTCACAGCAACCCATTTACATGTTAATTTGGATGATCATGCAATACATTATGGAAGATGACAGAGGCAGCCTCATGAAGCATTGTTTCCTGAGCTATGATCACACTGTAGATCAGACCCGAATTGGCAAAATATACGTAAGGTTAAAAATCATTACAAAATTTGGCAAGGAAAAACAGGATTGTCTAGATGCCAATGAACCTTGTGGCTGTGGTACAAAAGAAGCGCTGGATTCATTTTACAACATGTGCAGCACTGATGTTAGATCCAAAGTAGCTAGGTATTCCATGCACAGAGAGCCAGCGAGTTTAAACAGTTTGAGCATTGGACTAAAATACTTAGGGATGAGGGTTCAAATAACAGTAGAGCCGTTGAAACCCACTAAGTGACCCTAGAAAAGCCTTGTCAGGAAATGCCCATGTCTTTGAGGTGCCAGAAGCCAGAAGCAATTTGAAGGCACGAAACAACAACAAATATCCATGGACGTAGCACTGAGGTCCAAACAATACACTATTAATATAAGAGTATAAAAACTGGAAGGTAACAATGGACATTCAAATTTTCTATTTCTGCCATTCATGTAGGCAACTTTGGATTTCGAAGTAATTCAGATTTTCAGATAAGGGAAACTGCACAAAAACCTTTCCCCTTGCTTTTCAGGGAACCACTGATGGCTAGTAGCTCTCCAGCTTTGCAAACAGGCAGACTTTCTCTATCTCCAAAATTACGAAAAGCGCAGCTGGATGAGACCAAGGGTCAATGGAGCATCCTGTTTCCCACAGTAGCCCAACAGATGCCTACAAGTTGCCCCCTTAGCAGCAGGACATTCAAGCAATTGCATGCCCCTCTCTAATGGACCACATGTCACCCCAAGGCCATCCTTGCAGGTTCAAGGGCCTTACACTGCAGAAAACAAAGTACTTTTTTTTTTAAAAAAAAAAGGAGGAAATTGTTGCAACGAGGGAGGGAGGGTCCCGTGATAAAACTGAATGATGAACCAATCCAACCATCTTAAGACATCAGAGGCTGAATCTTTGGAATACAATATTTGTATTCCTTCACAGAGCTGTGGTTTCTCAATTTCTTTTAATTGGATACTTCCACTGGGTTTAACACTTTGGATTTGAATATTCACAGAGTTGATTAATATCTTCTCTCTTGGAATGTTGAGGTCTTCCAAGGGGGGCATGCACCCCTAACCTCTAGGAAAGTGGAGGGCCTACTGTACTTTAACCAACTAGTCTAATATCTGTTTAGAGCAGCAGGTGCTAAGGTTCCAGGGAGTTTTTTTCCCATCAGCACTTACCCAAAGCTCCCATCACACTACGCAATTATAATTCTATCATTCCACTTAAACAACCATGGTATTCTGGGGTTGGTAGATAGGCAAGCACTAGAGTGCTGTGGCACAGAATTCTAAACATCCCTTCCTAAACTGTAAAGCCTGTTGGTCTGTTAGGGGTGTAGTGTTCAAATTTCGCGCCAATTCGTCCAGTGGTTTTTGAGTTATGTTAATCCCACAAACAAATATTACATTGGGTTGTTGTAGGTTTTTCCGGGCTATATGGCCATGTTCTGGAGGCAATTTTTCTCCTGACGTTTCGCCTGCATCTATGGCAAGCATCCTCAGAGGTAGTGAGGTCTGTTGGAACTAGGAAAAATGGGTTTATATATCTGTGGAATGACCAGGGTGAGACAAAGGACTTTTGTTTGCTGGGGCTAGCTGTGAATGTTTCAGCTGATCACCTTGATTTGCATTCAATGGCTTAGGTGGTTCAGTTCATCTTGGAGAAGGTGGGGTTCGCAGATTCTTTTTGCACGGTCTGCCAAGGCTTTAATTGTACTTCTTTTTTGACTTGGGTGATGGTTGGAGTTTTTATGTAGATATCTATCTGTGTGTGTGGGTTTTCTGTAAACGGTGTGACCCAATTGTTGATCTGGTTTGCGGATGACTAGGACATCTAGAAAAGGCAGTCTTCCTTCATTTTCTTTTTCCATGGTGAATTGGATGTTTGGGTGGATGCTGTTCAGATGTTCCAGGAACCTGTTGAGTTCTTCTTCTCCATGGCTCCAAATCGTGAAGGTGTCATCCACATATCTGAATCTGTCATCCACCCACCTTCTCCAAGATGAACTGAACCACCTAAACTGGGCTCTCCAGGCCAATGGATACTCCACCTCAGACATCAGAGAGCTGCAAAACCGAGAACAAACCACGAGAGTAAAGATGAAGATCCTCCCAGAGGAAAAGTGTTCATGCCATACATCAAGGGAACCACTGACCGCATAGGGAAACTGATGAGGAAACATAACATACAAACCACTTACAGACCCACCAAGAAAATCCAACAAATGCTACGTTCAGCAAAGGACAAGAGGGATCCACTCACCTCTCCAGGAGTCTCCCGTGTACCATGCAGCTGTGGAGAAGTCTACATAGGGACCACCAAACGCAGCGCCCAGACACGCATCAAGGAACATGAAAGGCACTGCAAACTACTCCAACCAGAGAAATCAGCCATAGAGGAGCACCTGATGAGCCAACCTGGACACAGCATATTATTTGAGAACACAGAAGTGCTGGACCACTCTCACAACCACCATGTCAGACTACACAGAGAAGCCACTGAAATCCACAAGCATGTGGACAATTTCAACAGAAAGGAAGAAACCATGAAAATGAACAAAATCTGGCTACCAGTATTAAAAAACTCAAAAATTACAGCAGCAAAACAACAGAGGGGAAACAAACAGGCACATGAAATCACTCTCAACAAAAGATTCCCCCCAGGCGCTCCCAAGCCATTGAAAGCAAATCAAGGTGATCAGCTGAAACATTCACAGCTAGCCCCAGCAAACAAAAGTCCTTTGTCTCACCCTGGTCATTCCACAGATATATAAACCCATTTTTCCTAGTTCCAACAGACCTCATTACCTCTGAGGATGCTTGCCATAGATGCAGGCGAAACGTCAGGAGAAAAACTGCCTCCAGAACATGGCCATATAGCCCGGAAAAAACCTACAACAACCCATGGATTCCGGCCATGAAAGCCTTCAACAACACAAATATTACATTTTTATTTATATATGAATATGTATAAAATATATAAAACATATAAAATATATATTTTATTCTAGTTGTCATACTTCTATCCTATGGAATATTGGGCCAAAAAAAAACAGCGGAAAGGACTTAAAAACACAAAAAAGCTAAATGTTGACACAGCGCATGCGTGAAAATGACAGCTCCCAGCATTCCCTAAACCAGGCCCTTTAGGGGAGGAGGATGCTCCAAATGTCCTAGTTCCAAACTGCAAGTTTGCTTCTCCTTGGATTTCTTTGAGAACATCCCAATCTGTACATATTTCCTATTCCTGGACTGCAACTCCCAGCAATCCTCCAGATAGATAAGATACATAGATTAGATTAGATAGAGATAGATAGTAGGTAGGTAGATCCATCAGGAGGACTGCTGGGAGTTGCAGGCCAAGAATAGGTAGAGAAGGAAGGAAGGAAGGAGAGAAAGAAAAAAGGAAGGGAAGGAAGGAGAGGCAGTGAAGGAATGAAGGAGAGAAAGGAGAGAAAGGAAGGCAGGAAAGAGGGAGGGAAGCAAGGAGAAAAATAGGGAGGGAAGGTTGGGAACAGCAACACATGGCAGATACAGCTAGTAGCTTTATAACTAAATAGTGTGAATGAGCTCTGGTACCTCTAACTGGAGATGCCAGGATTTGGACCCAGGACCTTTTGCATCCAAAGCAAGTACTTTACCATAATCACCCTCTGCTCTCTAAAGGTACAGTCACTTAACTAGTTTGTCCAGAATCAAAACAGGGACTTCTCACACTTTATGGGAGAATCGTATTTCCAACTGAGAGTGAGAATCATGTGCCCTCTAGATCACCCTAGACAAAATAGCAATGGAAAGGAATGCTACAAGCTGCAGTCCTACAACTCCTATCCCTGATCAAAACTTTTTCAATGGAGTTATAACACTAGAACATGGGTATTGTGCACAGCTGAACTACTTGATAAACTGGCAGGAAGCAAATGCAGGTCTCTTTCACATTACAGAATTAGACTAGAGTAGAGTCTCACTAATCCAACATAAACGGGTTGGTAGAATGTTAAATAAGTGAAAATATTGGACAATAAGGAGGGTTTAAGGAAAAGCCAGTCTATCCTCCAGGAAATAAAGCCCGACTGCTCACTGGAGGGAAGGATACTAGAGACAAAGCTGAAGTACTTTGGCCACATCATGAGGAGACAGCAAAGCCTAGAGAAGACAATTATGCTGGGGAAAGTGGAAGGAAAAAGGAAGAGGGGCCGACCAAGGACAAGATGGATGGATGGCATCCTTGAAGTGACTGGACTGACCTTGAAGGAGCTGGGGGTGGTGACGGCCGACAGGGAGCTCTGGCGTGGGCTGGTCCATGAGGTCACAAAGAGTTGGAGACAACTGAACAAATGAACAACAACAAGGAAAAGCCTATTAAATATGAAATTATGTTATGATTTTACAAGTTAAGCACCAAAACATCATATTTTACAACAAATCAACAGAAAAAGCAGTTCAATACATGGTAGCAATGACTGTATGTACGAATTTAGCACCAAAACATCACAATGCAGTGAAACAGCTGTGGATCCGGCCAGGAGGCAGACTGCATTGGATAATACAGAATGTTGGATGAGCACATATTGGATGAAGAGACGTTGGATAAGCGAGACTCTACTGTACTTCAATATCTGTCCAATGGAATTCTAGAATTAGCCGTTTTATTAGGTACTAGCTGTCCCCTGCCACGCGTTGCTGTGGCCCAGTCTGTGCATATGTGTTTTGTGTGTATATATATTTGTTTAGGGTAAAGGTAAAGGTTTTCCCCTGACATTAAGTCCAGTCATGTTCGAATCTGGTGGGTGGTGCTCATCTCCATTTCTAAGCCAAAGAGCCGGTGTTGTCCATAGACACCTCCAAGGTCATGTGGCCGGCATGACACCATGGAGCGCCGCTACCTTCCCAATAGCAGTACCTACTGATCTACTCACATTTGCATGTTTTCGAACTGCTAGGTTGGCAGAAGCTGGGGCTAACAGCGGGAGCTCATGCCGCTCCCTGGATTTGAACCTGCGACATATGTGTGTTTGTGTATGTGTGTGTGCATTGTAATGTATTTTTTGTTTTTTGGCTTTTAAGTACCTTCTGTTGTGTTTTTCAGTGTTTTTATGAGTGATGGTCACTTGTTGGACTGATAGGTGCATTGTGTCCAAATTTGGTGTCAATTCGTCCAGTGGTTTTGGAGTTATGTTAATCCTACAAACGAACATTACATTTTTATTTATATAGATTTCGAAATAGAAATTTCTACCGGAGAGCTCTAATGCCTCATGAAACTACAAACACCAGGATTCTGGCAGATGTATCTGGAACAGTTAAAACAGTATCAGTGTACAATAGTTACAGACTTCCTCCACCTTTTGACACCTTACTTTCTAACCCATCACCCCATTAATTAAGTTCCATTAATCTGATGAGGGGTCAGTTCTTCTTGCTTAGGAAGCTTATTCAGGACGGCTTACAGGCATATGGAAAGGGAGGATTCCCTTCAAATTGATTACAAAAGCTCTTTCAGATTTATCACACATTCAAAAGTGATATGTAGTTGGTTATGTAAAGTTTTCAACAGTCAGGATGCATTTGCAAGGTAAAATAACCATGGTTTCACTGTCACCAATCCCACTTTCTGACAGAGCTCTTGTAACTAACCTACCAAACAGGTAGGGGCTTCCTGTATGTAGTCTGAATGAGTCTTTGGTTCAATGACTAGACAGAAGAGAATGAATGAATGACTTTACAGATGCTAAATACAATCAATGTTCTTGTGGTCACCAACACTATTCCCTAGACCCATATCATATGCTTTGGAATCACAGAATCATAGAACAATAGAGTTGGAAGGGACCACATGGAGAATCTGGTCCAACCCCCTGCCATGCAGGAAAAGTACAATCAAAGTATCCCTGACAGATGGCTGTCCAGCCTCTGCTTAAAAGTTTCCGAGGAAGGCAGAGCTGCTCAACACCTTCTTTCCTTCAGTCTTCTCCCTAAAGAAGATGGGTGTTCAACCTAAGCAATACAGAGAAGATGAGGTAATAGAGGAAATGCAACCCGAAATAAGGAAACGCATGGGGATGCGTGGCTTGAGAGCAGTACATGTGAAAAAGATCTTGGAGTCCTCGTGGATAACAAGTTAAACATGACCCAACAATGTGATGTGGTGGCAAAAAAAAGCCAATGGGATTTTGGCCTGTATCAATAGGAGTATAGTGCCTAGATCTAGGGAAGTCATGCTACCCCTGTATTCTACCTTGGTTAGACCACACCTGGAATATTGTGTCCAATTCTGTGTACCACAGTTGAGGAGAGATATTGACAAGCTGGAATATGTCCAGAGGAGGGCGACTAAAACGATCAAGGGTCTGGAGAACAAGCCCTATGAGGAGCAACTTAAAGAGCTGGGCATGTTTAGCCTGAAGAAAAGAAGGCTGAGAGGAGACATGATAGCCATGTATACATATGTGAGGGGAAGTCATAGGGAGGAGGGAGCAAGCTTGTTTTCTGCTTCCTTGGAGACTAGGACGCGGAACAATGGCTTCAAACTACAAGAGAGGAGATTCCATCTGAACACGAGGAAGAACTTCCTGACTGTGAGAGCTGTTCAGCAGTGGAACTCTCTGCCCCAGAGTGTGGTGGAGGCTCCTTCTTTTGAGACTTTTAAACAGAGGCTGGAAGGCCATCTGTCAGGGGTGCTTTGAATGCAATTTCCCTGCTTTTTGGAAGGGTTTGACTGGATGGTCCATGAGGTCTTTTCCAACTCTTTGATTCTATGATTCTATGAATACAGTTGGAAGAGACCACATGGAGAATCTGGTCCAACTCCCTGTCATGCAGGAAAAGTACAATCAAAATATCCCTGACAGATGGCCATCCATACTCTGTTTAAAAGTTTCCGAGGAAGGTAGAGCTGCTCAATACCTTCTCTGCTTCAGTCGTCTCCCTAAAGAAGATGGATGTTCAACCTAAGCAATACAGAGCGGGCAAGGTAATAGAGGAAATGCAATTCAAAATAAGGAAAAAGTAGTCCAAGGATACCTGAGAACTCTAAAGGAACTCAAGTCTCCAGGGCCATGTTTAGCCTGCAGAAGAAAAGGTTGAGAAGAGATGTGATAGCTGTGTACAAATATGTGAAAGAGTTGCCACATAGGGAGGTGGGTTGTCCTCACAGGGCTTGTTCTCCAGACCCTAGTTTCCAACCAGCCTCACAACTTCTGAGGATGCTTGCCATAGATGCGGGCAAAACGTCAGGAGATAATGCTTCTGGAATGTGGCCATACAGCCTGGAAAACTCACAGAAACCCACAGAATCTATGATATTTGTATACCAGGGAACAAAGTTTATCTACACCCAATTATCGGGAAGCAAAGATGTCATACATGTTGACAATTCTGGGGTATTTCAGAAATCCGGAGAAGAGATGCTCAACCTGTAGAACCAAAAGCACACCTTGCGCGTGGAAGCATCCCCCACACTCCTCCCCCAAAAGCGCACTCCCGACCCCTAGACTTCCTTCCTTCCATCCATCCATCCATCCTTCCTTCTCCCCTTTCTTACCAGGATGCAAAGGGATCTGGGGGCACCTTTGAGCAAGAAGTTCGCTTAGTAGCCTACGCTCAAGTTGGCTGAAGATGCCTTCCTTGGGGGCCATCTCCCCAAAGTGTGATGCTCCCTAACCAACTTCTTGCTCTCCAAGGTGCTTTGGGAGAGCGGGATTCCAGGGCTACGAGAGGAGGGGGATATCCGCGATTGCTTACCAGGAGCAGATGTTTGCAGCCCTCGTTGGCCAGCCAGCTCCGGCAAGAGGGAGCCATGGTTCTGCCTGTCTCCAAAAGCACCAACCCCGGCTCGGAAATGCGGCGCTTGGAAGGGGCAACCGGGGCCGGGCTCTTCCTTTTCAGCCTCGGGAAGCCAGCCCTCCCCCTCCCGGCCTCCTTCCGGCCGCCCCCTTCCCCCCCCCTGTCCCCCTGGGAGGGGGGTCTGGCTTGTTTCCCCCCTCCTCCCTCCCTCCCTCCCTCCCTCCCTCCCTCCCTCTCCACCTTCCCTTTGCGCCTCGCAGACAATTCCAGGGTGGCGCCGACGCGCTCCTTTGTCTGGAACGAGGCGGAGGGAGATGCAGAGTTGCTTGGTCCGGTGCATTTGGGGAAGGAACGGGGAGCGGGGGGGGCTCCTTGCTTTCCAATGGGACGGTCTCTGTGCTCTTTTCAACTCTCTCTCTCGGCTCACGAAGGAGTTGAGAAACCTCCGGTTGCGTTCAGCTCTGGAAACTTTGGGCACGCTGGGCTTTTCATCCAAACGCAAAGGCTGCCTCTCTATCCGTGGTTCCCCCAACTTAGTTGTCCAAGTTCTTTTGGACTTCAACTCCCAGAAGCCTCAACCGGCTCAGCTAGCACTCAGAGCTTCTGGGAGTTGAAGTCCAAAACACCTGGAACCAAAGATCTGCAGAACGAAGGCAGTTTGGCAACGCTTTCCTTGCTTGCCATGGCGCAATGCTCAAGCGGCTCAGCCAGCACACGGGGCTTCTGGGAGTTTGCAGTCCAAAACACCTGGCAAGACAGCCAGGTGTTTTGGGAAACAAAGAACTGAAGAAGGAATGCAGTTTGACAACACTTTTGCGTTGCTGAGAGTCTTGCAGGTTGTATGGCCAAGTTCTAGAAGCACTATCTCCTGACGTTTCACCTACATCTATGGCAGGCATCCTTAGAGGTTGTGAGATTTGTTGGAAACTAGGAAAATGGGGTTTATATATCTGGAATGTCCAAGGTGGGAGAAAGAACTCTTGTCTGCTTGAGGCAAGTGTGAATGTTGCCATTGGCCATCCTTGGGGGGTGATTAGCTGGCATGGCAGGGGGTTGGACTGGATGGCCTCTTCCAGAGCTAGGATTCTACAGGGTGAGGCAGCATAACTTCCTTTTTTCAAAACTTAATAAAACCCATTGTATGAATTAGAATTTTTTTTAAAAAAAAATTATAATGTAGGAGCATACCTAAAGTTTTGTTTTACGTAGTTTTGAAGATCAAATTAGGTACGTGACATCCCCCATTCTCCATACACCGAGTAAACTGATTTCTGGCATTTGTCATGACTGGCATTTGTCATGACTTGCATAGCAGGCATTAAGTTGGCAATTTCACCCTGGATGTTGGTCTTCAGATCTTGTAGGGTCCTTGGACGGTTCACATAAACACAGGATTTCAAAAAACCCCATAGAAAAAAAATCACAAGGGGCCAAATCTGGAGAGCGGGCCGGCCACTCCAAATCCACCCAAAAAGTAAGCCTCAAAGGCAAAAGCACACTCCTCACTGTTCCAACGCATGATGGTGACTGAACTGTGTCAGGACAAAACTTTATACTCCCGCCTCTTGAACGAGACCACTAGTGCTCCGCTATGTCTTCAACCGACTGAATGGCACGCATTTTAAAAAAGGAAGTTATGCTGCCTCACCCTGTACATCAGGAGTAGGTAATATGGGGTCTTATGGATACTATCTCATCTTGACTCATCTTGTAGATGGAAATTGATGGAAATGCAACATTTTTTTTTTTTAGGAAAAAAAGATTCACAAGTAAACAGAGACTGGATTGCCATCTGCCAAGGGTGCTTTGAATGCAATTTTCCTGCTTCTTGGCAGGGGGTTGGACTGGATGGCCCATGAGGTCTCTTCCAACTCTAAGATTCTATAATTCTAAAGTTCATCCCCTGGTTGAACATTAGGTAAAAACTTCACCTGTTGAATGGCTGCCTAAAATTTCAGGGATTAGCAGCACAAGAGTGTCATGGTTACCTTCAATGAGAGTTTGTTGGAGGAAAATTTCCAGCATTTCTCACTCTTGGTTGAGGCTGTTGGGGGTTATGGTCCAACAACCTATGGAAGCATGTTGCTGAAGGTTTTCATATCCAGAATCACTGAGTTTCTGTGAGTTTTTCAGGCTGTATGGCCATGATCAAGTAGCATTCTCTCCTGGTGTTTTGCCTGGCATTTTGCAAGTAGCTTCATTGGTTCTTGAAGATGCCAGCCACAGATAAAGGCTAAACATCAGGAGTGAATGCTACTGCAACATGGCCATAAAGCCCAAAAAATTCTCACAGTGACCCAACCCCTGGAAGATTGCCTTATTCCCAGTGTTGTTTTACAGCAGGCTGGGAATGAGTGCTTAGTGTTTCCTAAACTGGTCTTCCAGGCATCACCACCCAGAGCCTCTTATTATTGGCTAAGTCTTCTGAAAGTTGAAGCCCAAAACACTTGGATGAATAGAAATTGGGAATCATTGGGTTGGCAGCCCAGAATTTGGGAAGGGGGTGGATTGACTGCAATGCCCCAAGGTGACTTTTTTCAAGCCCTACATTTCAATACGTCACAGATTCCTCTGAAAATCTTAAGAACGGTATGGACACATAAACCACTAGAGAAATACACCGTATATAAGTATTTTACAGAAATGACTGCCATTGAGTTTGTGACATTACAGAGGAATATCTTTTTTGCAGACTAATCTGGAAAACAGTAACAAATCATCACAGTTAACTATAATTAAAAAGGGTCATTTTTATTATAAAAGACACAAACTCGGGGGAAAATATTCCATACATACACACAACACATACATAAACACACAAACTAGCTTGGGTACCTAGCATTGTCTGGGTTATTAGAAGAAAGTCATTTTTTATTTTATGAAATGCATAAGGTTGTGGGAGTACTACGGCTCACAACATGCTAGGTTAACCCCATGAAACTCTATCAATAATTAAAGTTTGTCATGTTGGGTAAGTTTGCTCTAGATGCATCATCGGTGGAGTTTAGTGTGCTTTCCAGCTGCAGAATGAATTACAACTCTCACCATGGTGGCTGAGTACAGTCAAATCCCTCCAGCATGTTCAGTTGGTCATGGGGGTTCTGTGTACCAAGTTAGTCCCAGATCCATCATCGGTGGGGTGTAGAGTGCTCTTTGATTGCAGGTGAACTATAAATCTCAGTACCTGGAACTTACAAATGTCAAGGTCAATTCATCCCAAAGCCCGCCAGTATTCGAATTTTGGCATATTGGGTATGCATGCCAAATGTGCAGATCCATTGTTGTTTGCATTCACAGTGCTCTCTGGATGTAGGTGAACTATAATTCCTATAAATCCAGGTGAATTTCACCCAAAGCCCTCCTGTATGTTTTGTTTGTCATGAGGGTTCTATGTGCCAAGTTAGGTCCAGGGCCAACATTGGTGGAGTCCAGAGTGCTCTTTGATTGCAGGTGAACTATAAATCCCAGTACCTACAACAGCTATAAATCAAAGTGAATCCCCCCCCCCCAAAAAAAAGAAAACTCTCCAGTATTTTTCTTTAGTCATGGAGGTTCTGTGTGCCAAATGTGGTCCATGTCCATTGTCAGTGGAGATCACAGTGCTTTGACTTGATGCAGAGTGAACTACAACTTCCATCATGTGGAGTCAGGCCCCCAAACTCCTCCAGTATGTTTACTTGATGATCACTTCTGCTCTGTTTGTTGTGCAGACAGAGTTGAAAAGAGTGGGAAAGTGTTAAGGGAGAGGCAGTGGGAGGGATCATGCAAATTCCACACCAATGGAGAGAGTAAGGAACACTGGGATATCTGTAGTAGAGGAAACAGGTAAAATCTAGGATGAAATTGTTTCCAGGTGAAAGCATTCCTTGGGTGGTAGGCAGTATGGCGTTTGGATTTAATTGATAGATTCCCCAAAACCTGTGGACTTCCTGGCTAGGAGTTTGAATCTCTGAATTTGTTAGTGCTTTATGTAGTTTAATAGATTTGTTTAATTTTTTAATTGGGTTAAACTTTGAACTTTTAATATTTTTATGTTTACTTCTATTTTGATGTCTTTTTATGTTAGGTTTTAATTCACACATTGTCATGGTTTTAACCTTAGCCACTCTGAGTCTCCTTTGGCATTCTGGCAGGTCTGATTAAAGATATTAAATTGGTTTGTTTTTATTTTGAAAGGAGAAAAGTGCTATTGCTTTCTGCCAGTCATTTAGGCTGCCTTGGAAGATTATAGTGCCTGGCCCAGTGCCTGCTCTTCCAGGCCTAACAGCTTTACTAAAATTACTTCGCAGAGTGATAAAGCAGGCCTGATCCATGGTCGAGGGAGGAAAATCTCCCCTTTTTCTGCTGAAAGTGATCCTAGTTGTCTCCACAGGTATGCTCTCAGGGCACTCAAAAAGCACTTTTAGGTTTCATTGTCCATTCAAGAGGCAATTCAGTCAAGACAAGAGGTTATTTGAACATATATATGCAACAATTGATTCCAAATCAAAATATGCAGCTCTCAAGTTCCCTCTTGTTGACATCTTGTTTTTGTAAGAGAATTAAGCTACAGTCTTAGATGGTCTTGTTCAAAAGTATATCCTAAAAGCAGCAGATCCCATCTGATCTTGAAGCTAAGCAGATTTAACCCTGGTTACTACTTGGATATAGAGCCCCCAGTGGCGCAGTGGGTTAAACCGATGAGCTGCTGAACTTGCTGACCGAAAGGTTGCTGGTTCAAAGCTGGGGAGTGGAGTGAGCTCCTGCTGTTAGTCCCAGCATCTTCCAACCTAGCAGTTCAAAAACATGCAAATGTGAGTAGATCAATAGGTGGGAAGGTAACGGCACTCCATGCAGTCATGCCGGCCACATGATCTTGGATGTGCCTATGCATAACACCAGCTCTTTGGCTTAGAAATGGAGATGAGCACCAACCCCCAGAATCGGACACGATTGAACTTAATGTCAGGGGAAAACCTTAACCTACTACTTTGATGGTTAAACCCTTGTGCCGACAGGACTGCTGACCAAAAGGCTGGTAGTTCAAATCCGGAGAGTGGGATGAGCTCCCATCTCTCAGCTCTGGGGACATGAGAGAAACCTCCCACAGGATGGTAACACATCCGGGCATCTCCTGGGCAATGTCCTTGCAGACAGCCAATTCTTTCACACCAGAAGCGACTTGCAGTTTCTCAAGTTGCTCCTGACATTTAAAAAACTTGGATGGGAGACTTGAAAGATACCAAGTCCTATTGGTGATATTTCACAGGTCAGACCTGACAACACCACCTTGGAATATTTTTTGCATAAAGAAATCTGATATAAGTTAACATATGATTTAAGGGCATGCATGCACACAAACACATAAGCACCATTCAGTTCAATGGGTTTTATATTCTGAATCAACTTGTGCAAAATTACATTTTTAACTGTTGTTGGCATGCATAACTGCAACTTTGTAATAGATGCCACAGAACTTTGGTTGGTTTTTGAAATTAATACATTAACACCGATAACATATTGAACCCTTCGGGCCCCGCAACCATTGTCCTGTGGGGTCCTGCAGGGTTCAAAATTGTCCCCCATGTTGTTTAACATCTACATCTGACAGCTGGGAAATGGAAATCACAGTAACTTTAATATGCACATCAATTTATTCAACTGTAAGAAATCAAGGAATTCACAGAGGGTGACATGTTTGGTTGTCATGTTTGGTTTTCCTGCACTGTTATCATTTCCATCAAAGATGTTTTTGTTTTGATTTAATTTGTATGCCTTGTTTAAGAGTTAGAGACATCAGATCTTGTCTGATCTTCAAAGTTATTCAGAGTCAGTCCCTTCGAGTACTTGAAAGGGAGACCAATATCAGATGCTCTAGTCTAGACTATAATTTAGAGAATGGGACTGGTAAAACCACCTCTGACTGACCCTTGCATAAAAATAAAAAAAAATCATGAAATTCATGGAGTCACCATAAATCAACAGGCAACCTGAAGGCATGCATGCACATGCACACAAGTTGAGCGAGTTGTAAAATCCAGGGTGTTGGAGAGGCTAACCCAATTTAGCAATTTCCAGATATATTGAACTAAAATTCTATACTCTGATGCCTGAGAAAAGTGGGTTTTAAAAAATCCAACACTGAGAAATTGTCTGGTTGGAATGTTACTTACTTACTTACTTTTTTAGGTGGTCCCTTGTTTTCCGAGGAGGATTGTCTTCCAGTATTCTTGTGGGTCCGTATGTGGCCGTGGAGCCCTATTCTTGCTCTGCATCTTCTTCCGCAGTGAGGGCATTGGTTCCAGGTGGGAGGCGGTCTCGGTTGGGGTTGGCTTGATGCACCTTCCTCTTGGCATGCTTCTCCCTTTCGCCCTCCATTCGTGCCTCTTCAAATTCTGCAACACTGCTGGTCACAGCTGACCTCCAGCTGGAGCACTTAAGGGCCAGGGCTTCCCAGTTCTCAGTGTCTATGCCAGAGTTTTTAAGGTTGGCTTTGATCCCATCTTTAAATCTCTTTTCCTGTCCACCAACATTCCGTTTTCCGTTCTTGAGTTCGGAGTAGAGCAACTGCTTTGGGAGACGGTGGTCAGGCATCCAGACTACGTGGCTGGTCCAGCGGAGTTGATTGAAGGCTGGAATGTAACAAGATTCTCATTAAAGTTTTGTCACTGGAGTTGTAGTCTTACAAGGCCTTTAGCCTTCTTTGCCAAACAGGGCAGAGTTCCACCAATTATAAATACTAGGATCCCATAGCATTAAGCCATGGTAGTTAAAGTGGTGTCAAACTACATTAATTCTGCTGTGTAAATGCAACTTCAGTCATATATATTTGTTGTTGTTTATTCGTTCAGTTGCTTCTGACTTTTTGTGACCTCATGGACCAGCCCACGCCAGAGCTCCCTATCCGCCGTCACCACCCCCAGCTCCTTCAGAGTCAAGCCAGTCACTTCAAGGATACCATCTATCCATTTTGCCCTTGGTCGGCCCCTCTTCCTTTTTTTCTTCCATTTTTTCCCAGCATCATTATCTTCTCTAAGCTTTCCTTTCTTCTCATGATGTGGCCAAAGTACTTCATCTTTGCCTGTAATATCTTCCCTCCAATGAGCAGTCGAGCTTTATTTCCTGAAGTATGGACTGGTTGGATCTTCTTGCGGTCCAAGGCACTCTCAGAATTTTCTTCCAACACCACAGTTCAAAAGTTCCTTCCCTCAGCCTTCCTTATGGTCCAGCTCTCACATCCATAGGTTACAACGGGGAATATTGCTTTGAATATGTGGATCTTTGTTGCCAGTGTGATGCCTCTACTCTTTATTTTATTGAGATTGGTCATTACTCTCCTCCCAAGAAGTAAACATCTTCTGATGGCAAATCATACTGTATTTATTTTATATTCCACCATTCTACTAGAAAATGTTCCTTGGGACAGCTTAGAGTGGAAATAGTCACATAAAAAAGAAAAGCAGTTCAACATGCCCAGAGGAGGGTGATCAAGATGGTTAAAGGTATGGAAAGCAAGTGCTGTGAAGAACAGATGAAGTATACAGTTTTGCCTAGAGATTGAAAGACAATATAATAGCTGTTTCTAAATATCTGGAGGTCTGTCATGTCGAATTTCATTACTGAGATTTGTATTACTCTACTTGTGTCTATAATTAATAACAAATATTGAAATGCCTTTAGTCCTGTCTTCCAAAGAGTGCTAGTGCCTCACCACACTATAAATCCCAAGATTTCATAGCATTGATCTATGGCAAATAAAATAGGATCAAACTGAACTAATTCTATAGTGGGGGTGCAACCTATGCCTCAGGAATGCTTTAATGGTAGACTCCCACCCTGGAAGCAAACTGGACTAAATGGTCCTTTAGATTCCTTCCAACTTTGTGATTCCAGGATTCTATAAATCATAAAACCCAGTAAAGGTAGAAATGCATAATTTAAACTACATCACTCAAAAGAAATAACCACCTCCTTCAGTAACAAACAAGTTGTGATAGCAAAAAATCGATGGGGCAGGCTGAGATCTGTGCCTTTTTGTTCAAATGGCAATTTTGTAATTCATGACAACTTCCAGAAGCATGGTTAGCATTATAGAAACAGGAGTCTTAATGTATTGGTAAACTGCCTCTGATGATTCAGTAGGGGGAAAACCCAGCACTGCTTTCCAGACTATAAAGAGAACATCAAAGATAGGAAAATTCTGGGACCCAGTGGCTGATAATGCTTGGAAATATATGCTCTTAAAATAATAGTTTACAGTTTTATTATAGCACCAATCAAAAGTATTTAGCTGCAGCTATAGTAACAATAAGGGCCTAACCCTAAACCTACTTGCTTAGGTGATCCCTTGTAGCCCAAAGTTGATGGTCCTCCAAGTGTAGAGTCTTGGTGGTGGGTCCATAGGTGGCTATGGAGCCCTATTCTTGATCTGCATGTTCTTCTGCAGTAAGGGCAATGGTTTCCAGGTGCAAGATGGTCCTGGTCAGGGTTGGCTTGATGCACCTTCCTTTTCACACATTCCTCCCTTTTGACCTCCATTCATGCCTCTTAGAATTCTGCAGCACTGCTGGTCACGGCTGATCTCCAGTTAGAGCACTCAAGGACCAGGGCTTCCCAGTTCTCGAGAGGCTATGCCACAGTTTTGAAGGTTGGCTTTAAGACCATCTTTAAATTTCTTTTCCTGTCCACCAACATTCCTGAGTTGGGATTATAATAACTGCTTAGAGAGACAGTGATCGGACAGATGGTGATCAGGCATTTGGACAACATTTGGAATTGATTGGGTAGGAGCATCGCTTCAGTGCTGGTGGTCTTTGCATCTTCCCAAGAGATTTGCAGGATTTTTCGGAGGCAGCACTGATGGAATGGTTCCAGGAGTTGAGTGTGACATCCATATGTCACAGGCATATAGCAGGTTTGGGAAGACAACAGCTTGATAAACAAGTACCTTGGTCTCCCTACAGATGTCCCGATTCTCAAACACTCTCTGTTTCATTCAGAAAAATGCTGCACTCGCAGAGCTCAGGCAGTGTTGTATTTCAGTGTCAATGTTGACTTTTGTGGAGGGATGGCTGCCAAGGTAGCAGAAATGGTCAATATTTTCTAATGTTACACCATTAAGCTATATTTCTGGCATTGCAGAGGGAATGGCTCATGATTGCTGGAAGAGCACTTTGGTTTTCTCGATGTTCAATGAGAGGTAGAGCTTCTCGGATGGATGCTTCTGCAAAGGTGTTTAGAGTGGCTTGTAGGTCTTCTTCCGAATGTGCACAGACTACGTTATCATCAGATTATTAGAGTTCTATAACAGATGTTGCTGTTACCTTGGTTTTGGCTTTCAGTCTGCTGAGGTTAAATAGCTTGTCATCTCTCCAATAGATGATTTCCACTCAGGTGGGAAGCTTCCCATAGCAAGATGAAGTATCACCCTAAATACACCAGATCCTGACTAATCATGGAAGTTGGGCAAAGTTAGCCCTTTAATACTTGGATGGCAGATAATCGACAAATAGCGGATCGGCAGAGCTACCTCTGCCTAATGAAATTCATATGCTTGTCATGAATCAAAGGGTGACTCAAAGGTATATAAATGCATAGTGATAATATATTCTACTTTGTTCCTCAAAGATAACTAGCATCACTACTTTGACTTGTGGTGCAAAACTCCAGTCCCACAGCAGAAAGTGGAACAAGCCAGTGCTTGGACTGTGTTGCAATATTCCTCCTCCATTCCTTCTTTGGGTGGCATCTTTATAACCAACTAATTAATTAAAAGAGTTACAATTACACACATACAAAGGAACACTTTTCTCTTGCTACAATTAAACCACAACTTCATATCGTTACAACTCTGCTGATTACAAAGAGCTTGGAATTTCTAACTAGTAACTTCAAAATCTCTGTTGGTTCCACCACCCAATATTGCTGCTGTTTCTGCAATATTTGGGGGTGATGATTTTTTTGAAAAATACACACAACAATACACACAACAAAACATCATAGCAAGCACAGCTCTTTCAAAATATGTTACAAATTTCAATATAATTTCACATATGACTGATCACAAAATCATCAAAACAAGTTGTGAAAAAAACCTGGAGCCTATCTGAGATCATTTTTGGATTTAGAATGCCAAATTCCTAGCAAGGCAGCATATATTTTTAAAACACTTTTTATGACTCTATTTTTTTTTCAGGCAAATTGAAAACAAAGGCTAATAAAAGAGGATGGCAAGGGAAGGATATGTGCTCAATGGAGCTAAACAGGCAATTCTAGCATACGGTAGATTTTAAAGTATGGAAACTGCAGCAGTGGGCCCCCCAAATCTGAACCAAGAGGGTTCCATTTTCTGCTTTTCTGCATTTTCCTTTTTGAAGCCAACAGCACAGTCCCTCCCTGCTAAGTTCCATTCAAAATATAACATAGGTTTACACCAAATGACGTCCCTGAATAACCTCTCCCACACATTCTTCCTTTATGTAGAGGAGGAATGAGCCGCAAATCCGGGACACAGCAGCCAAGCTGGCAAGGGTAAACATGAAGTGCTGGAATGCAAAAAGCATGCACAGGGAGAAACTGTGTGTGTTAAATACAGCTGCACATGCCAAGCCATGACAAAGGGCTCAAAAGAATGGAGAGGAAGTCGCTGCTCCTGCTTTCTGATGACTGATGTTAAACTACAGCTTACCTCTCAGCATATAGTTTTAGGAATCAAATAAGAAAAGTATGAATTTGTCGAAGGCTTTCATGGCCGGAATCACTGGGTTGTTGTAGGGTTTTTTGGGGGTTATATGGCCATGTTCTAAAGGCATTTTCTCCTGACGTTTTGCCTGCATCTGTGGCAAGAATCCTCAGAGGTAGTGAGGTCTGTTGGAACTAGGAAAAAGGGGTTTATATATCTGTGGAATGACCCGGGTGGGACAAAGGACTCTTGTTTGCTGGAGCCAGGTGTGACTGTTTCAACTGATCACCTTGATTAGCATTTGATTGCCTGGCAGTGCCTGGAGCAATCCTTTGTTGAGAGGTGATTAGATGAATTGTTAGAGGAAGAACCCGTTGAAGACGAAGGGGCTGCATTGCCCCACCAAGAAGTGCCAAATTCTTAGCAAAATAATGTTGAAGTGTTTGTCCCCAAATTTCTCTGGTTTCAGACACATATAGTCAAACTGTCCTGAAGGCAGCTTTTTTAAAAAGCCTACATGAGGGCACTCGTATCAAAATTGCACATGACTCTAAATTAGGAATGATAGCAATATCCTAGAAGCAAGGATCAAAATCTAAAATGATCTTAAGAGATTAGAATGCTGGACCAAGAACAAACAATATGAATGTCAATAGGGAAAAATGTTCAGTACTACAGCGGGTTGCTGTGAGTTTTCCAGGCTCCAGAAGCATTCTCTCCTGACATTTCACCCACATCTATGGCAGGGATCCTCAGAAGTTGTGAGGTCTGTTGGAAACTAGGCAAGTGGGATTTACATATCTGTGAAATGTCCAGGGTGGGAGAAAGAACTCTTGTCTTTTTGAGGCAAGTGTGAATGTTTCAATTGGCCACCTTGATGAGCATTTAATGGCCTTGCAGCTTCAATAAATAAATAAATATATAAATAAAGCCTGTCTGGTTGCTACCTGGGGATCCTTTATTGTGAGGTGTTAGCTGACCCTGAATGGTTTTTGTCTGGAATTTCCCTGTTTTGGGGGTGTCGCTCTTTATCTACTGTCCTGATTTTAGAGGTTTTTTTCATACTGGTAGTCAGATTTTGTTCATCTTCATGGTTTCCTCCTTTTTGTTGAAATTGTCCACATGCTTATGGATTTCAATGGCTTCTCTGTGTAGTTTTACATGGTAGTTGTTGGAGTGGTCCAGCATTTCTGTGTTCTCAAATAATATTCTGTGTCCAAGTCGGTTCATCAAGTGTTCTGCTATGGCTGACTTCTCTGGTTGAAGTAGTCTGCAATGCTGTTCATGTTCCTTGATTCGGGTTTGGGCAATGATGCATTTGATGATCCCTAAGTAGACTTGTCCACAGCTGCAAGGTATATGGTAGATTTCTGCAGAGGTGAGAGACCAATCACTTTATCACACTAGGAAATGAACCTACTTTAAAGCCAGTTTATGCCTCCTGCAGAATTCTGGGATTTGTAGTGTAGTGAGGCTGTTAAAGGTTCCTCCCTAAACTACAAACCCCAGAATTCTGCAAGAGACAGCAACCGGATTTTAAGTGGAATCATTCTCTGGTGTGATGAGGTCTCCAGTAAAGATTCAAACCCTTCAGAATTATAGTCTAACACTCAAGCCATTACACCACATTGCCTCCTACCTACAGTTTTACAATCTAAGATGCAGCCCAGCAGAAGCAACAGAAGAAGAGAAAGCAATTGGAGGTAGGCCCCAACAGTGAATTGTCATACCTCTGTTTCGGGTAACATACATACAGAGTTACTATATGCACCTTCCCTCAAGGTGTTCCCCTTCAGGAGCCTTAAGCTAAATCTCCCATCATTCCTAGTCCTGCATTATTTTCTATTAATTGTCTTCTTTTCTCTCCTGACAATATTGTTGCAATATTCCTCCTCCATTGCTTCCAAAATGACATAGTTTCTTTCTTCTTGCATTTCACAGTATCACAAAGTTGGATGGAATCTAAAGGGTCATCTACTCTGAGGGACCTCCTGCCATACTAGATGACAATACTTAAGCATTGCTGAAAGATAGCCATCCAACTTTATCAAATGATCTCCAAAGAAGGGGAGTCCATCGCCCTCTCAAGTAGCCCATTCCACTGTTGAAGTCCTTTAAAACGTTGACTGCAAGCTTGCCACCTTACATAAAATTGTTTGGAAATCCCAAGATCACCCTGACGACACCTAACAAACAGGACAAATCGATACCTAACCTTCAAATGCCTGCAAAGTATTACCTAATCATAAATCTAGTTTTCATTTCATTGGGGATGGAGGAAATCATAATATGTTGCCTTGGAATAGGGGAGAAAACTTTTCCTCTGTTTTCCAACATAAATTCCTCTTCCGTTGCTCATGCTTATTTGTCTAAGAAGTTATGAATGATGTATAAACTAAAATAGATGAAAATGACATTAATTTCTCCATTACCTTGGGCCCTTGGTATGACCCCACCTCCTGCTCCATGGTCTGTTGTTGATCAAAATTATTTCATGGTCCTGTAATCCAAAACATGAACTGAGGCTGTATTTCAGTCCTGGAAGCTGGGTTCCCACTGCCAAAAACAAAATGCTTGTACAGACGAATCTATGTTTTAAAATGGGTATTCTCTGAGCATGACCTAAAAGTGGGAAGGAGCATAGAAAAAGCAAATGGAGGTAGGCCCCAACAGTGAATTGTCATACCTTTGTTTCGGGTAACATACATACAGAGTTACTATATGCACCTTCCCTCAAGGTGTTCCCCTTCAGGAGCCTTAAGCTAAATCTCCCATCATTCCTAGTCCTGCATTATTTTCTATTAATTGTCTTCTTTTCTCTCCTGACAATATTGTTGCAATATTCCTCCTCCATTGCTTCCAAAATGACATAGTTTCTTTCTTCTTGCATTTCACAGTATCACAAAGTTGGATGGAATCTAAAGGGTCATCTACTCTGAGGGATCTCCTGCCATACTAGATGACAATACTTAAGCATTGCTGAAAGATAGCCATCCAACTTTATCAAATGATCTCCAAAGAAGGGGAGTCCATCGCCCTCTCAAGTAGCCCATTCCACTGTTGAAGTCCTTTAAAACGTTGACTGCAAGCTTGCCACCTTACATAAAATTGTTTGGAAATCCCAAGATCACCCTGACGACACCTAACAAACAGGACAGGGAGGGGTTTCATGGGACCCCTGAAACCCCTCCCCACCAGATCTCCAGGTGCCTTAATCTTAAAAAAAGAAAGAAATTGCATGATTTTTGAGAAATCTTTGTCCTTAAACCAGGCAGAAAACACACAGCAAGTGTACAAATGTTCCATCCTCAAAAACACTCCAGAAACCCATAACATTAAATCCTACTCCACACAACTGTTGCTAGTCTCTACAACCACCCAGAGTGCTGAAATACAAGTTGAACATGCTTTGTCTGAAATGCAACCTTTGTTTGAAGGGCTTTGCACCACAAGTGTTCTGTATTTTAGAATACAGCCCTCCATATTTGTGGGTTTGACTTCGGCAGATTTGATTATTCATAAATTTGATGAATATGTTCCTTCTAGTCCTACAGGGTGAGTCTGGGGTCAACTTCCACCAGTGAAATGGATCATAGAATTGTGTTGAAGGACCTAGAAATTCCTAGAGAGAATGCCTCTTTAGATATTTGTAAGTTCTCTGATTAATTCTATGATTAACTCCCAGCAGAACTGCATTAATTCTACAGTGTAGATAATAATAACGGCACTCCATGCAATCATGCTAGCCACATGACCTTGGAAGCATCTACGGACAATGCTCTTTGGCTTAGAACCCCGACCAGGACCAACTTCCACCTGGAAACCAATGCCCTTGTTGCGGGAGAACATTTAGGTCAAGAATAGGGCTCCACAATCACCTATGTACTCACCGCCAGGATACTGAACTTGGAGGACAATCTTACTCGGACAACGAGGGATTGCCTAAGTAAGTAACTGTCAAGGAAAACTGGGACTTGCATTTAACAAGGCATTTAACCTTTTCCTCAGTACCTTCTGGGAGTGGGAAGGATGAGATATAAATGCATGAAATACCTACCTACCTACATACATACATACATAAGCCTTTGTCACACCAAACTACAATGACCATGATGCCACAACATTGAGCCATGGCAGTTCAAGTGATGTCAAACTGCATTCACTCTACAGTGTCACTAGAAGTCTTCTAAGATCAGTGCAGCCTTTGGAAGGCCTTGTATGATCCCCCTATGACTAAATAAGAATGTGCTCAGCACTGCAAAACTCCATAGCCAGCAAGGGAGGGAGAAGGCACTCTGTTTTGGGGGGAGAAAGAGGGGCCCAAGATGTCGAGAATCATTAATGTGTTAGCCGATCAAAGAGTGAATAATATCATTTTAAGGACTCTTGATCTGAAAGATGCTCATCATGAATGGTCAATGCAAAATCAACCATTTGGAATGGATTCAGATAATACGAAAAATTGCCCAAGCACATTCCTGACAAGGACATTCCATCCCTCCAAATCCTCCTTATTCAAACAAGCCCCATGTTCTTCTGCTGCTTAAGAATGAGAATGAAGGGGTAATAGGAACGATCTCTATTGTTAGCTTCCAGGGTTAGTCATCAAAGTATAATTTGCACATGTACAATCCCATGTACTCCTATGGTCCCTTTTTACCCACCACTCAATTGTGGTACAATATTCTTCTCTTTGCTACTATTTCCCAGCAATTTCTCCATACATACAGAAAGTCCCATGTCTAATCCTTGACATCTTATGCTAAAGCTGGGAATGTTTCCTATTTCCTTTCTATAACCCAAGACAAACTGTAGCTATTAGGGCTGGGCGGTTTCGTTCGTTAATTTCGTAATTCGTTATTGATTCGTTTTTTTATAACGAAGCGATATTGAACCATTCAGGAGCAACTAAAAATCGAAACGAATTTTTCAATTTGTTTCGTAATTGTTTCGTAATTGTTTCGAAATCGTTTCAAAATCGTTTCGAAATCGTTTCGTTATTATTTCCGCATGTCTGGTGCAAGTTTTATAGTTGTTGTTTGTTTTATCAGTGAAAAAATATATAATTATCACACCAACAGTCAACAACAGAGGGAGAGGGAAGCTTCAAAAGTTCCCCCTGTCCCATTTGGAGGTTTTTTTAACGTATTGCGCAGTCGCGTCCGCCATTAACGAATCGATTCGTAATTGTTTCGTAATTTCCGAAATTTCGTAATTTTCAAACTTTTTTAAAGAAAAATTTCGGAATTCTTTTAAAAATCGAAATGCAAAAACTCCCTAAAAACGAAACGAGTTTAGAAACAAATTTTTCTGTGGTTGCCCAGCCCTAGTAGCTATTTATCTGATGTTGTGATTACATTTTCATCCTATCATCTGAGTTGCTCAGGTTGGCTAAGAAATGCACACTGAAGCAGGGAGAGAGAAAGAGTTGTTTTTCACGTGGGGGCCAAATTAATTTTTGGAAGAACTTTTTGTTCGCATTTTTTTAAAAAAACACACACACACATTAAACAATACATACTGTTCTCCTAACATATATTAGAAGAAAGTCCACGCTTCTGGCTTGTGCATTTCAGCTGAACCTCAATCCGTTTCCGCTGGCCGAATACCAGTAGATCCCTGCACCCGTTTTTGTGTGCCTCCTGAAAACAGGCGGGTAGGAATGGAGAGAGCCATGATCAGCTGTCACATGGTCCTGTTATGGACAAGGATCCGTGACGGCAGGGCCTTTGCCGTTACAGCCACCCAACCCAGCCAAAGAAACCATATTAGCTGAAGGAAATAGCTAAAAACAGGTCCACGCCCAAGCCTAAAAACCATTATTATGTAGTGGTTTAAGTTCTGAACTACACTTTCTATTTACAAACTACATACAAACTATCTACATACACACTATCTACAGACTCACCAAAAAAATCCAACAAATGCTACGTTCAGCAAAGGACAAGAGAGATCTTCTCACTTCTGCAGAAGTCTACCGTGTACCATGCAGCTGTGGACAAGTCTACATAGGGACCAGCAAACGCACCATTGCCCAAACACGAATCAAGGAACATGAAAGGCACTGCAGACTACTTCAACCAGAGAAACCAGCCATAGCAGAGCACCTGATGAACCAACCTGGACACAGCATTTATTTGAGAACACAGAAATGCTGGACCACTCTCACAACCACCTTGTCAGACTACACAGAGAAGCCATAGAAATACACAAGCATGTGGACAATTTCAACAGAAAGGAGGAAACCATGAAAATGAACAAAATCTGGCTACCAGTAGTAAAAAAACTCTAAACTTGCAACAGCACAACAACAGAGAGGAAACAAACAAGGACATCTAATTACCTCTCAACAAAAGTTTGCCCCAGGCGCAGTCAGGCCATTGTATGCTAATCAAGTGGTCAGTTGTAACATTCACACCTAGCTCTAGCAGAGAAGAGTCCTTTGTCTCACCCTGGTCATTCCACAGATATATAAATCCTTTTGCCTAGTTCCAACAGACCTCACTACCTCTGAGGATGCTTGCCAAAGTGCAAGCAAAATGTCAGGAGAGAATGCCTCTAGACCATGGCCATACAGCCCGAAAAAACCTACAACAACCCAGTGATTCCGGCCATGAAAGCCTTCGACAATACTTTCTATTTACCATGAAGGGGCCCCAAATCAACTCCGTGGTGACCAGTGTTAAACAAAGTTGCAAAATGCTCTGAATTCTGGCCCAAACCACCGTACCATGTTGGCTCCTTTAAAGTCTGTTTATGTAATGTTTATATATTTGTAGATTTAAATTGCACCGAAATGCTTTTAATGTAAGATGCTTTGAGTCTTCTTGCTGAGAGAAAAATTGGGGTATAAATAAACCTTATCGTCATCATATTTGGGCAGAAAAGATGTAAGATTTTTTTAAAACAATGTGAATGCAAAGGAAATTAAAACTGAAATATTTTCTGGTCCTGAGCAGTCCAAGCAATATGTCTATTCAAACCCTAAGGCAGTTTAAAGCTAATAAAAAGGAAACACCCTGAAATCATTTACCAAATGCAGAATAATAACATCTGGTTCAGTCAAGAGTGGCAAGTGTTTTAGCAAAGTGCAATGCATTCTTGGGAAATGAATATTATTATTTTTTAAATTATCCCTCCTGTTTGCTACCATAGGCCTCCAAGGCATTTTACAATCCTATTAAAAGACAATTGGTCATAGCAACAACACAAGATTGAGCAATAAAGAGGTTCACTTAGATTAAAAAGAGCAGCAAGGAACAGTCAATACATAGTAAAGATGTATGACATTTTCCCAAAGCTTGGATCCACACTATATGTCAGTAGACACCAGAGATGTAGTGATATGTTTTGGGGGTTATGATACAGTTTTGGACATCAGAACCTAAGTGTGACAACCATTACAGTCACACCTTGAAAGAGAATTTATAGCCTGTCCTCCTAAGGGAGGTCTTTATCGTTATGATCTTCAGTCAGGCTGAAATGTGACCTTTTGGTTTCCTTTAGGAATGTAAGCCATTTTGAAAAGATATCTGCTCTTGTGTGCCTTCTAGTGATTTTTGATTAATGGAGACCTATGGCAAACTTTTCATGAGTTTTTTTTTTTTTTTGTGGTGGTGGTGGTGGGGATTTCTTCTTATTGGGTTTGCTGGTGTTTTCTTCTGATGCTAAGAGTGTCATTTGCCCATGTTCACCCAATGGGTATCTACTATCTATCTATGCCCAAGTGGAGATTTGAATTCTGGTTTTCCCAGTTGTAGTCCAATGTTCAAATCACTATACCATGCTGACTGTCTTAAAAAATGGCAGGTTGAGAATCCTTCATCTGGGATTCCAGAATTCAAAACTGTCCAAATGGGTGGCTAATGGTTCAGGTTTGTGTGCAAAATTATTAGCATTATTATGTGTAAAATTACCATACAAGATGTATGAAACATCAATGAATTTTGTGTTTAGATATGGCTTCCAGCTCCAAGAGCTCCCATTTGCAAATGCGGGTTTTCCAGAATCCAAACAAAAATCCAAAGCCCCAAACACTTCTAGTCCTAAGCATTTTGGATAAGGGATATTCAACCTGTTTCCAGATATTTAAGTTCTGGCATTTGTAGATTTGTGAGATGTTTATACTTCTCTGTCAAAGAGCTCTGGTGTCACCATGAACTACAAATCCCATAGGATGGAGCCATGGCAATGAATATTATGTCAAATTGCTATAATTCTGCAGTGTAGATGGTCTGCCAGTCTCTGAAAGTCTTGATGTCTACCAGCCATGGAAAGTGTTGTGTTTTTATCAGATTCATGATCCCCAAGTGTCAACTGAAAACATTTCAGTGTTTGACAGAAAATAGTAGACTATTTCCCCATGTAATGGCTTGTTTCTCAAAGTTCAAGACAAGGGATGTATACAATTCCTTTGCTTCATAGTGGAGTAAGATAAAGCCATTATATAACTGTGTTTGTAGAGCTAAGTGCTTTTGAATGGTGTGGAGACCTAGGGATGTTATTTAAGGTATTTCCCTGGCAGGCCTATTTAATGCTTCTGTTTTTGAAGTCCAGGTCCTTTCTTTTGCTTTGTTTTGTTTTGCAAAGGGCAGCAGCTGGAGCTGAGACAGGCACACCCTGTTTAATCTGGTAATACGTGGATTGAGAATTGTTCAATCAGAAGATATTGCTGAAGTTAACAATGCTTAGTGGCACATTCCTGAAGGACAATGAACAAGGAGGTGAATTCTGAATAGCCTGATTTCTAGATCACTTTGAACAAGTAGATAATGCCAATGAGGGTGGGAGAAGATAGCAAAGTGAATACTTGAGAACTAATGCAAAGAACACACACGTGTGTCCACTTTCTTTGTACTCCTCCTTTGTATTTTTTCTTGAGAGGCTTCTGGGATCTATTTTGTTTTATTTATAAGAACTTCAGGAATCAACAAGAACAAGCATGGGCAAACTTTGGCTTTCCAGGTGTTTTGGAGAGCCAAAATTTGCCCATGCCTTAACTAGATTCGGATGCAAAAGATTTTATTTTTTTTAGTGTAATGTACTTTCAGGTTGGCGTTGCCCATCCTATCTTGGAGTATTTCTGACAAGATTCATTGAGAAGGGCTTTGCCATTGCCATCCTTTAAAGCAAAGGTCTTCAAACCTTTTAAGCAGAGGGCCGGTTTATGGTCCCTCAGACTGCTAGGTTGCCAGACTATAGCTTGAAAACAATGAATGAATTCCTATGCACACTGCATATATTTTATTTGTAGTGGAAAACAACATGAAAGAATAATACAATATTTAGAATGAAGGACAATTTTAACCAACATAAACTTACCAATATTTTAATTGTGAAGTGTGGACCTGCTTTTGGCTGTTGAGAAAATCAAGTTAATTAGGATTGTTGTTGTGTGCCTTCAAGTCATTCAGACTTAGAGCGACTCTAATAAAACTCTAAAGTTTAGGATGAATGCTGAGTAAATAACCTTAGAAGGCCACATCCAGCCATGGACCTTAGTTTGGGAGTCCCTGCTCTAAAGACTCAGAGAGTGTGACTTGCCCAAGGTCATCCAATGGGTTTTCATAACCAAGCACTTTTTTTACCATTGATTGGGCAGAAAACAAATGCAGAAGTATCTAGGATGTGTATCTGACCTTTGTGTAAGTGAAATCTTTAACCCTCTTCTCTTTCACATGTCAGAGTTGCTTAAGAAAAAGCTCACAGGATTGTTCTATGATCATTAAAGTTGTTCTCTCTAGTTTTTATTTCGGCATTTCTACCTATCCATGATGTAGTGTTGGGGGCATGCAAAGATAGTCCATCTGTGAGACACTTTTCAAAGCAGTTTTATTATAATGTATTGTTGAAGGCTTTCATGGCCAGAATTATTGGGTTGTTGTGAGTTTTCTGGGCTGTATAGCCATGCTCCAGAAGCATTCTCTCCTGATGTTTCACCTGCATCTATGGCAGGCATCCTCAGAGGTTGTGAGGTCTGTTAGGAGGTCTGTTTGCTTGCTTGGGGGAATCCAACAAAGGATCCCCCAGGCAGTAAGAAGCCAGACCTTGAAACTGTTCAGCCATTAAATCAAGGTGGCCAATTGCAACATTCACAAATACCTCAAACAGACAAGAGTTCTTTCTCCCACCTTGGACAGAAATATAAACCCAAAGATATATAAACCCTATTTTTCTAGTTTCCAATAGACCTCACAACTTCAGAGGATGCCTGCCAAAGATGCAGGCAAAACGTCAGGAGAGAATGCTTTTGGAACATGGCCATACAGCCCAGAAAACTCACATCAACCCAGTTTTATTATAGTTTGCAACAGAATAATATCAGGGGAGCAGTAAGTATAAATTAAATATCCTCCCCTTCCCCATGGCCTGATGTGTTTCTAACCCCTGCCTATCAATTTCATGGGCAGTAAAGTTGAATATACTTTATGTAAAGTGCTTGGGACCATTAGTATTTTAGATATTGGACTTTTTTGAAGTCCCAGCATTTGCAAATGACATAACTTGTAACTGGAAGCCAAAGCTAAACATAAAATTAATTGATGTTTTATATAAAATCATAGGTATCCCTGCTAAACTCTATGCATGTCTGTACAGAGAAAGAGAGGAGATAACATACTCTCGCACTCTACTCTGGAAATGAAAAAACAGCAAAGATGTAAAAATAGGGCACTAACACCACATTGTGCACACTGTCTCTATAAAACAATATGTCACATATATTGCTAAGAATTTCTGACAGCTGGGAAGTGATTAAAATATTGTCTTTGTTATTATTTTAGGAGACAATGGCCTTCCAATAATGAGAATGAACATTTGGAGGGTGCTGTTCTAGGCATCATAAATTTATATATGATAAGAGAGGAAACCACATTTCTATAAATAAATCTTTTCTAACTAGCCTTTGGTGCCATGTTAATTTTTCCAATAAGCCTATTTTCCACATTTTGAAAAAAGCAGCTGTTGCTTCCCTCTTATTCTCCCTATCATTCCATTTCTATTCTGGCAGCTATAACTCTAAGTATACTGCTGTGTTAAAATTATGATAAGTCTCCACATTTTAAGGCAAAGGCTTGAAACCTTGGGATGACTTTTTGTGATCTCACATAAGACAGGACTTGTAGTTGTTTAAAGTGTGATCTTGCAAGGGACATCTCCCAGTGATGCTGTTGAAGCATTGACCAGTGGTGTGCAAAATGCAGCAACTATTTTTTTTAATTTAAAACACCCAAGTTTAACAGATTTAGGAAAGCATGCTTGTACTCACCTGAGTACAAGCATGCTTTCTCTCACCTTGACAACTGGGTAACAGAGGCAAGGTCCTGACCGAGAACTGATAATCCTAACTCCGAGTAACACTTTGGCAATTGGAACTCAGAATTCCTTGCCAGTCATTTGTAATTCACCTTCAGATTGCAAGTTGCAGTGCTCTCCTCTAATAGGGATGTGGTCTTTTTCTTCCACCCATGCTAACAGATACTCAAACATAACTGGTTTTGCCTGTGAACGTGGTGATTACTATGTCTTTCCCATGGGTTTTCAGTCTTACATTGGCCGAATAGTCTCTTTGGGGAGAGGGGGCAGGATATAAATAAAGTTTATTATTAGATAAACAACAAGAGTAGGTCCGCAAGAAGGCCTTACTGGTGCATTATTTAAACTGCTGTGTTTATTCATATCATGATCTGATCACCATACTCAATATATCCTTTGGAAGCTTTTAAACAGAGGCTGGGTGGCCATCTGTCAGGGGTGATTTGAATGCAATATTCCTGCTTCTTGGCAGGGGGTTGGACTGGATGGCCCATGAGGTCTCTTCCAACTCTTTGATTCTATGATATCCCATATGCATGGGGGTATTGGGGTAACAATACAAAAGGTTTGCTAGGGTAGACCCTCTTTCACTCAGACTCAACCCCCCCCCCCCCCAAATCAAACTCAGCCCCCCACCCCCAAATCAAAATCCTGGCTACGGGCCTGGTTGGAGTGGCAGTATGCAAGAGAGGAAATAAATTTCCCTGTGGTGACCTCTGTTGTAAACCAAAGTATTTAGGAGGTTGCCTGGTTTGGAGTTAGTAAGTCCCATTAACTTTACAAAAGAGGTTTCAACTTTCCTGGACTGGCCACATTGTCTGAATGCATAATCACTATCTTCCAAAGCAATTCCTGTATTCTCAACTCAAGAATGGAAAACAGAATGCCAGTGGATAGCAGAAGAGATTTAAAGATGTGCTTAAAGCTAGCTAGCCTTAAAGAATAGGGAATAAACACCAGGAATTGGGAAGCTCTGGCACTTGAGCATTGTAACTGGAGGTCATCTGTTACCAACATTGTAATGGCGTGAATAGGGGGCAAAAAGGAGAAATGTGCCAAGAGGAAGGCACGTCAGACAAACTCGTGTCATGTCCACCTTCCATCTGGAAATGTAAATCCTCAGTGCGAAAGTTCATGCAGATCCAGAACTGGTCTCTAAATTTATGGACCCATCGCCTTGAATGACAATCATACTCAGCCATGAGTGCTAACCTATTACGAAGATGATTGTGATGATGACAACAAGGGAGGTTGCAAATGAGTTCTACTTTTTGTGATTGCACATATACTTAAATTCAGTCTTTCATATTTGCTTTGATTTAGAGCACAGAACTCCCATGGAGCTTTTAAAAAGTGACTTTTCTGAGAATGTTGACTTTTCCTGGTCATAGGGCACATTTTAACGTTTGCCACTATAGCACTGGGTAATTCCATAATCTGAATGTCATCACATGGAGGCCGAGAAGGCAGGGAACAGTGGCTGATAATGGGGAAAACCATGGGACAGTGTACCACTTTGTGCCCTTACCATCGTTGGTCATGGGATCCCTTCCCATGACGTTTCCCTGCTGTCCCCGATTTCCTCACACACCCTCCTCGGTCTCCATGTGATTAAGTTATCAGTTTCTATCTCTCCTGGATGCACTCTGTTGAACAAGCAAGGCAGGGAAAATACTAGAGAAAATAAGGGCAGACAATTTAGATCCCCTTAACAGCTGCCAAAGCCAAGTCTTAGCAACAAGAATTTAAAATGGCAATTATGTTTGACTGCATTGCAGATAGGAACATTAGAAACTGATAACCATCTGCAGAACATCTATTCAAAGATCCTGCAGCTGAAACTCTGGTGAGAGTCCTGAAAATATTCAGAGATTACTGTGAATGAAATAGGAATGAAGGACACACACACACACACATATATCATGGAAGTGAAAATATAATCTATACCTGAAGTTCTCTTCTGCCCCATATAGAAAAACAACCACATAGTTTGGTAAACTCTTTAAAACATAGAGTTATAACGGGCATTTAAATTGTAGAATTAATGTAGTTTGATATCACTTTAACTATGAAATAATAATAATACTTCATTTCTATCCTGCCACCATTTCCCCAAAGGGACTCGGGGCAGCTTACAAAGCACTCGTAATGCAATAATACATATGGTGCAATAAATACAGATACATAATTCACATCATCAGTACATAAAACCATACCACAGTAAAATCAATCAACCTTAAAATACACATAAATAAAAAGTTATGGTAATTATAGACATAAAATGAATAACAACCAAAGTGCTTTCAGTGAAAAAAATCAATGGGTCTACAATTCTAACCTTTTGGGCTTTGTATCTATTGGAAAGCTTGGCTGAACCGAAAACATTGGAGGGTGAGGGCTAGCCTAATTTCCCTCAGGAGGGCCTTTCAGAGCCAAGGGTCCACCACCGAGAAGGCCCTTTCCCTCGCCCCCATCAACCATACTTGTGAAGGCAGTGGGACTGAAAGGAGAGCTTCCTTGATGGACCTCAGAATCTGCGCCGCTTCGTAAAATGAAATATGGTAATTGTAGGTTTACAAAGGCTTTATCCTTCTCTGACAAAAAATACTGATGCCTTTCTAAACTACAACTCCCAGGATTTCATAGAATGGAGCCAGGTCAGTTAAAGTGGTGTCAAATTGTATTCATTCTACAGTATAGTCACACCCATAGAATAGACCCATAAAAACCCTAGGGCCATCCAGTTCAACTCCATTCTGCCATGAATGAGTCCACAATCAAAGTACTCCCAACAGATGGCCATCTATCTAAGCTAAAATGAAATTATCTCCATTTTCATTGGGAACATTCCATAAATACAGCTTTCCCAACATGGAAAAGGTCAAGTTGCTTTTGTTTGTCATACAATTTTAAGAGGCTTCTCAGAAGATAAGAAGTGGCAACATCATTAAAAAAACAAGGTGCCCAACCTTTGGTCTTCACCTCCCAAAAATTCCTGTGCATTGAACAAGCTGCTCTGGACTTCCAGGAGTTGGGATCTCAAGCATATGGAGGTTGGACACCACTCATCTAAACCATGACATTTTAGAATTCAGTACTCAATGTCTGAATCAGATGGTACAAATTAGTGAGCTTCAATCTTTCCCCTTGGTGGGTTTTTAAAAATATTTACTTTAAATATGAAGCACAATTATGGAGGCTTTATGATAGGGGTCCTCAAACTAAGGCCCGAGGGCCAGATACGGCCCTCCAAGGTCATTTACCTGGCCCTCACTCAGGGTCAACCTAAGTCTGAAACGACTTGAAAGCACATAACAACAACAACAACAACAATCTTATCTTGTAAGCCAAAAGCAGACCCACACTTTCCATTGAAAGACTAATAAGTTTATATTTGTTAAAATTGTTCTTCATTTTAATTATTGTATTGTTTTGAAGTGTTTTTTGCACTACAAATAAGATATGTGCAGTGTGCATAGGAATTCATTCATGTTTTTTTCAAATTATAATCCGGCCCTCCAACAGTTTGAGGGACTGTGACTTGGCCCTCTGTTTTAAAAGTTTGAGGACCCCTGCTTTATGAAATACCAATTGAAACAAAATCCTCACTCATCCCTAACCACAATTTAGATTCCTTCCTTTTTCAGTCATCACTCCACATTTGCTGTTCTGACTAAAAAAATGTTCTCTCTAAGAGTCTCTAGAGTCCTCCAATGCAGTTGTATGGCCATTACAAGTTGACTATAAAGTCATGCTGGAAGACCTAGACATTTCTGGAGAGGGGTTCTCTCAATAGCAATGCCTTTATTTGCAGTTTTTCACTTTACGAAGAACCTGTGCCCCTAACCCAAGTGAATGTGGAGGGCTGACTGTATTATTCCCTCTATAATGGTGAGATATTTTAGTTCTTAAGTGCATGCATCCTGCAATATGTGTGCATGTCAATGTGTGTGTATGTACATAAGTTGAATAACATTTACAGGCACATAAAGGAGCCATATGTGAAACCATTAGGGGTCCTAATATCTGATATTATTCCAGTTACTTTCCATCAGCAAGGGAATGGAACAAAAGTTGCTTATAAATACATACTGCCTATGAAAGAACTGAAATAGCCATTATTTTTATGACTCCACCTTCTGAGAGAAGCTGAGGAAAGTAGAAAGTGATCCTTTGTGAGCAAAGTTCTTAAGACAAGTGGCTTTTATTGCACGGCAGTTTTCAAACTAGTTGTTTTGTCATCAATTGCTTTGAAAGAAAACAGAGGTATTTTGTCGAGAAAGGTTGAAACAGAAAGCAAAAAGTATTCAGTTTGAGCTGGGTAATTGCTTTGTTTTCCCCACTTCCAGTTGCAATTCTTTGCTTTGCTTCAGGGGAAAAATACAATGTTCATCCAAAAGATTTTCCAGGTGAACAGCTGATTGGAAGATGTGCTATTATTTTCAACTGCTAGATCGGCTAGGCCAAAACAAAAGTCAATTATCTTGACCTACTAGTCACTGACGTACAAAGATCAATGTCAGCTGAAGTACAGGCAAATTGTCCAACATTTCACAGATAGTCGAAGCCTTTCGTGGCCAGAATCACTGGGTTGTAGTAAGTTTTGAGGGCTGCATGGTCATGTTCCAGAAGCTTCGGGAACATGGCCATACAGCCCTAAAAACTTACAACAACCCAATTTCACAGATTAAAAACTGGGATATAGCTATGGCTTGACAAGATCAGAATATAGGGAAAATGACAACAAGATTATATTACTGTCATATACAGTGCCCTATAGTTCAGATGAATACAATGAATCCACATTCTGAAACTAGGTTCTAGGTCAGTCTAGATCCAGCCTAGAAGCAGCTGTACAGTTTGTAGCCTTATTCTTTTACTTCTCCTTTCTATCTTATCAAGAATCACTGTCTTTTCTAGGGAGTCAAGTCTTCTCAACAAAGTATGCTAATCTCAGTTTAATCATCTTGACTTCTAGGGAGAGTTCAGACTTGATTTCCTTTATGACCCATTTAGGACCCTTCCACACTTCCACATTATTGCAACTGGCATTTATTTATTTCATATCAAAAGCATTGCATAAATTAGTATAAAACTGATAAAAAAAGAAGGAGCGTAGGTGGCTAAATATCTTTTGACCAAAAACCGGCAACAGCAATGGCATTGTCTGTAGCCTCCAACAATTCTTCCTCTGTACATGAGGCAGGGCATAGTGGACAAGGATACAGATGCAGAGTTGTCTGTTCTGCTCCACAGTCACACAACGTGTGGGATTCTTTTAGGTAGTGTCATTTTGCCAGGTTGTCAAAAATGTCAATTTCAAGCTGCATGAAGTCCACAGCTGCCCTAAGCCGCCTCTGCAGTGAGACATAGAGCCCAGCTGTGCCAAAGCCGGTTTGTCAGGGATGGGAATTGACTAATTCTCCCATCACCACCCCCAACCCAACCCAAATACAACACCGCCTGAGCTCTGCAAGTGCAGCTTTCTCCAGAATGAAGCAGAGAGTGTTTGAGGACCAGGACATCTGTAGGGATACCAAGGTGCTTGTCTATAAAGCTATTGTCCTCCCAACCCTGCTATATGCCTGTGAGACGTGGACTGTCTACAGACGTCACATGCAGCTCCTGGAACGTTTCCATCAGCGCTGCCTCCGGAAAATCCTGCAAATCTCCTGGGAAGACAAGCGGACAAACGTCAGTGTGCTGGAAGAAGCAAAGACCACCAGCATTGAAGCGATGGTCCTCCAACATCAACTCCGCTGGGCCGGCCACGTTGTCCGGATGCCTGACCACCGTCTCCCAAAGCAGTTGCTCTACTCCGAACTTAAGAACGGAAAACGGAACGTTGGTGGACAGGAAAAGAGAGTTAAAGATGGGCTCAAAGCCAACCTTAAAAACTCTGGCATAGACACTGAGAACTGGGAAGCCCTGGCCCTTGAGCGCTCCAGCTGGAGGACAGCTGTGACCAGCAGTGCTGCAGAATTTGAGGAGGCACGAGTGGAGGGTGAAAGAGAGAACGTGCCAGGAGGAAGGCGCGTCAAGCCAACCCCAACCGGGACCGCCTTCCACCTGGAAACCAATGCCCTCACTGCGGAAGAAGATGCATAGGGCTCCACAGCCACATACGGACCGACAAGGAAATCCATAATGGAAGACCATCTTACTCGTCCAACGAGGGATCGCCTAAGTAAGTAAGTAAGTACCCCCAACCCAACCCCGTTCTCATGAAAAACTACATAAATGTGTCCCTTACCATCCCTGCAGGGTCTGTACTTCTGAATTCAGCATCCTTCTGGCAGTGATGGAGCCTGCGAGCAGTAATCCCCTTGCCCTCCTTTAAAGCTCCCTCACTGCCAGACTGACAATGAATCAGGAAGTAAACGGCCTGCAGAGGTGGCGAGGGGTACTTTTACATAGTTTCCTGTGGGAATGGGGATGCTGAGGGGCAGGAAGGCATTCCCCTGAGCCCGGGGAGTGAGGGACAACTATGGGCACACAATCTTGGATCGCTCATGGAGATCCAACATTAGAGTCCCCCACTGCTGAAACACTGGCAAAAGTCTGGATCTTCCTGGAAAATTTGGATTTTGGGGCAGTGTTTTTTAAAACACAGGGTCAAGACAGATATTTTTAAAATCCTGGATTAAAGCACATTTGCCTGTGTTCACCATATGGACATACCAGGCTAGTGTGTTCCCTACACTATAGACGCAGCCATAGTTGTTTATTTTGACAGTCTACAAGACTGTCCTCCACCACCTGATTTTCTTCCTATCTTCTTTCTTCACTATCCAGTTTTCACAACCACACAGAGACGCTGAAAACCCAGTGCACCTTGCAGCTTGAAATCCTGGTCTCTTTTGACTAAAGCTCCCAGAATCCTCTCACCAGCACGGTCATTGTAATAGATTATTATTTAAAATGACTTAAATGCTTGGAGGTTGTAGAGACTTTGTCACCAACACACGATATTCTGAGGAAATTTGAGTATGGAAACAGGTTACTGCCACATTCAAAAGGGATTTTCAGTTTTTGGTTTGGCCAAAGGTTTAAGTAAGCTGGAATGTGCGGAATTCGCATTCAGGGCTCAGAACACTGAGGTGAATAACATGGAGATTCTTCTAAATTGTCACTGCCACCATTCTGGAAACTCTGTTTCCCTAACTTGCTTTGGAACTTCTTTACACAGAGGCACTCTGAGACAGTTGTTGATTAACAAAGAACAAAGTTGTTTATTTGTTTGGTTTTCAAAAACACAGGCACTTAAGTATAACGGTTGCAAGAATGAGATGAAGCTTATGGTTACTTTAAAACAGTTCAGTACTTGGTTCCAATAACAACACTTCACTATCAGGAGTCAATTTCTGACTGCATGAAGACATCACAAATTCCCTCCATGACATCCTGACTGAATCATCCTGGCTGCCTCAATTTTCTCTCTGTGACATTTGGAAGGCAGCAGAGGGTACTGGAAACCTTGTATTGGAACTTGTGAAGCAACAAGCTCTAATAAGGAAACTGAGAAGAGTGGGGAGATGGGCAGGAAAAGTGTATAAAAGTAAGTGGTGGTGGGAAAATGTCAGTAGTGTCTTTCTTTGCTGCAGAGACACAAGCAATATATTCATTTCAAAGCAAACAGGCTTGTGAGTGATCATTTAATATTACTATATAAAACCTACAGTCTTACAGGAAACTAGCAGACTTCCTTCTGACTAGAATTCCTAATACTTCAAACAGTCCTTTCCCTTGGATCTGTTTATAATCTATACACCAGCTATTCTTCACTAATAGCTATCTATATTCTCCAACTAACCATTTTGGCTTCTCTAACTTCTCCTCTTCTAACTCTCTCAAAACCTAACTTTCTTCTTCCACACTCAGACCCTGACTAACTTGTCAGATTTTAAAATGTACTCCTAAAGGCAATTTTTTTTCTGCACTCCAACTAAGCTCCGTCCACTTTCTCCCAGCCAATCACAAGGGTTCTCCACATTTCCCTCCAGGCTGCTTCTCAGCTCCGCCTCCCCTAGGAAATGACTAACCTAAGATGGATGCCTCCATGCACCATCCCACAAAATGACTACCAAAATAACTGGGCCAAATTCCTGAGCTTTTTCCCGGCCCACAGTTGGCAATTCATCACAGTCATTCTCAAGGACATGGGGGCTTGAGAAGCCATAGGCCAAAATTTCAGTTTGTGAAACCCGAGGATGTGGACAAGATACTTGGAGGAATGAGACCCACCACGTCCATCCTAGACCCCTGCCCATCCTGGCTTCTAAAGGAGGCCAGAGGGGGATTGGCCGAGTGGGTAACGGTGGTGGTTAATGCCTCCCTTCGGGAAGGCAAGATTCCAGCGAGCCTAAAACAGGCTGTTATAAAGCCGCTGTTGAAGAAACCATCACTTGACCCCACCAAATTGGACAACTTTCGGCCTGTTTCCAATCTTCCCTTCTTGGGCAAAGTCATGGAAAGCGTGGTGGCCTCACAACTCCAGGTATTCTTGAGAGACACGGATTATCTGGATCCGGCACAGTCTGGCTTCAGACCGGGACATGGTACCGAGACGGTCTTGGTCGCCTTAGTGGATGATCTGCGCCGGGAGCTAGACAGGGGGAGTGTGTCCCTGTTGGTGCTCCTGGACCTCTCAGCGGCCTTCGATACCGTCGACCACGGTATTCTTCTGAGGCGCCTTGCAGAGATGGGTCTCGGGGGCACTGCTCTGCAGTGGCTCCGGTCATTTCTGGAGGGTCGTACTCAGAAGGTGTTGTTGGGGGACTCCTGTTCAACGCCACAGCCGTTGACTTGTGGCGTTCCTCAGGGCTCCATCTTGTCCCCCTTGCTGTTTAACATCTACATGAAGCCGCTGGGTGAGATCATCCGGAGTTTCGGGGTGCGGTGTCACCTGTACGCAGATGACGTCCAACTCTGTCACTCCTTCCCACCTGCTACTAAGGAGGCCGTCGAAGTCCTGAACCGGTGCCTGGCCGCTGTAATGGTCTGGATGAGGGTGAACAAACTGAAACTAAATCCAGACAAGACAGAGGTACTCCTGGTCAGTCGCAAGGCCGAGCAGGGTATAGGGTTACAGCCTGTGCTGGACGGGGTCGCACTCCCCTTGAAGGCGCAGGTTCGCAGCTTGGGTGTGACCCTGGACTCATCGCTGAGCCTGGAGCCTCAGGTTTCAGCGGTGACCAGGGGAGCATTTGCACAGCTTCGGCTCGTGCGCCAGCTGCGCCCGTATCTTGGGAAGTCTGACTTGGCCACGGTGGTACACGCTTTGGTCACATCCCGCCTCGACTACTGTAACGCTCTCTACGTGGGGCTGCCCTTGAAGACGGCCCGGAAGCTTCAGCTAGTCCAACGCGCGGCAGCCATGTTGTTAACGGGAGCAGGACACAGAGAGCGCACAACGCCCCAGTTGTCCCAGCTCCACTGGCTGCCGATTTGCTACCGGGCCCAATTTAAGGTGCTGGTGTTATCCTACAAAGCCCTAAACGGTTCCGGCCCAAAATACCTTGCAAACCGCATCTCGGCCTATGAGCCCACGAGGGCCTTGAGATCATCCGGAGAGGCCCTTCTCTCGGTCCCGCCTGCCTCACAGGCACGTCTGGCGGGGACGAGAGAGCGGGCCTTCTCGGTGGTGGCCCCCCGGCTGTGGAACACCCTCCCTGCTGAAGTTAGACAGGCGCCCTCCTTGATGGCCTTTCGAAGGGGCTTGAAGACATGGCTCTTCGAGCAGGCCTTCAATTGAGTGTTCTCGAAACGACATAGGAATGAACTAGGATTATGAATTTGGCTATGACCCCAGGACCTGACGAAGCGGATTTTTAGCATAAGTATATGTTGTGTTGTATTTGTCTGGTTTGTATTGTCATTATCACTGTACACTGTCCTTTTGTTGTTGTTCACCGCCCCGAGTCGCCCCCGGGCTGAGAGGGGCGGTCAATAAATGCAATAAATAAATAAATAAATAAATAAATAAAATAATAGAATTGTAGAGTTGGAAGAGACCACTTGGACCATCCAGTTCAACTCCTGCTATGTAGGAGAAGTACAATCAAAGCACCACCAATATTCTAGTTAAGGTATTCTAGAATTGGATTGTCCGCACATTGCACTTACCCAAATGTCCTATATCCCACTTGTCATACTCAGCACTTTTAATCTGTACCCACTACATTTGGCCCGGCCTTAGTTTTTATTGTGCTATGGTGTCCTTTTTTTTTTTTTTTTTACTGTTTATCGTTATTGCTTTAATGTTTTGATTTGCTTTATGGTTTATGTGTATTTGTTATATTGTTGTTTTATTGAGGCCTTGGCCTTTGTAAGCCACATCGAGTCCTTCGGGAGATGCTAGCGGGGTACAAATAAAGATAATAATAATAATAATAATAATAATAATAATAATAATAATAAAAGTTAGCATTCAAGTTTTACTTCTGTTTTTATTGTTCCTCTAAAGCTTTTAAAAATTACTTTGCTACCAGAAGAGCAGAAAATAGCCTCTGTAATCTATCCATTTACTTATTTGTGCAAGTGGAAGATAGTAGCCTTAAGCATAGCATGAACATGAGTCAACATGACTACAATCAATGGATTTACTTCCTTGGACTGAACTTGTAACAAAACAAGATGTTGATGGGCTTACATATTAAAATATTAAGGAAAATTCTGCCACCTGGGGTGAGAAGAAAGGTCATATTAAATTGAAATCTTTCCAAAAGCAAAAGGAAAGAAGAAACTGGTGGGTTATTGGCAACAAGTACAGTGTGAGGATTGCCTCTGATCTAAGCTTTCAATAATTTAGCAGGCTGTGATGATATAAAGAAGCGTTGGATGTTTCTGGTGGAAACACTCATTTATCAGCAAGATGTCTGCCTCAGATTAGAATGATGATAGAGTTGCAACAAAAAAAATACTGATAAAGATGCTTGGAGCACATTTGGGCTCATTTGAATTCTCTCTACCACTTCAGTTCCTTTTAAAGAAAAAAAATGGTGAGCTTGAATTATTTTCTACGCCTTCCCTTAATATACTTACTTGGGAGTGCTAGCTATACCAATGAAATCAAGGCCCTCACTCTTAAGTATAATCAAGAATTTGCATTATACCAGTCAAAACTCATACTTGGATTGTTCCTCCTGTGTTGCAGGTGTTCAACCTTCCTTTTCTACATCTTGGATCATACATCTCTACATCTCTGCCTCCTATTTTATCAGATGGCTACTACAAGCCAATTTTTGTTGTTGTAATTTTATAGCTGGATTACTGCCACATGCTTCATAAACACATTTTAAAAATACCAAAATACACATATTAAAATCCATTTCTATAAAAGATACATATTAAATGCATTTTAATATGTCGTGTTTTAACAGTTTTATGCTATTTATATGTTTTATTGTTTTATTATATGATTTATTTATTTTATTTACAGAATTTATATCCTGCTCTTCTCACCCCAAAGAGGACTCAAGATAGATCACAGAAATATACACGGCATACATTCAATGCCATTAAACAACCAGGACAGAGAATAGATAGAGGTTTTATGTCGGCAATTTTCCCAACTTCGGCATCCTGGAGGTTGTGTTCGATTCTGGCCACAGAGGGGTACTGTTGCTCCATCCTCTATGACAAAGAGCCTTGATCACAGACTTCCTCCTTCCTTTATTTGCTGGCATTTTTCTGGTATTTTTTCATGGTGCGGTAAAATACTTCCTTGCTTAAGCGCTGCCTAATTTCTCAACTCACAACTCATAGCTGTTTTTGAACTGCTTAGGTAGACTGTAAACTGGGCTGAAGGTTGGGTGCTTACCCCCAAGCTGGGCTTCGAACTGCCAACCTTCCAATTGGTATGATCTAATGCCACTGGTGATTAACCAGGTGTGCTAATGGATGTACTGTATTATTTTGTTAAATGTGCGGCATTGAATATTGCCAAGTTGTAAGCTGCTCTGAGACCCCTGTGGGATGAGAGAGTCCAAAATATAAATATAAGAAAAAAATATTTCTGTAAAATATGTATTAAAATACACAAAACAGAGGACCTCATTGTCTTAAAGGAGAGACTGTACAAGAGAAGGCGCTCCTTTAGGTAACCTGGACCCAAACAATGTAGGGCTTTAAAGGTCAAAACCAGTACCTTATACTTTGATAGGAAACTATTGTCAGCCAGTAGAGTGACTTTAGGATAGGTGTAACATGCTCACTCCTAGATGTTCCTATAACCCTTCTGGCTGCCATATTTTGAATCAACTGGAGTTGTGGTACAAAGGCAATCCAATGTAAAGTGCATTGCAGAAGTCCAACCTTCAGGTTACAAAAATGACTATAGAAACCACAACACTAAGCTAATTAATATACTAAAACAAATTAAATGAAACCATACATACCTTCACAGAAATAATAACGTTTGCACAGGGATAGATACATAGAGGCAGTCCTCAAGTTATGAACAAGATATTATTTATTTATTTAAAACTTTTATATCTTGATCTTCTCCACCTCCATAGAGAGATTCAGACTGGCTAACAACAGAAATTCAATGCACAAATATAACTAAAAACATCATAAAATCACAATAAGTTAAAATACAAACAGAATAAATACATATAAGATAGGTTCTGTAGGTTTCTTCTTAAGTCAGAACAGGTACATTTTTAAGTGTAACTTTACTAGATAGATAGATAGATAGATAGATAGATAGATAGATAGATAGCTTTGGATAGCAAATGGAAGGGTTAACACTCACCCTGTGGTGTTTGTTTTATTCCCGTCTGTGCCCCTGTTCAGTAGATTTCACCTCATTTTCTGTCCCTGTGATAACTGGATTTTGAAAAATGTGGCTTGTTGTGGAAACAAGGAATGGTGAGAAAGCTTCAGTGGAGACACCTTTTCCCCATGATAACTCAGGAGTGAATTTCCCTTCCTAGGGTTAGATTACGAACAGTATAGGTTTTGTAGGTTCATTCTTAAGCTGAATTTGTATGCAAGTCAGAACGGGCCAGGTGTGCCTCACCCAATTACAAGCCACAGGATTCCACAGCATTGAACCATGATAGTTAAAGATACTCTACTGTTGGCTAGAATTGCATTGGCTTATTTTGGCTAACAAATTCAGCCATTTCACTGGCTGGTTCATACCCTTCTTGCTTTGGATAAATAATGCTGTTTTGTCTGCAGACTTCTTGCCTGAGATAAGATGTTTAATCCCTTAGAACAGTGCTGTTTAGTTTTATTGGTATGTCTAGCATTTGCTATATAAATAGATGTGGGTGAGGCCAGTGATTGGTTACATTTTTCATTGCAAAAGGACTGGAGTTTTAAAAAAACCCCATGAAACAAAAAAAAAAGACAAATTTGAGGAGTTTCTTCCAGGCAGTTCTATTTTATAAAGAGGTGCCAGGGGCCCAAGGCTGTTTTGCACATAGGTGACTTCAGACTAGTTATATCTGCTTTTCCCTTCCTTCAGAAAACCTCAATTGATCAATAAGAACCAATCTCAAAATGATGGCACTGGGGGAGAGAAGGATTGCCGTATATCAGGGGTCCTCAAACTTTTTAAACAGAGGGCCAGGTCACAGTCCCTCAAACTGCATTAAGATCACTCTGACCAAAAGGTCATGAGTTCAAAGCCAGCCCGGGTTGGAGTGGGTTTCCAACCAATTGTGTAGCCTGTTGTTGACCTTTGTAACCCGAAAGACAGTTGCACCTGTCAAGTAGGAAAATTAGGTACCACCTTAAAGTGTGGGAAGGCTAAATCAACTAATTTATGAGGCCATAAAGAAGACTCCAGCAAGCACTCCAGCAAAAAACATGCGGGGAATGCGGAAGTACTTCATTAGTGTTGCAGATGGACGATGAAAGCAACAGCTCCCCTGGCAGCCAGAAAAAGTTAAATAGCCTCTGTCTATGTCTATATATTGTATATGTTGTATGTCAAAATTGGCATTGAATGTTTGCCATATATGTGTACACTGTAATCTGCCCTGAGTCCTCTGTGGGGTGAGAAGAGCGGAATATAAAAGCTGTAAATAAATAAATAAATAATAACTGTTTGGAAAAAAAATGAATGAATTCCTATGCACACTGCACATATCTTATTTGTAGTGCAAAAAAACACTTAAAACAATACAATAATTAAAATGAGGAACCAATTTAACAACTATAAACTTATTAGTAGTATTACAATAGGAAGTGTGGGCCTGCTTTTGGTTGATGAGATAGGATTGTTGTTGTTGTTGTTGTGTGCTTTCAAGTCATTTCAGACTTAGGTTGACTCTGAGCGAGGGCCGGGTAAATGACCTTGGAGGGCCGTATCTGGCCCTCGGGCCTTAGTTTGAGAATCCCTTCTGTATATACTCATGTATCCAGCCTTTTATTCCAGAGGTCCCCGGAAGCATGATCCTGCAGTTTTGGAAGTGTGAACAGTTGGATTGGGCTGGGTCTGGATCTTTTGGTATTGTGATCCAGTGCTCACATTACCACTATTCTTGTGTCACTGCCAGCAAGCAGCTCTCTCTCAGAGGCTTCTTGGTGATGTCCCATTTCTGGTGATATCACACCAGTGTGCTGAGCCATCAGACATGTGACATTGCCAGCAAGCCTATGGGGGGAAGTTGATTGTTGTTGTCAATGGCAGTAGCCAAATGCGCCCTTGTTGTGGGTGGCCAAAGGACTTTGGGGACACACTGAAACTGTATCAGAGTTGCTCCAAAGCATTGTAACCCAGATTTACCCAGTAGGTGTAGACATGACCTATGTCTTCAAGAGCACTCAAACATTGTGGGTTGGAAAATAATATACTATATGGAGAAACCAACCATTTCTGCATAGAAAATAGTATGACTATTGTGTTAAGATGTTTGACTATATGGACATTTACTTTGAGAGTGTAGGTGAACATGGTTTCCAGGTGATGTGACATTGATTGAAATTCTTTTAGTATCATACATTTGTGTAGGTTGCCACATATGATAGTATTGGGGTGGGGGGGGGGAGACTTTTGTATAAGTATACAAATATTCAATGTTTCATAAATTGAGTCATACAAGTGGATTTGTGTAACATGGGTCTAAATCCTAGAGCAGAGCCATTGAATCAATCACTTTTCTCTATTGACTCACAGCAATCAATTCAATGGATCTACCCAAAGATTCAATGGATCTACCAACAGGATTTGAACCATGAAGCTGTGCAATCCCAGATTGTGTGTAACTTATTTCTATGTACCCCCATTGCTCAAATGTATTCACTGGTTTTGCAGAGACAGACACCGTGTACTTCCCAAAGCAGAACAGAATAATAAGCAGCTACATTTGTTGATGCAATCATCCTTCCATATCCATGGATTCTGAAGCCACAGATTCAACCATCCATGGTAATGTAGGTGCATACTTAAAGTTTTGTTTTACGTAGTTTTGAAGATCAAATTAGGTAGGTGACGTTCCCCATTCTCCATACACTAAGTAAACCGATTTCTGGCATTTGTCATGACTCTTGCCAGCATAGCAGGCATTATGTTGGCAATTTCTTCCTGGATGTTGGTCTTCAAATCTTGTAGGGTCCTTGAACTGTTCACATAAACACAGGATTTCAAAAAACCCCATTGAAAAAAATCACAAGGGGCCAAATCTGGAGAGTGGGCCGGCCACTCCAAATCCGCTCAAAAAGTAGGCCTCAACGGCAAAAGCACGCTCCTCACTGTTCCAACGCATGATGGTGACTGAACTGTGTCAGGACAAAACTTTATACTCCCGCCTCTCAAACAAGACCACTAGTGCTCTGCTATGTCTAGTGCCTCACCATGTACTACCACCATATAACTAAGAAGTGTAATTTTGTACCATGTTGTTGCTGAGGTGTTATATATATATATATATATATATATATATATATAATTTTAAATTTGCATATTCATAAAAAATGAAACAAGACTATATACATGTATATATATGTATATGTGTATGTATGTATGTGTGTGTGTATACACACACACACACACAATACTACCTAACATTTATACAATATTTGTATTTTACCCTCCTCCCACCACTCCCATTATTATGTTTATTTATAACCCACTTTTCCTCTCCACAAGGAGACTAGCACGATAGTCCAAGTGATGTCACATCTATGCCACACATTATGCCCTGGCGCATGTAATATTTATTTGTTTATTTATTTATTTACAGTATCTTTATTCCACCCTTCTCATCCCAAAAGGTACTCAGAGTGGATCACAAAACTTATATACAGCAAACATTCATTGCCAGTTATACAATGACAAGACAGACAACAGATATATATATATATATATATATATATATATATATATAGGCTTTCCCATATTTCGGCATCTTTGGAGGCTGTGCTTGGTTCCAGCGAGGGATGCTGTCGCTCCCTCTCCTTGCTGAAGAGCTTTTTCTTTGTTCATAAATTCCCTCCTTTTTGTGATTGAAATACCATGCCTAAAATACCTCTCCACTTTAATGTGATTCCTATTTATCTACTCACATTTGTTTTTGAATTGCTAGGTTAGCAGAAGCTGGGCTGAAAGGTCAGGTGCTCACCCTGACTAAGGCTTCGAACTATCAACCTTCCGGTTGGCAAGATTAATTGCAGCTTGGTGATTAACCTGCTGTGCTAAAGCCCATACACATTCAAGAAATATCCTGTCTCAGCCAGAGACAACTAAAGTACCTGGATTAAGTTTCAAACCTCTGTGAAGTGAGATGACATTTTCCATCTCAAAGTACAGCAGGAATTTACTGTTCCTGATACCACTGAGAAATGCATTAGGCTGTTTACTGCTGATTGATTTGAATGTTCTCTTGATTCTAATGGAAAACATTGCTTCAAAATCTGTTGAGTCAAGTTGGCCTTTCCATAAAGTGGAGGAAGCTGAGGGCAACTAAAAGCAATGGAGTTACGAAAATAATGAGGGAAGTCAGAAATAGCCAAAGGGTGGAAACATGAACTTCAACAGATATATTATTAGGGGAGGAAAAGTATCCTTTAAAAAGTCCCACAGAACATGTGAAGAATGTAATTTGCAAGTGGGCAAAAGGTGGAAGTGGGATGAACGTTCTTGCAAAGTAGATCAGAAGCAGGTAGAATCAAAAGAAGCAAGATTCATGCCTGTAGAATCAGAAGGAGAAACCGAAGGCATTGGTGAAAGATCACACATTCATTATTACTTAACCCAGTGCAGGACTGCTGACTAATACCAGTTGGGAGGAACTTGACAAAAGGTCACTGGACAGAATGTAAGAAAATGGATGAGAGGAGGACAGAGAAACATCCTGGAACAGAACATATTAATGCTTTTATTTTTTGGAGGGGAGATATTATAATAGAACGGAGTGGAAAGGAAAGGACTTCCTAAACTTCTATGAATGCATATTCTGTCACTCAGAAAAGGAGGAAAAAACATAGAAAGCAAAGAAAGAATGAAAAGAATGAATGTAAAGAATAATGTGTGATCAAACCCTTTAAAGCAGCATTTCTCAACCTTCCTAACGCTGTGACCCCTTAATATAGTTCCTGATGTTGTGCCGACCCCCAACCATAACATTATTTTTGTTGCTACCTCATACTGTAATTTTGCTACTGTTATGAAAGATAATGTAAATATCTGATATGCAGGGTGTATTTTTGTTCACTGGACCCAATTTGACCAATATACCCAAATTGGAATACTGGTGGAGTTGGGAGGAGAATTGATTTTGTAATTTGGTAGTTACTGAAATTTATAGTTAACCTACAATCAAAGAGCATTCTGAACTCCAGCAACAATGGAATTGAACCAATCTTGGCACATAAAACTCCCAGGACCTACAGAAAATACTGGGTCTGGTGGGAATTGACATTGAATTTGGGAGTTGTAGTTCACCTACATCCAGAGAGCACTGTGGACTCAAACAATGACAAAACTTAGCAGAAATACTCAATATGCCCAACAGTGAACACTAGTGGAGTTTGGGGAAAAGAGACTTGACATTTGGGAGTTGTAGTTGCTAGGATTTAGTTAACCTAGCAACAAAGATCCGCCTAGTCAAAGACATGGCATTCCCTGTAGTAACCTACGGATGTGAGAGCTGGACCTTAGGGAAGGCTGAGCGAAGGAAGATCGATGCTTTTGAGCTGTGGTGTTGGAGGAAAGTGCTGAGAGTGCCTTGGACTGCGAGAAGATCCAACCAGTCCATCCTCCAGGAAATAAAGCCCGACTGCTCATTGGAGGGAAAGATACTAGAGACAAAGTTGAAGTACTTTGGTCACATCATGAGGAGACAGGAAAGCCTGGAGAAGACAATTATGCTGGGGAAAGTGGAAGGCAAAAGGAAGAGGGGCCGACCAAGGGCAAGATGGATGGATGGCATCCTTGAAGTGACTGGACTGACCTTGAGGGAGCTGGGGGTGGTAACGGCCGACAGGGAGCTCTGGCGTGGGCTGGTCCATGAGGTCACGAAGAGTCAGAGACGACTGAATGAATGAACAACAACAACAACAATCAAATAGCATTCTGAACCCCACCAATGAGAGAATTGGGCCAAATTTCCCACAAAGAATTCCCATGACCAACAGAAAATACTGTGTTTTCTGATGGTCTTTGGTGATCCCTCTGACACTCCCTCATGCCCCTCCCAGGGGTCCTGACCGCCAGATCGAGAAACACTGCTTTAAAGGTACAAAAGAGGGATTCAGGGGCAAGCATGTGAACCCAAATCCAATCGGTAGTCCTAGCTACATTAGAACCAATGAAATAATGGAAGTTATGGAAGGGTAGGGAAGCAGCCAAAATTTTATGGCTCTCAGCCATGCCAAAGTTTTGAGAGTGGTTTGGCTCCTCTCAGTGCACAGCACAGTGTAAGGCACACTTCTAGGGAGCCACATTAGTTTCTGGAGAAACTTGGAATGTAATGTATGAAATGATTTATTGACTGCAAGGATCCAAATAGGAGAGCCATACAATAACAGGGAAATAATCCAAGCCTCAAAAACGTTGAGGGCAGTGGGGATAATTTGGTTACCCTTACTGTAAAAAAACAATATATTATTGCAATATTGGTATGTGCAGAAGCAATTACTGCTTATCACTGTGAGAGTCACAATATATTATAGCTGTAGCAAATACCAAAATATCAAAAATATTTGACCACAGGAGGTTTTTTTGGCAAGGTTTCTTCAGAGGTTTGTCTTCATCTGAGCCTGCAAGTATGATTTCTCCCACTGGATTTCCATGGCCAAATAGGGATTTGAACTCTGTTCTCCGGAGTCTTAGGTCCTTTCCAAACAGCCTTATATCCCAAAATTTCAAGGCCAAAAATACCACAATATCTGCTTTGAACTGAGTGTGGACTCAGATAACCAGTTTAAAGCAGATATTGAGGGATTTTCTGCCTTGATATTCTGAGTTGTATTGAGATGGGAAAGCTTGGATGACTGTCCCTTTAAGAGTAGAGAATCGCCCCTCTTATATCATCAGCCCTCCCTCTGTTTTGTGTTCTGCCTCCCCATCACACTCACATGTGAAAACTTAAGAGCTGACAATATATTCATCTTACATTCATCACAAGATCAGTACTTTTTTGTTTTTAATCTGGAAAAACAACAATATCAACAAACCAAAGCCCCTTATGTTAAAGAAGATTAACACCAGTTTCAAACCATTGCTTTCCATAGGATCCTATGGTTCTGCATTAAAGCCCATAAGATCAAGAGACAGTGATCCAAGTTAAAACCACTGTTCTCCATGGGATCCTATGGTTCTGAATCAAAGCCCATAGAATACTAGAGACAGTGATCCAGATTAAAACTATTGCTGATGGTTGGGCAATGAAACAGGATAAGAAACTGTGATGGTTCCCATCCCACCTGTTTTTCAGTTATAAACATGGGAGTAAAAGTGTGATAAGAGGTAGAAATTCTGAACATGATGGCTGGCCCATGTTCAGAGTTCCCTCCTCTCAGGACATTTCTGCCATTTTTTCAGCCTTGGAACATGTGATGAGCTCTATGCCTCTCCATGCTTAAAAAGAGACTGAAGTGTCCTATTGGGGGAAATTTCTCAATGTGATGATGTCAATTGCCCAGTGCTTAAATCATTACACCATGCCGGGTCTTATTTTCTTCCATATAACATCATAGAATCATAGAATCAAAGAGTTGGAAGAGACCTCATGGGCCATCCAGTCCAACCCCCTGCCAAGAAGCAGGAATATTGCATTCAAATCACCCCTGACAGATGGCCATCCAGCCTCTGCTTAAAAGCCTCCAAAGAAGGAGCCTCCACCACACTCCGGGGCAGAGAGTTCCACTGCTGAACGGCTCTCACAGTCAGGAAGTTCTTCCTCATGTTCAGATGGAATCTCCTCTCTTGTAGTTTGAAGCCATTGTTCCGCGTCCTAGTCTCCAGTGAAGCAGAAAACAAGCTTGCTCCCTCCTCCCTGTGGCTTCCTCTCACATATTTATACATATACACATATATCATATCTCCTCTCAGCCTTCTCTTCTTCAGGCTAAACATGCCCAGCTCTTTAAGCCACTCCTCATAGGGCTTGTTCTCCAGTGAAGCAGAAAACAAGCTTGCTCCCTCCTCCCTGTGGCTTCCTCTCACATATTTATACATGGCTATCATATCCCCTCTCATCCTTCTCTTCTTCAGGCTAAACATGCCCAGCTCCTTAAGCCGCTCTTCATAGGGCTTGTTCTCCAGACCTTTTATCATTTTAGTCGCTCTCCTCTGGACACATTCCAGCCTGTCAATATCTCTCTTGAATTGTGGTGCCCAGAACTGGACACAATATTCCAGATGTGGTCTAACCAAAACAGAATAGAGGGGTAGCATTACTTCCCTAGATCTAGACACTATGCTCCTATTGATGCAGGCCAAAATCCCATTGGTTTTTTTTGCCGCCACATCACATTGTTGGCTCATGTTTAACTTGTTGTCCACGAGGACATCTATTGATATCTCTTAACAACAACAACAACACTTTATTTATATTCCACCCTATCTCCCCAAGAGGACTCAGGGCTGATCACAGTACACATACACAGCAAACATTCAATGCCATTTTGGATAGATAGGACAGAGCCAGCACAGAAAAGAGGTATGTTGTGTTGACATCCAGCTTTTTGGCACCTTGGAGGTTGAGCTCAAATCCAGCCACAGGGGGGTGCTGTCACTCCATCCTCTACTTTAGAGCTTAGTAGAGATAATTAGCAGAGTGTTTAATTTTAGTGTATATTTATGAATAGTGTTTAGTATTTATCTAAGTATTTTCAAGTATTTACTTGTAATTGTTACTGAATTTGGAAATGCTGTTGTATTTAGTGTAATTTTCTCCCTGATGTTGCAAGATGCTGCCAGAAGTATGTACATTACAAATAAACCTATAAAGATGATGGTTTTTATTTTTTAAAGCCTAAATTATATTCTACAAATGTGAAACTTCATATCAAATGTTGTTATCACTTAAGTCAAGGACATTATGATGTTTAAGTAATGCAGTTCTCCTATTGAGCATTGTAGGTTATTTGGAGAATTGAGAGACTTCTTGAGAAAAAAAAAACCATTCATGTAGAGGATAAGGCTGAGATAAACAGAGGATGAGGAATACAAATTATTTAATTTTATTTTCCTGGATGTAGGAAATGTTTTTTATTATTTCTGGACAAAGTTGTTGAGTTTTATATAACATTTGCTTGTCTGAAGATGGCCAACATGTTCTGGAAACAGAAGGATTTGTGCCTAAAACAGCAGAGAAACATGAAAATATAAAACATATTTTGGCAAGCTAAAACATCACCAACTTTTGAATTGAATTGGCTGGACCCATCCTGCTAAAAACACAAATAACAAGTGAATTTTGTCCAGAATCAATACCCCAAATGCTGTAGCATTTTATGGGAAGTAAGCATTATGACAGAGATAATAATCACGTTAGAGAATGAATCCACCTTAAATCTGGTTGCTGCATCCTGCAGAATTCTGGGGTTTGTAGGGAGGAGCCTTTGACAGCCTTACGAAACTACAAACTCCAAAATTCTGCAGGTGTGATGCGGTAGTATATATAGTTAGAAGAGACCACAAGGGCCATCCAGTCTAGCCCCATCCCATGTAGGAACATACAATCAAAGCACTCCCAACAGTTGGCTATCAAGCTTCTGCTTAAAAACTTCTGGAGAAGAAGAACCTCACCAGGCCACCATACTTCTTTCCATTAGGAAGTCCATCCTATTATTCAGGCGGAATCTCTTATCCTGCATTTTGAATCCATAACTCATCGTCCTAGTCTCTAAAGCAATAGTAAACAATATTCCCCTTCCTCTGAGGCTGAAAGTGTGACTTGCCCAAGGTTACCCAATGAGTGTCATGGTTGAGTGGGAATTCCAACCCTGGTCTCCAGAGCTGTTCTCCAGTGCTCAAACCACTTCACCAACAATATAATTTTTTAAAAAACCCTTTACAAAAATTCCATCACCACGTGAAGTCTCAGATCTTGACTTACTAACCACAGCATTGACATGATGTCTCCTTAATTTGTTAAAGATACGTTTTATTTTATTGTATGGTCCATGGTTGAAGTATTGCTTGAACTTTATTGTGATTTTTTGAATGATATATGTGTCATTGTTTTATCACTTCACTTCAAGCCACCATAAGTACCATAGAGTATTTGAGTTAGGCTCAAAAGAACATCTATGCAATGGACTTTGTAAATATATCCGTAAAATATCTTCAAAAATTCTTTATTTAGGCCTTATATAATTCATAGTATAAATCCTCTAAAGGCAGCAGATCCTGTCTGATCTTGGAAGCTAAGTGGTTTCAGCCCTGGTTAGGACTTGGATAGGGGCCTTCTAGTTGTGCAGTGGGTTACGACACGGAGCTGCTGAAGTTGTTGACTGAAAGGTTAGCAGTTCGAACCTGGAGAGGGGGGATAGCTCCCACTGTTAGGCCAAGCTTCTGCCAAATTAGCAGTTCAAAAACATGCATATGTGAATAGATCAATAGTTACCACTTGTGCTGGAATGTAATGGTGCTACATGCAGTCAAGCTGGCCATATGACCTTGGAGGTGTCAACGGATAACGCCGACTCTTTGACTTAGAAACAGAGATGAGCACCACCCCTAGAGTCGGACATGACTAGACTTAATGTCAGGGGAAACCTTTACCTTAGGACTTGGATGAGTGACCATCAAGGAATATCAGGTGCTGTAGGTGATATTTCATAGAAAGAAACTGGAAAAACCACCTCTGAGTATTCTTTGCCTAAGAAAACCCTTTGAAATTCATGGGGTCAACAGGCAACTTGAAGACACATATACACACAATGGTCTTTTGTTACTGAAAAATGCAGTCTCAAAATATCTTCAGAAGTTATTTATTTTGGCTTTATGTAAGTCATGACTGTGTCATCTTTCTTCCATAGCCCTGACAGCAGCTCTAAATTATGGCTGAGAGACTTCTAGGCACAATACAAAAGAGACCAAAGATGAAAACAACTGAGAGACGAAATACGCTGAAGGAATCACTTCTGGGAGAATAAGAAACCAAAGCATCGCTGTTCTCTGGAAAGTTGCTGGAGGGATTCTTGATATCTCATCTTTCCCTCATGGCACCAGCTGGAACAGTCACAGATAGCTACAGCTCCAGAGGAAGAAAGCCACAGGCAGCTGGTCTCAACCAAGCTGACAGACAAGACTTCCATATTCAACTTTTCCCTCTGATGTAGTCAGAATAAGAGCTGATTGTGAAATGGATTCAGCAGCTGAAGGAGGGATGGTAGTTCAGGACAATCACAGTCCCTGACGTTTCTGGACCAAAGGTAAAGGTTATCCCCTGACATTAAGTCCGGTCATATCCAACTCTGGGGAGTGGTGCTCATCTCCATAGAGCCAGCATTGTCCACAGACACCTCCAAGGTCATGTGGCCGGCATGCCTGCGTGGAGCGCCGTTACCTTTCACCAAAGTGGTACCTATTGATCTACCCACATTGGCATGTTTTCAAACTGCTAGGTTGGCAGAAGTTGGGGCTGACAGCGGAAGCTCATGCCACTCCCTGGATTCAAACCTGTGACCTTTCAGTCAACAAGTTCAGTAGCTCAGTAGTTTAACCCACTGTGCCACCGGGGGCTCCTCTGGACCAAAATCTGAGCTATTATTAAGCATCATGCATTAAGTACACAACACAGTTGCTCACAGATTGTCATTCAAACCCAAATTTGGGGATTTGTAGTTCGTGGTGAATTTAGGTAGTTATTCCTTCTCACTTAGGTGTCACTCCCTGCAGAACCTAGCCAGCAATTTAATCTCACACAAAGCTCTCTTTGGATTTAGTTTATTGCCAAGGTTTCTACAGTCAAGAGGAAGTTACTAATGGCTTTATGCTCAAAAGTCCCTGATTCTACTACTCACTACCCTGCCCTCTTCTTGCCCTTTCCAGTCTTCCTCTCCCCCCAGTCCCTTATCACAGTTTCCCCAATAGAAAAAGTTAGTCCTTCCAGATGCCAGCACTGTCTTCCATCAGTGCCTCCTACTAGCCTCAAGATGTCATGAAGAAAATTTATGGTGAACTTCTTAAGCAGCAGAAATCGGCTACTGGCATTAGGGAAATTGGGTAAGAAACACTTACTTCTCATCAGTTAATGGAAAGGATTTGCTAAAATGCGCTGCCAGAAGGCCCCTCTGGTAAGGTTTCTTTGGGGGAGAATGGGGGCTGGAAGAGGGCTGAGTGCAAACCCAGGTCGACCTTTTATTGACTTGGTATGGCATCTTGCCATCTCTCAATGGAAAGCTCGGGGTTTGGGTTGAAGGTGGGGACTGAAACCCAGGAGGAAGCAGATTATTTCAACTCACTTCCTCCCAGGTTTTAGTGAAGTGTAGAAGACTCCTAAGTTCTCCAGTTCAACTTTGAGCCAGAAGTCACTGAAGGACCTAGAGAAAACATATGAGTGAAATCGGTGAATAAACAAATCCACAAAGAAAAAATCCAGTTCCGGTCCAGCTTACCTATCCGAACGTATCTCTCCTTATGGACCATCTAGGACCTTAAGATCTTCTGGGGAGGGCCTGCTCTCGATCCCGCCTTCCTCACAGATGCACTTGGCGGGGATGAGAGACAGGACCTTCTCAGTGGTGGCCCCTTGGCTGTGGAACGCCCTTCCCAGGGATATAAGATCGGCCCCCTCCCTTCTGACATTCCGCAAAAAGGTTAAGACCTGGCTCTTTGAGCAAGCTTTCACTAATGCAGCATAATTAGGCAAAAATGAAAATATAGAACGACTGATGATGCAATTGGACAACGATTTTATTAAGGCGGGATATAAACCACTTAAATTATTAAAATATTGTGTTCAGTGTGAATATCTCCCAAGAGAGAACACCTGATCCCTCACATGTTGCTGAACTACAGAACAGCAATTACTATCCTTCATAACATGTGATCATATTGCCTGAGGTTGATGGGAATTTAAGCCACAACAGTTCTGAGACTGGTAGCCTAGAAAATGGTAAATGCTTTTCACTCTACCTTTGGCTTTTTAGGTATTTAGAGTTCAGCCCCCAGAAATCTAGAATTGCTAAAATGAAAACTCAAGAGTGCTCCTGTCTCTTTAATGGTACTGTAGAAGAGGGAATCCCAGCAGATGTTCCTTCTTACTCAGCTGTAAGGTATGCTGAAATAAGTTGTTGTTTTGTGCCTTCAAATTGTTTCCGACTTGTTTTACAGCTTCATAATCTATTGTACCAAACACTATGCCACATTGCCTCCCTCTTCTAAAGGGACAAGACCACTTTCCATTTTTCATCGCCTAACCTTTCAAAGCTATTCCCAGCATGGCCAACGGGGAAGGGTGGTGAGAGTTGCAGTTGAAAATGTTTTCCCACTGAAGGTATGCAGAGTTTAGAGAACAGTTTTGCCTCTGGAATTTCTCTCTCCTATGAACCATTGAAGCAGAAAAATGACAGTAATATAATGATGGAGGAACTGTGGATGTCAAACATACCACTGAACTGTTCAACCCATCTTTTATGGCAGCCTTTTTATCTTGTGTCTGACCCTATAAAGAGAAGAGTTGCTGTTTACAGCAGGGAATACACCTCAGCAGCTCAGAAGGCGGAAGCGATTAAAGTTCCTTCACAAAAGGCACATAAAGTTGTGTAATGTAGCTACACATCATCCTTTAATGTGCCCTTCCCTGCAAAACTATAAAGCTGCGCAGGGAAGTTGAATGCAGAGGTGTTTGCAAAGTATTTTTTATTAAAGCTGTAGTTAAGGATTAAGAAAGTTTTATAAAACAGTATCCTGCTAGGCCATTAAATGCTAATCAAGGTGGCCAATTGCAACATTTACACCTACCTCAAACAAAAAAGAGTTCCTTCTCCCACCTTGGACGTTCCATAGATATCTAAACCCCATTTTCCTAGTTTCCAACAGACCTCACAACCTCTGTGGATGCCTGTCATAGATGCAGGCGAAATGGCAGGAGAGAATGCTTCTGGAACATTGCCATACAGCCCCAAAAACTCAACTCACAACAACCCAGTGATTCCAGCCATGAAAGCCTTCAACAATACATACCCTGCAATGTTTCACAAGTGGTATGACTGGCCAAGCAACACCAGTGTATAGTCAAAATGATCAAAGTTATAACAATCTCTTTGTATCATCTGATTTAAAACCAATTTGTAGCAGTTATTTCTATTAGCAGCACGTATTTTCTCAAGAAAACAGGACTTGTCAACTCAAAAATGAAACCATCTCCAAATCTTTCCGGTTACCATGGTCATAACATTCCCTGTCTGTTTAACCTGTATGCTGAAAATATCATAGGTAAAAGAGCATTAGACTTGGAGGAAGGAGTCATGAAAATTCAAGAAGGCAACATTAATAGTTTAAGGTGTGTAGACAGAGGCGGCTCAACCCATTACGCAAAGTAAGCATTTACAGTATAGTTGATTTTGCCCAGGGGTGCTCTTGGGGGAAAATAGACTTTGACATATGCGAGTTGTAGTTACTGGGATGTATAGTTCACCTACAATCAAAGAGCATTCTGAACTCCACCAATGATGGAATTGAACCAAATATGACACACAGAACTCCCACGAAGAAACAGAAAATATATATATATCAGTGATTGGTTGGGGGGGGGGGCAAAACACTGTTTGCTTATTGTTGAAAATTACCTAGGGCCACCTCTGTATGTAGATGACATACTACTAGCAGAAAATAGCAAAGGTGTAGAGTAAAGCTCTTATACTTTGGACTCAATCAAGGAAACTACAACCCTGACTGAATCTGCAAGAACTGAGCAGGGCAGTTGAGGATAGAGCAGAGTTTCTCAACCTGGGGATCAGGACTTCAGGAGGGGTCATGAGGGGGTTTCAGAGGGGTCACCAAAGGCCATCAGAAAACACATATTTCTGGTGGTCTTAGGAACCCCTTTGGTAGAGAATGCTGAAGATCTCTCCATCTGTCCTTCCTTTTCTTTTTGGAAACAGATGGCAAATTCTCTCACCAAAAGTCTTCTTCCACTGTGATTGGCCAGCCTCTCAGCCAAGGGGAAGAATGTTTCTGAGACTCCCAACGGGGAGGGGAAAGCAGGCGTGCTCGAAGCATGGCAGCATAATGTGCATGTGTGAGGGAGGGAGAGTATGTGAGGCTGGAGGGAGGCTTGCACCATTGAGTCTCTTCAAGGCATGGGGGTTCTATGTAGGAAGTTTGGCCCAATTCTGTCATTGGTGGGGTTCTTGATTGTAGGTGAACTATGAATCCCAGCAACTACAACTCTCAAATGCCAAGGTCTATTTTATTATTATTATTATTTTATTTATTTATTATTTGCATTTGTTAACCGCCACTCTCAGCCCGAAGGCGACTCGTTTTTTCCCCAAACTCCACCAGTGTTCAAATTTGGGGTATGGGGTATTTGTGCCAAATTTGGTACAGTGAATGGAAATACATCCTGCATATCAGATATTTACATTACAATTCAAAACAGTAGCAATATTACAGCTATGACGTAGCAACAAAAATAATTATATGGTTGGGGGTCACCACAACATGAGGAACTGTATTAAAGGGTCGCAGCATTAGAAAGGTTGAGAAACACTGGGATAGAGTGACTTGGAAGTGTCTCATTCTTGGGGTTACTATAAATCAAAGTTGACTTGGTTGTAGCTGACAACAAATATTTAGCTGCTGAAAGGATTACATATATCCAGAGGGAACTGGAGCATTGGTGGTGCCAGATAATGTCATAGTTCCTGCTGATCAAAGAGTCCCTGGATTTCAGCTCAGCAAGCCCTGGATGCACTACATTGGTGCATGAAAGACAGCTGGATGGAAAGTTGGCATTTGCTTATTCTGACTCAGGTAAAATGAGTATACAAATCTTCTTTCTTCCTGAGCCAGGAAACCCTGTCAGTAGTGCTTTCTCTGCTTCTCTCTTGCTCACTTTCTTTGCTTATAGGAAATCCAGTGGTGTCTGCTAATTAAGTCTCCAAAGGAAACCTTTGCTTTGGCAAGTTCCCTATTTTAAATTCACACTCCTGTGCTGACATCTTTGCAACGGCGCTTCCAACTCCCCAAATGCCGCTTTTCTTTTTCCACTTCCTTGCCTCTCCCCACTTTCTCCTGTCCCTGCTTGCTACTAGAGCACTGAACAAACATTGCCAGGTGTTAATGTAATGCAATATAGCAGAACATACTCCTTTTTGCACGGGGAATTAATAGGACTGGTAGCTGACATTAAAATGCTTCTTTCCAAAGCAGATTGATCCATGTCAAGGCAGCACTGGTTGCCATATGTTGATTAAAGCTCTCTGGCAAGCTGAGTACCTGTTGACCCAAAGCTTGGGAAAGTCATATTTTGTACTACATCTCCCATAATCCCCTTGCTAGGATATTTTGGGAGTTACCATACTAAAAGAAGTGTAGTGGTCAGCAACTGGATTAGTAGCCCCCAGTGGCTCAATGAGTTAAACCCTTGTGCGGGCAGGGCTGAGGTCGGAGGTTTGAATCCAGGGAGAGCATGAATGAGCTCCCTCTGTCAGCTCCAGCTCCCAATGCAGGGACATGAGAAAAGCCTCCCACAAGGATCGTAAAACATCTGGGCATCCCCTGGGCAATGTCCTTGCAGACAGCCAATTCTCTCGCACCAGAAGCAACTTGCAGTCTCTCAAGTCGCTCCTGACACACACACACCCACCCACCCACACAGAAAACAACAACAACTGGATTTATCATACCAAGATCAATTGTGACTGTATTTGACAACTTGGCTTGTGTAATGTGATGATGTATTTTATTGTATTTTATATTTTAATGTATAATGATGATGCATTGTGCTGTTTTTTATATTACTGTATATGAACATATGTTGTGAACCGCCCTGAGTCCCTCCTCGGAGGTGAGAAAACCGGTATATAAAACTTCTAAATAAATAAATCAACAGCAGACCTGAACGCAGGTTGATATAGAAGGTGGTGAAGCCATTTCTTGAACAACAACTCTCAAGATCCCCTATAGGCATTTTCTGGGAGATGTAGTCCAGAAAGAAATGTGGTGGTGGACAATTTTGGTTGCCAAAGCACATGATGTATGCAAAAAGTGATACATTATGGGCTTTGAAATCTTGGGATGGGTCATTATCATCTTTCCAATGGTCTCCAACCAGATCGTCTTCTCGGCTAAATACAAAGTGCTGGTAATTACCTATAAAGCCTTAAACGGTTTGTGGCCAGTCTATTTGAAAGACCACATCTCTGTATACAAACCAACATGAGCGCTGCAGTCAGCAGAGGGGGCCTTCCTGTCGATCCCACCCCCGTCTCAAAGTGCATTTGGTGGGAATGAGAGAGAGGGCCCTCTCCAAGACTGCTCCCCACCTCTGGAACTCCCTTTCTAAAGTATTAAAAATGGCCTCCTCTCTCCTCTCCTCTCCTTTAAAAAGCTATTAAACTACATCTATGCAATTTAGCTTACGGAGAAGAGGAGGATTAAATACATTACTCTTGCCTAGCTGGTAATATCTGCCCTGCTAATCTGCAGTTTACCATGCTCCCTCCAAATTTAGCCTAATTTTAGAGACCTTTCATGAGATTTTAAGGATTTAATATGTTTGTAATTATGTGTATTGTGTTGCATCTGGTTTATTTACATTGTATTATAATTTATTGTGTTGTTTTGATTAGTTTATATATTGTTGCTGGCATTGAATGTTTGCCACTATGTTTTTTGTTGTAAACCACCCTGATTCCCTTCAGAGAGATAGAGCGGGCTATAAATAAAATTTCATTCATTCATTCATTCATTCATTCATTCATTCATTGTTGTTGTTCATTCGTTCACTTCTCTCCGACTCTTTGTGACCTCATGGACCAGTCCACACCAGAGCTCCCTGTCGGCCGTCACCACCCCCAGCTCCTTCAAGGTCAGTCCAGTCCATTCAAGGATGCCATCCATCCATCTTGCCCTTGGTCGGCCCCTCTTCCTTTTGCCTTCCACTTTCCCCAGCATAATTGTCTTCTCTAGGCTTTGCTGTCTCCTCATGATGTGGCCAAAGTACTTCAACTTTGTCTCTAGTATCTTTCCCTCCAGTGAGCAGTCGGGCTTTATTTCCTGGAGGATGGACTGGTTGGATCTTCTCGCAGTCCAAGGCACTCTCAGAACTTTCCTCCAGCACCACAGTTCAAAAGCATCGATCTTCCTTCGCTCAGCCTTCCCTAAGGTCCAGCTCTCACATCCGTAGGTTACTACGGGGAATATCATGGCTTTGACTAGACGGATCTTTGTTGCCAGTGTGATGTCTCTACTCTTCACTATTTTATCGAGACTGGACATTGCTCTCCTCCCAAGAAGTAAGCGTCTTCTGATTTCCTGGCCACAGTCTGCATCTGCAGCAATCTTTGCGCCTAGAAATACAAAGTCTGTCATGGCCTCCACATTTTCTTCCTCTATTTTCCAGTTGTCAATCATTCTTGTTGCCATAATCTTGTTTTTTTTTTTTTTACATTTAGCTGCAACCCAGCTTTTGCGATTTCTTCTTTCACCTTGATTAGAAGGCTCCTCAGCTCCTCCTCGCTTTCGGCCATCAGAGTGGTGTCATCTGCATATCTGAGGTTGTTAATGTTTCTTCCAGCAATTTTCACCCCAGCTTTGCATTCATCCAGCCCCGCACATCGCATGATGTGTTCTGCATGCAAGTTAAAAAGGTTGGGTGAGAGGATGCAGCCTTGCCGTACGCCTTTCCCAATCTTGAACCAGTCTGTTGTTCCGTGGTCAGATCTGACTGTTGCTACTTGGTCCTTGTACAGATTCCTCAGGAGAGAGACAAGGTGGCTTGGTATGCCCATCCCACCAAGAACTTGCCACAATTTATTATGATCCACACAGTCAAAGGCTTTAGAATAGTCAATGAAGCAGAAATAGATGTTTTTCTGAAACTCCCAGCCTTTCTCCATTATCCAGCGGATATTGGCAATCTGGTCATTCATTCATTAGAGGAACTTAATTTCTAGATGTTGTTGAGTCACAGCACCCCCCCCCCCCAAGGATTTTTGACCATAAAGAGACTCCAAGCAAGATATATGATTTTTTTATTTTAAAAAACATTTTACGTGGGTCCAAAGTTGCAAAATGCTGAAGCCGCTGGAGGTTCCAGGACTGACCTAGCAGAAGCTGGACCCTAAATACTCTATCAAATCTACCCCTCCAAAATGTATCTAGAAGGCAGGTACCTCTCTGTGCCCTCAGTTTGCACAATCACTTGGCGGGAAAAGATCATGGCTAGAGTCCCTACAGCTATTTCCCAAGTCTTATAACTATCAAAAACTTTGTGTATTTGGATGCAGACAGATGATCCCCTTTATCACCAAGATGAGTTCAGGATGTTTGTCCATTTAACTTGAGGCTGAGTGTATGCTTTTCCAGTAAAGGAAGATGCTCAGCAAATATGAATTCATCAACTTTCTGAATTGGCAGCCAAGACTCCAAATGTCTGAAAATACCACCATTGTCTTTTGGATCTTGTACCCTTTGTCTCACATGGAACTGGACACTTCAGTTAATCAGAGACTCATCAGCATATCTATGTCACCATTTCTTCCAGATTTACACCCTCTAGAATGCGTCTCTGCAATGAATTGGTCCTTTACACTGACCAACTACCAGGTGTCTTTCTTCCTGGAATACTGTGTCCAATTCTGGGCACCACAAATGAAGAGAGATATTGACAAGATGGAGGGCGACTAAAATGATCAAGGGTCTGGAGAACAAGCCCTATGAGGAGTGGCTTAAAGAGCTGGACATGTTTAGCCTGCAGAAGAGAAGACTGAGAGGAGAAATAATGGCCATGTATAAATATGTGAGGGGAAGTCATAAGGAGGAGGGAGCAAGCTTGTTTTCTGCTTTCCTGGAGATTAGGACGCAGAACAATGGCTTCAAACTACAGGAGAGGAGATTCCACCTGAACATTAGGAAAAACCTACTGACTGTGAGAGCTGTTCAGCAGTGGAACTCTCTGCCCCAGAGAGTGGTGGAGGCTCCTTCTTTGGAGGCTTTTAAACAGAGGCTGGGTGGCCATCTGTATGGGGTGATTTGAATGTGATTTTCCTGCTTCTTGGCAGGGGGTTGGACTGGATGTGCCATGAGGTCTCTGCCAATTCTATGATTCTATGATTCTTTTATTCCCACCATTGGAATCTCCTCCTGCAGGATATGATATCAATCCCAGTGTGGATCCTAGCCTCCCTCTCTTTTCAACCAATCAGAGGAGGTTGCAGGAAGTTTGAATAGCTGTCAGAACTGTACAAAATATCATTTTTTCTGTAAATTTGTGCATGTACCTTTTGAACTGTTTTGCTTGTACTTACACTATTTGGCCATAAACCTCTGTAGCTTTGCCTTCAGCCCGGAGCACTAGGCTGATCTGGTCTAGCAGAAGCTTGCCCAACTCTGTGATTCTATGAAGGTATGAGTATACAGTTTTTCTGAGATCTGGTTAAAATAGTTTTGAAGTTCCCAGTCTCTTAATGTCTCCAGTCTCATTGTGAAGTTAGCAAAAACATCCTCATTATAAAAGTAACATTTGAACCAACTTTCTGAACAATGAGAAATGGAGACAATTTTCAAGAACACGGCGGTCTGCTCTGCAAGGGGGAAAATTGCAAATTGGTATTCAAAAGCAATCCATTCAGATGGGGATCTTTTTAAAAAGTTTACTAGAGATCCGGGAAATACAGCATCTCATTAAAATACCAAGGCTGTGTATTGCTATATTATATCAACGCTTTATGTTACATTGCTGAGAACAGAATCCATAAACTACTCACGACGTAATAGGAAATATGCCAAAAATCAAAGACAAAGAGCTAATATAAAATCCAGGGAAGAAGACCTATACCTGCTTTAATGAAGAAGGTTTCAGATTGGATTTGAACTTCAAGGTTTTGTAGGAATCCCCAAAAGGTATAATCATCATTGTACTCACGGCATGCAATTTGTGAAGAAGGGATGCTAATTTGTTTGGATTAGTATTTCACTCTTTTCTTTCTATGACCTTCTTCTTCCAGGAATCACTCATCCACATACCATGAAAGCTGAGATTTTGCCAACTTCCATTCATATAGCTTTGATTCATTAATAAAAAAAAATACCAAGGGCCTAAACTCGTTATTTTCAACTACAGCAGATGCTTTGAATTAGTTTCCAAATAGTAATTCAACAGTGATGGAAGTACTGATGAATTAATGGGTTTACGTTATGCGGAGGGTCTAGCCATTGGACTTCTGCCATTGAAACCCTTGTTTGAGTATTTTTCAGGAGGGGAAGAAAGTCAATGTGATGGAAAGCATTTAATGGGGTAGTTTTAAGTTTTTAGTGGTATTTGGTCCATTGTTTTTTACCTTCCTAGGATTCTCCTTTTCATGGTTTCTTGACTCTTAATGAACTCATTTTTCATCACTTGTTTGAATATTTTTAAGTATCTGGAGGTTATATCTGAGACAGTAGAATCATAGAATCATAGAATCAAAGAGTTGGAAGAGACCTCATGGGCCATCCAGTCCAACCCCCTACCAAGAAGCAGGAATATTGTATTCAAATCACCCCTGACAGGTGGCCATCTAGCCTCTGTTTAAAAGCCTCCAAAGAAGGAGCTTCCACCACATTCCGGGGCAGAGAGTTCCACTGCTGAATGGCTCTCACAGTCAGGAAGTTCTTCATAATATTCAGGTGGAATCTTCTTTCTTGTAAATTGCAATATAATATGACTAAGAATTCAAAATCCTGACTGCCCACCAAACCCAGTAATCTGCAAATCCAAGATTCTATAAAATGTTTTCATGGCAGTAACAGTGGAATAATAGCACTATAACAGTGTGATAGGTTGGTCAGTCTTTCTTCAGCCTCATATCTTCAGCCACGGTGGTCCATGCTCTTGTTACATCAAGGATAGATTACCGCAATGTGCTCTACACAGGGTTGCTTTTGAAGACTGTTCAGAAGCTCTAAGTTGTCCAACAGGTGGCACCCAGATTCCTCACTAGGACAGCGTACAGAGAGCATACAACCTCCCTGTTATGTCAGCTTCACGGGCTGCCAGTCTGCTGCCAAGCACAATTCAAAGTGCTGTCTTTAGCCTATAAAGCCCTAAATGGCTCCGCTCCAGTTTACCTATCCAAACAAATCTCCTTCTATAATCCACCTCGGATATTAAGATCATCTGGGGAACCCTGCTCTCAGTCCCACTTCCTTCACAGGTGCAGTTGGTAACCTTCAGCTATGGAACCCCCCTCCCTAGTGAAATTAGAGCAGCCTCCTTCCTCCTGACCTTAAGGAAGAAAGGAAAAACATGGTTATATGGCCAAGCTTTGGGTTAGCAAGTTTTAGTGCAGTAAGAGAATAATGAATAGTAAAAAGAGAGAGAGAGAGAGAGAGAATAATGAATAGTGAACTGCCAAATGGAATGGCTTCGGATTATTATTTGGAAGGTGTGATTTTCATAATTGATTTCAAATTGTGACATTTTAATGGTTGGTCTTAATGTAAATATTTAAAATTAGAGATACAGAATAGTTCTGATCTCAAGCATTTTAGGTAAAGGATACTCAACTTTGTACAGCAATGTCAGGGAAGTCCACAATTACCTTCATCAGAATCTGAATCCTCATAATGGCCTCAAGTTATGATAAATTGTGTGCCATTTTTCTGTGAACATTTCCTCTAGTGCTGAGTATAGATTCTTCCCAACCCTAATCAGTGTTTGCAAGTAGTGTTTGCAGTGTTTGCAAGGAGGCTTGCAAGTATGTGAACAAAAACACTTGCATGTTCACTATCCCTTCTCAATAAATCAGTTGTGGGGATACTACAAAAATAGCTGCCTGACCCACAGTGTTATTGGGTATCATCTACATGTAAAATTAATGAAGTTCAACACCACTTTAACCTCCAAGGCTCAATACTATGTAATCCTGGGATTTGTAGTTTGGTGGTGTATCAAACCAAACCCCAATGAATTCTAAGGACCCATTGTTTGAACCTATCCTAAAACATCATTCTTCCATTATTTCCCTTTGTGAATTTGATTGGAATATTTTCATCAGCAATTCAATTCAGCATATATCAGAAGAAAATCTAAAACACCAGAGGGGAGGAGTTGGGAAAAAAAAAAAAGAATCATAACTGCACAGTATGTCTCCTCTTCTCTTTCCCTGTCCCTAATGAATACTTTCTTTCAGTGCACACGACAAAGAAAGAAAGAGTAGAGACCAGAAGGCGTTCTTGCAAATGACTCAGCACTAGCATGCATGCAGCTGTCCATGGCTTGCTCCATCTCCAGCTGGTTTCTCCAGAAGCCAGATTATCTGAACGGTTGCTGTAAAGAATATTTTCATTCAACATTTAATGTAACTCAGTGGGAAACAGTCTCAGCGGAAGCTTGCTTCTATATTTGGGTTATTTGGGGGAATGCATGCCTGGGTGATGTTTGACATTTGTGCTGTTTCCACAACTTCCCAATAAATCATGGCAGTGTAATACTAGTGGGGTCATCAAGAAGGCTGAGTACCACTGGTTAAGTTTGTCCATATGTCTTTTGCCTGATCTGTAGACATTGGAAACATGATTTCCATTTAATGGGACTCAACACATCCTATGCATAAAATAGTGGTGATGTGAACTTGGATGCCCTGAAGTATCTACAAGCACTATCCACAATCCACGACACACTATCCGCAAGCACATTGCTAATTTTTAATAATTTGGAATTTGATCACCAGATTTTATTGGCATCTACAAGGGGGGCGCCAGAACCAAACCTGCATGAATTTGGAGGGCTCGGTATAGTTAGTACTGAAGCACTATGAAACTATGTGTCCCTGCAGGAAGCAGTGATGAAGGAGATTAACTGGGTTGTTGTAGGTTTTTCGGGCTGTTTGGACATGTTCTAGAAGCATTCTCTCCTGACCTTTCAACTGCATCTATGGCAGGCATCCTCAGAGGTTGTGAGGTCTGTTGGAAACTAGAAAAAATGTGTTTATATATTTGTGGAAAGTCCAGGGTGGGAGAAAGAACTCTTGTCTGTTGGAGGTAGATGTGAGTGTTTCAATTGGCCACCTTGGTTAGCATTTCATGGCCTGACAGTTTTTTATGTGTGGCTTGCTCCTGCCTGGGGGAATCCTTTGTTGAGAGGTGATTAGCTGTTCCTGATTGTTTTTTGTCTGGAGTTCCCCTGTGTTTGAGTTTTTGTTCTTTATTTACTGTTCTAATTTTAGAGTTTTAGAGGTGGGATAAGACTCAGGGCACATCTACATTATAGAGTTTGACACCACTTTAAATGCCCTGGTGTAATGCTATGGGATCCTGGGAGTTATAGTTTTTTAACTGCCAGTGTCTCACCAAACTACAAATCAATATTGACTTTTGAAAGACTGTGACAATTGACAGTTAAACATTGTGAATAAAGCCTTGAATGTTTTCTGTTTTCCCATTATTATTATTATTATTATTATTATTATTATTTTAAAAATGGAATTGCACACTTGCAAGGAGTCTCCTTCTCTGGAGGTTTTTAAACAGAATAGCCATCTCTCAGAACTGCTTTGATAAGGCTGGATTGGATGACCCTTGGGGATCTCTTCCAACTATGATTCCTTAAATTAATTGCTCCCATTGATATGTGATTTGAGCAAAACCAAGTGTAAATGAATGCTTATGCCTCTTCTGTGCTTGATTTGTCTCAAAAACCTTCAAAAGAAAAGCATTGTGGATCCTTCATTGTTCAATTGGTAAGCCATTGAGAGTTGGGTTGTTGTAGGTTTTTTCGGGCTGTATGGCCATGGTCTAGAGGCATTCTCTCCTGACGTTTCGCCTGCATCTATGGCAAGCATCCTCACAGGATGGCAAGCATCCTCAGAGGATCCTCACTACCTCTGAGGATGTTTGCCATAGATGCAGGCGAAACGTCAGGAGAGAATGCCTCTAGACCATGGCCATACAGCCTGAAAAAACCTACAACAACCCAGTGATTCCGGCCATGAAAGCCTTCGACAATCCATTGAGAGTTGTTTACAGCCAAATCCACCCCACTGTTCATTCATTAGATTCCATGGAATTTACCTTGAACATGTTTTCAGAAAAAACAGAAATGAGGCAAAACCATAACAGTAATTTCTAAGGTGCTTCCCTTTTATCATGCAATGGTCTTGAGGGTTAATATATGCTCATCTTCAATTTATAATTGTCCAATGTTTTTACCAACACGTATTGCTCAGTTTTTCTTTAGACTTTTTTATAGATAGGAAAGAAAAAATGAAATTGCACAATGATTAGGACCCCACTGGTGTCCTAAGGTGCATCTAAATGATAAAAGTAATGCAGTTTGCTTTGGAAAGGCAGAAACTTTAAGAGATCATAACCTTTTGGGAAACCAGAAATCTCCTTAGCCTTTTGGAAATGTGCAAAGCGATGGATTATAAGTTGTTGCTTACAAACCGTCTTAATCTTGTCTGCTGTGAAGCTTAGGCTGGCCAAAAGCTTCTGTTGTCCTTTGGACTGCTGGTATAATAATACTACTAAATGCAGCAGGTGCTAAGAACGCCTGTTTGGATTGCTTGGGCCTAGGATTCCAGACCATATCATAGCCCAGTGGTTCTCAACCTAGGGTCCCCAGATGTTTATAGCCTACAATTCCCAGAAATCCTAACAGCTGGTAAACTGGCTGGGATTTCTGGGAGTTGTAGGCCAAAAACATCTGGGGACCCCAGGTTGAGAACCACTGTCCTAGCCTCTAGTGACTATAGAAAAGGGAGGAGTCCAGCAAGAGAGGACTATACAGGGAAATGGAATGGACCAACTAAGACTGGCCTGTGGGGGAATTTTAAGCTCCACCCAAAAACTAATACAAAGGAAGGTCTCTACACTATTGGGAAGGCCTATAAACAGGGGAAACTGAAGCAGAGGAGAGGAAACGGCAGTGCTAAGACTTCCCATAACCCAATGATGTTATTCATTACAAGCCCAGTAATAAATAACAACAGTTAATTACTTTGAAAATCTTTGTTGTAAGCCTGCCAGAAATTAAAAGCATGCACATTTGTGTCATTTCTCCTAGTACATAGACATTTAATTGAATCTTGCCTTACATTATTTTTCTGTATTATGAGGATTGTCAGCCAGACTTACACTATCACATTGCAGATTAATGGCATGCAGGTTTGTCATGATTTGCATAAAAGGAAAATTAGCAATCCAGATGTGAAGGGCTAGAAATCATAAATCTGGACATGTTACAGGAGCTAGGATGGTGTAATGGTCAGAGCATGATCATCCTGAAGACCACAGTCCAAATCCTCACTCAGACATAAAACCCACTGGGTCATCTTGGCCAAATCACACACTCTCAGCCTAAAAGGAAAGAGGTAATGCAAACCCTCCTTGAATATATCTTGCAAGAAAACTCTGCCTTAGGGTCACCATATGACCTGAAGGCACACAAGAACAACAAATTAGTAAAGGTAAAGGTTTCCCCCTGATGTTAAGTCCAGTTGTGTCTGATTGGGGGTTGGTGCTCATCTCATTTCTCAGCCGAAGAGCCAGTGTTGTCCGTAGACTCCTCCAAGGTAATGTGGCCAGCATGACGGCATGGAGTGTTGTTAACTTCCCACCAGAGCAGTGCCTGTTGATCTGTTCACATTTGCATGTTTTGAAACTGCTAGGTTGGCAGAACCTGGGGCTAACAGCGGGAGCTCATCCTGCTTCACGGATTTGATCCTATGACCTATTGGTCAGCAAGTTTAGCAGCTCAGCACCTTACAACACCTTACAACACCTTACAACACCTTTTAAATATAAACTATTAAAAAGGTTAAAAACAATTATCAACATTCTTTAAAACATTTCTAATAGGAAAACTTTAATATAAATTTCAGAGAAGTGCATGCCTATTGGTTCTAGAAAGCAAAATCAGACAAACTCAAATGGAAAAGGTTGCATACAGCCATGGCAGTGCTGCCCCCTGGCTTCCGCAAGCATAACTATAGCTTCCACTTCCTCCTTTACACATTTCTCAATTTTGGACGCACATGTGTGTCAAACTGCAAATGCCTCAATTGCCCAAAGGCAAATAGATCAAATATTGTACTGTGAAATAGATTGCTCCCCGAGCAAATAATTACCTCTTGAAAACATGACAGCATTTCTCTCTTTCTTTCTCTTAATACCAGAACTCCTGAGGCCTGTTTTAACTATAGATCTTTCTCTTTGGCTATTTATTTAGTGGTGATGGGCATCCTGATTATGAAAAAATTCTTAACATATTCTTTCTTTTGTCTTTGATATTTCTGCAGGCCTTTTCACACTAGTTTGTTACAGTACAAATTCCATATCCGCAGAACTGATGCAAAGGATTTCTGTTCTGTCGCACGCTGGGCCTGTAATAGCTGTACTTTTCTATAGGACATATACTTTAAGCCCAGCGGGAAGCCAGGGGTGCCTCAAAGAGAGGTTCTCAGAGATTTTTCTGAAGTGATGGTCTTTAGAGTCTTTAATGATACAACAAAGTCTTTATTATGGAACAAACAACAAATCTCCAATGGTTCAAACAACACTTCAAGGCTTTCTTAGTCTAGTCCTCAATGGACTTGTACCTGACTTTGGTTGACTGTACTTTCTCTGTAGGAAAAACCCTTTTTAACATCTCCCAGGCTGCTTCTATCTATGCCTCATCGGTGTGAATCCTACTACCAATTCCAAATGCGTCTGAGTATCGAGTAGACCTACCAGCCGAGGCTTGAAGATATTTCAGCTGGAGTTCCGTGGATCTGTAGTGCTGTCCTCCCTCCGAGAATTCTTTGAGAACTTCAGGGCTGTTTCCCTCTGGTGCTGTGAGGCTAAGAGGCTGTGAGCTCTCAGCCAGAGCTTTTGGGACCTTTCCCCTGGAATTTCTGTTTCTGTATCCCCGGATGTTCCTTTTCCCTGGATGCTCTTAAGAAAGGAAGCATTTCTACGGGACGAGCTGATCTACGTCCTATATCTTAGCTACCTTGTGTGAGACTAACTAAAAAATGGCTCCTTTCCCTCCCAGAGCCTGAACAAGGGGTGGAACCAAAGCTTAATTAAGACGGACAGGAGGCCTGCCCTATAACTGCAAACTTTAACAGAAAGAAATAAAGTTGGAGCTCCTGGTACAGCCGTACCAGCACAATTTCACTTACTTACACTTCTAGGAATTTTCTAGGTCTTCTGTGTAATTTTTGGACTATTGCAATGCACTCTAAATGGGGCTGCCCTTGAAGATGGCCCAGAAACTAGAATTGGTCCAACTTTCGGCAGCCAGACTCCTAACTGGACTAAATTACAGGGAGCGGTCTACTGATATGGATAACAGAGAAAGGTGTCCAAGGCAAAAGGTGTCTGGGAGCCAAGACTGAAAAAGCTGAGTATGTTTGACCTAAAGCTGAAATGGTTTAGAGGTGACATCATAACCATGTTTAAATATTTGAATTGGTGTCATATTGAAGATGAAGCAACCTTGTTCTCTGCTGCTCCAGGGACATGGAAGAATGGATTCAAACCCCAGGAATAGAAATTTCTTATAAATTTTAGGAGAAATTTCCTGAACTAAGAGCTGTTGGACAGTGGAATACACTGACTTGGGAGAATGGTGGATGTGTCTTTTAGCCAAGCTGGGCTTCTGTTTTTCTGTTGTGAGCAGGTTTCTGAGACAGACAGATTGGTGATTTAAATTCTCGGTGCCACTCACAGCTGTGCATGGCTTTTTGACTCAAATAACAATAAATAAGCAGTTTATTTTCTACATATTTAAGAAACTACCACCAATGGTGCCCTTCACATGAGGCAAGCTTCAAATGAGGGATAGAGTTACCTTACAATTTCTAAAGCCACCTTACAATGAAGAGGTAATTATTATATCTTTTTTTAAAGCATGGCTAATTGGTTAAACTGCGGAGCTGCTGAACTTGCTGACCAAAAGGTCACCAGTTCGAATCTGGGGAGCAGGCTGAGCTTCAACTGTTAGCCCCAGCTTCTGCCAACCTAGCAGTTCAAAAACATACAAATTTGAGTAGATAGGAGTAGGTAGGAAGGTAACGGTACTCCATGCAGTCATGCCGGTCACATGACTTTGGAGGTGTCTATGGACAAAACCGACTCTTTGGCTTAGAAATGGAGATGAGCACCAACCCCCAGAGTTGGGCACAACTGGACTTAATGTCCAGGGAAAACCTTTACCTTTATCTAATGCTCCCTCTGGTAGCTTCATTGAAAGGGTGTTAAGGAGAAACGATCCTTGAAAGGGTGGTTTCTCAAGACTGATGCCTTTAATCCAATGATCTGTTCTTTCCCCTTCTTGAACCCACTTTTCTTTACACTCTGCCTTGTTGCTTGACAGAAGCCTCCATTATCATTTTCACTCAAAGATGATACATAGAAGATAATACCATAATGGCAACATGGGGCATCTGCAAATGATCAGATATTGCCAGTGCAGGATAACTGGCCAGCAATGATTTTTTTATAGATAGTTTTTATTTATTCCACAACAGTTGGAGAAAACATCTGGTGCTGGGAATTCATCAGTTATCTCTCATCAGCTGCCTCTTGAACATGATCAGATGCCAATGATATCAGAATTGGAGATAGTATAAAGGATATAGAGATTAATAGAGGTGATAAGTAAAATGGAAAGGGCCATCTTTCTTAACAGAGCTAGATGAATGCAATTCTAGTAGCCATCTCAAGCTGTTTCATGTTTCTGATTCAAGGAAAGGAGTTCTTTCATTCCTTTTTTCCTCCCTTCGTTGATTCAATCATAGTGTTGGAAGTAGTGGTGTGATGTTTCTTTAAATAATGACCATTATTGTTGTTGTTTTTAAAAATGTGAAAACAACCCCCTTCTCCTCTTCTTCCTCCTCCTCCTCCAATTAACCTTGCTTTTAAAAAGATGGTAGTGAGGTACAAATAAAGGATTATTATTATTATTATTATTATTATTATATTTTCTTTCTCTGGCAAGACAGTGTGTGGGCCGATCCAACATGAATGACATGTGTTTTACTTTACAGTACACCACAGGAATCACATGCCCGAATAGTACTTTAAAGCTGTCTAAGACCATGTCTATGTTGTAACAGTATCCAAAAGTCCCAGGCTTAGCAATCTCCCCAGGTATAGCCCATCAGCTTCATGCATCTTATTTTTACAGTTGACACACACTGACAGATTCCTTGCATGCTTCAACACTTCCAACACAGAGTTAGGCATGCTTGCAGTCAGTCACTGGATCACAGCCATGTATTTGAAATTAAAATTAAGAAGCAAGACATTAAGTGTGCACTCTGTTTACCAACATGATAACTGTGTCTTTTAACCCATTTGTATATGAAACTGAAGTATGTGCGTTGTGATGTTTCTTTAAATAATGGCCATTATTATTGTTGTTTTTTAAAAATGTGAAAACAACCTCCTTCTCCTCTTCTTCCTCCTCCTCCTCCAATTAACCTTGCTTTTAAAAGACATGGATCCTTTTTTTGAGAAACAACCCATTTTTCACCATACTCATTTTCCTCTTCATTTTGATTTGGCTCATTAATCAGGCCCTCTTGTTGTACAAATTACCCCATTTAAATAGCTGTATTATGCAACAGCTGCTATACAGGGAATAGTTTGCATGGTAACGGTAGAGCAGTTTATCCTGGTTATGATTTTAAGATTTAGTCATTTATATATTTAAAGAGTTGCCATCATGCAGAATACATTTCCATCTAATGCATGTATTGATTCACCCCCAATAACTCAACAAGAGATATTGGGCAGATTCTACATTGTAATTGCATTATAGAAATCTATGTTCACGTACTTACACAGTAGCAACACTGCACTGTTCTTCTGCTGAACAGCAATCTTGTGTAAATGATCATGTTTCTGTCCATGAGCCTGATTCTTTCTGCAGTGTGGAATACACATTTTGTCACTGCAATCCCACACAGTTGTCACTGGCAAATAATTTAGTACCATCTAAGAGTGTACAACACCTGCATGTCTAGAATCTTGTTGGTTAATCCCAACCAAACTAGACCTATTAAATCCATGGTTGGCTAGTGAATCTACGTTTAGCCAAATACAATCGGTTCAACAGATCTAATCAAGCAGGGACTAACAACAGGAATTTGCGGTTCTTGTTTGCTGTTCTTGTTTGTGTGTGTGTGTGTTTTCAAACTGTTTCTGAGTTATGGTGACTCTAAAGGAAAAGTATCATGCAATTTTATTGGCAAGATTTATTCAGCACCGGGACTGTGGCACAGCTATCTGAGTGTCAGCTGCATTAAGATCACTTTTGACCATAAGGTCATGAGTTCGAAGCCAGCCCAGGTCAGAGTGAGCTTCCGACCAATTGTGTAGCTTGTTGTCAACCTTTGCAACTTGAAAGACAGTTGCATCTTTCAAGTAGGAAAATTAGGTACCACCTATGTGTGGGGAGGGTAATTTGACTAATTTACGAGGCCATTAAAAAGACTCTAGCAAAGCACTCCAAAGCATGCAGGGAATGCGGAAGTACTTCATCAGTGTCACAGATGGATGATGAAAGCGACAGCTCCCCTGGCGACCAGAAAATTTAAATAGCCTCTGACTATTTGTCTATATCTGTTGTGTGTCTTTGCCATTGAATGTTTGCCATATATGTTTACATTGTAATCTGCCCTGAGAAGGGTGGAATATAAATAATGTAAATAAATAAGGGTTTGCCATTGTCATACTCTGAAGCTGAGAGAGTGCAACTTGGCTAAGGTCACCAAGTACATTTTCAAGGTTGAGCAAGGATTCAAACTCTGGCATAATCCAATGCTCAAATCAATAACACCATGCTGCCTTCTAGCAATAGGAATTAAAGGTAAAAATAAAGGTTTCTCCTTGACAGTAAGTCTAGTGGAATCTGACTCTGGGGGGTGATGCGCCTCTCCATTCTGAGCTGAAGAGCTGGTGTTGTCCATAGACGCCTCCTAGGTCATGTGGCCAGCATGACTGCATGAAGTACCGTTACCTTCCCGCCAAAGCGATACCAAGTAATCTACCCACATTTGCATGTTTTCAAACTGCTAGAAGCTAGGGCTAACAATGAGAGCTTACCCATCCCATGGATTCTGTTGCTTTTTTGAAATATTTTTTATCAAAAGCATCATACAGACACAAACAAATGTCCCTTTCTGTTGTTATTTGTGAACTGTTGTGAACTGAAACAAAAGTGTTACAAGGTTACCTACAACTAGGGTAGGGAGAATAACTGGTCCTAATTGGTCCAGCTGCAAGTGCAGGTACATAATTCCCATCATCACCATCATTATCACGCTTCATCTCTAGAACAATGTTATAGGATATCAGTGTGATAAATCTGCATACAAGCAAAAATGAAAGTTCATCTCTACACAGGTGCACTTCAAAAGAATGGGAGAATCCCTCCTTGGATTTTGCCTTTTGAAAACACCAGCTATTTGGTGCAGGAAGATAGGCTGGGAGGCTGGGTGGGGAAATCAATGAACATAAGCATGTGTGGTGTGCAAGCTAATGAGATTATTATTGCAGCGGAAGGAAATGGTGCAGCAAGTAGGAGAGGCAGTTTCAGCCAGCGCAATAAATTGCAGGCAGATGCTTGGCATTTAATTTTTACTATAGGCTGCACTGGATAGTTGGGGAAAGACTATAAATATCCCGTCTTTTATTATGCCTTTTGGAAAAGCAAGAGCCCAAGCAGTCCTAGAAATAAATGGAGAGGCAGCAGCACATTGTTAGAGGGATCATCAACAACCTTAAGTGGAGCAAACTCACAATTTATAAGTTGCAGCACAAGATTGGGCTGAAAGAAAACTCAAGTCCATTCATCATTCAAGTTCCACACATTGCCCTGACTCTCATCTGCTGTTGATCTTGCCATGGGATCAAACCAATTCTCTTTGTGGCTTTTGGGGTCCTATAAATGGAAGCTCCTGAAAAGGATCGTTACCTTGTCATGGTGCTGGAGCTTGAGCACCTCAATGATGCCATGAGCGAAACTGTGATATTGACTATTCCAAAGCCTTTGACTATGTGGATCATAATAAATTGGGGCAAGTTCTTGGTAGTATGAGGATACCAAGTTACCTTGTCTGTCTTCTAAGGAATCTGTATAACGACCAAGTAGCAACTGTAAGAACAGACCACGGAACAACAGACTGGTTCATGACTGGAAAAGATGTACAGCAGGGCTGTATACTCTCACCCTATCTATTCAACCTGTATACAAAACACATCATGAGCCATGCGGAACTTGATGAATCCAAGGCTGGAATTAAAATTGCTGGAAGAAACATTAATAGCCTTAGAAATGCAGATGATACCACTTTGATGGCTGAAAGCTGAGAAGTCTTCCAACCAAGGTGAAAGAAGAAAGTGCAAAGCTGGGTTGCAGTTAAACACACACAAAAACAAGATTATTGCAACCAGACTGATTGATAACTGGCAAATAGAGGGAGAAAACATGGAGGCAGTGACAGACCTTGTATTTCTAGGCACGACGATTACTGCAGACGCAGAGTGCAGCCAGGAAATCGGTAGACATTTCCTTCTTGGGAAGAGTGCAATGACCCATCTCGATAAAATAGTTATTTATTTGTCGTGTCAGAGCAACCAGTCCATTATATTACATTTCTAACAGAACAAAGCAAACAAACAGACAAAGTACAAAGCTTGTGAGTTTGGTAGTTGGTTAAATGTCCTTTGACCAGTATCTGGCCACTTGGAGTGCCTCTGGTGTTGCTGCAAAAAGGTTCTCCATGGTGCATGTGGCAGGGCTCAGGTTGCATTGCAGCAGGTGGTCAGTGGTTTGCTCTTCTCCACACTCGCATGTCGAGGATTCCACTTTGTAGCCCCATTTCTGAAGGTTGGCTCTGCATCTCGTGGTGCCAGAGCGCAGTCTGTTCAGTGCCTTCCAGGTCGCCCAGTCCTCTGTGTGCCCAGGAGGAAGTGAAGAGATAAAATAGTGAAGATAAAATAGTGAAGAGCAGAGACATCACACTGGCAACCAAGATCTGCCTAGTTAAAGCAATGGTATTCCCCATAGTTCCCTATGGATGTGAGAGCTGGACCATAAGAAAGGCTGAGATGCTCTTGAACTGTGGTGTTGGAGGAAAATTCTGAGAGTGCCTTGGACTGCAAGAAGATCAAACCAGTCCATACTCCAGGAAATAATGCCCAACTGGAGGGAAGGATATTAGAGGCACATATTGAGAAGACAGGATATCTTGGAGAAGATAATGATGCTGGGAAAAATGGAAAGAAAAGGGAAGAGGGGCTGACCAAGGGCAAGATGGACGGATGTTATCTTTGACCTTGAAGGAGATGGGGGTGGCCACGGCTGACAGGGAGCGCTAGCATGGACTGGTCCATGAGGTCACAAAGAGGTCAAACCAGTCAGAAGGGACTGAATGGATATACAACAACAATAAATGAAAAAGTTGAAAAATGTTGGACTGTGTGAGACTATGCAGACAAAGGGTCTGCCTAGTGGATATATACCACTAAAGAGAAGATTCATTCAAACTTTGTTTTTAGTTCTTCTCAGAAAAATCATACTTTGCAAAAAGGATATGATATTTCCAAATGGTGTGAATGGCAATTGATCTCCAAAAAGATCACACTTTCAAAAGCTTTGGAGATTCTGGCTTTCCAAAATAATCAGACCAGTTTTGCTTTTACCTTCCTTTTAGGATATGTATGTGTGAGTTGCCCAGATTCATCCTGTGGGTTTCCATGGTTGGGCAGAGATTTGAACCGTGATCTCCCCCTTATTGTAGTTTAAAACTCAGACCACAAGTTTAGAGGAATTATATTGGTTTCCTTTAGCACTGAAGACTCCTTAGAGATCCTGCCCCAAAAATAAAAAAAATCATGAATCCCACAGAAGATTCAAGGAGCCTGTAATGGAATCATGGGATACAAGGCATAGCAAAAACAACCAAGTGAAGCAGCCACATATAAAAGCCTATTCTAATGTATGAAGTGTATATGGGAGATATCCTGAAAAGAAGCAATTCACAGTACAACCCTTTATCGTCCCCTCTTATGCAGAGGAAATTGCTGGATGCAGAATTTCTGCACATCCTCGACATGCCCTCTTGAATTATTTCCATCAGTTGGTTGATCGTCATGGCTTAGAAATGGCTGTCAATTTATTAACAACAGCAAAGGTCACCTTATTTCTTATTACTGGAAGCAGTCTATTTCCCTTCCTTTGTCTGCAGGATTTGATAGAAACTGGGACATGGCTATTATGTCTTGGCAAATGTATTTTATACAGTCTATAGAAGCAGAGATTTGTAAGAATTCGTTTAGAGAGTATCCACCTTTACAATGCTTCAGGACATCAAGTTCTGTGGAGATTATAATAGACCTTGTTGTGTTGTTGTTATTGAGTTCTTCCAAATCATTTTCGTCTCATGGTGACCCTAAAGTGAATTTATCATGGGATTTTGTGAGACTGGGAGAATATGACACACCCATAGCCACCAAGGATCTCATTTCACTAGAGCAGGGGTCCTCAAACTAAGGCTCGGGGGCCAAATACAGCCCTCCAAGGTCATTTACCTGGCCCTCACTCAGGGTCAACCTGTCTGAAATGACACGAAAGCATGCAACAACAACAACAACAATCCTATCTCATCAGCCAAAAGCAGGCCCACACTTCCCATTGAAATACTAATAATTTTATATTTGTTAAAATTGTTCTTCATTTTAATTATTGTATTGTTTTTAAGTGTTTTTTGTACTAAAAATACGATATGTGCAGTGTGCATAGAAATTCATTCATTTTTTTTTTCAAATTATAATCTCCAACAGTTTGAGGATCTGTGACCTGGCCCTCTGTTTAAAAAGTTTGAGGACCCCTGCACTAGAGTATAGATCCACTTTAAATCCGGTTGCTGCCTCCTGCAGAATTCTGGGTTTTGAAGTTTAGGGAGGCGCTTTGAAACAGCTCAGCCAGACAGGACTTGGGCCTCAGTAAACTACAAAACCCAGGATTCTATGTTCCCATAGCATCCAAAGTAGAATTACAGTGCTAAAAGGATTAAATAAACAGGTGAGAACAGGTGGAAAACCACAAGCAGTTTCCTGAATGGCTCATGTGTAGCATGTTCCTGCCATCTAGTGGTGGAATTGTGACATTACAGAAAACTCATACATTTTAAAAATGCTGCTCAAAACAATGCAAGGCAGATTTCTTTCCCCAGGGCTTGGAAAAACAACTGTGGCTCTGAGTTTTTCACAGCCTGGTTGCTTGCCACTGACCCCACTGGCAATCATCTTTGACCACTGGCAATCATTTTTTAAAGTTCTTGGAGAACGGGACAAGTTCCAGCAAACAGGAGGAGGGCAAATGTGGTCCCTGTCTTCAAGAAGGGAAAAAAGGACGACCCAAACAATTACCGTCTGGGTTGTTGTAGGTTTTTTCGGGCTATATGGCCATGGTCTAGAGGCATTCTCTCCTGACGTTTCGCCTGCATCTATGGCAAGCATCCTCGGAGGTAGTGAGGTCTGTTGGAATTAGGGAAAAGGGTTTATATATCTGTGGAATGACCAGGGTGGGACAAAGGACTCTTATCTGCTGGAGCTAGGTGTGAATGTTTCAACTGACCACCTTGATTAGCATATAATGGCCTGACAGTGCCTGGAGCAAACTTTTGTTGAGATTTGATTAGATGTCCTTGTTTGTTTCCTCTCTGTTGTTGTGCTGTTGTCATTTTAGAGTTTTTTAATACTGGTAGCCAGATTTTGTTCATTTTCATGGAGACATGATGGTCATGTATAAATATGTGAGGGGAAGTCATAAGGAGGAGGGAGCAAGCTTGTTTTCTGTTTCCCTGGAGGCTAGGATGCAGAACAATGGTTTCAAACTACAGGAGAGGAGATTCCACCTGAACATTAGGAAGAACTTCCTGACTGTGAGAGCTGTTCAGCAGTGGAACTCTCTGCCCCAGAGTGTGGTGGAGGTTCCTTCTTTGGAGCCTTTGAAGCAGAGGTTGGATTGCTATCTGTCAGGGATGCTTTGAATGTGATTTTCCTGCTTCTTGGCAGAGGGTTGGACTGGATGGCCTATGAGGTCTCTTCCAACTCTATGATTCTGACTTTGGTCTTTAACTGGATGTGACAGAGGGGCTTTTAATGGGGTTATGCAATTTATAGGCACCAAATCCTATTTGATCTTGGAAGCTAAGCAAGCTCAGTTAGTCCTTGGATGAGAGGTGCTTGTAGGCTAGATTTCAGACGAACGAACTTTCCTTGCCTATTAAAGCCATAAGAAACTCGTGCAATCTCTGTAAGCTGGCAAGCAACCAGAAGGTACATACAGATAGTATTTTTTAGCTTATGTTTTGCGCACATTTTAAACTGTTTTATAGCTTTAATTTTAAAAATTGTTCATTCTTTTAACTTTTTTGTTGTCATGTTATACAATAAGTCATGTTGGATCTCATATTGGGAGAAACATGGAATATAAATAAAATAAAGTACAGGATTTGGCTCATGTTCCTTTCCTTTTCTTCTTGGGAGAGTTCTGAACATTTAAGACTTTGTCAAAAGCCTGGATTCCTGCCATTCCTTGACAGACAAGACAGCACGATGATTTACTACTTGCTTACCCAAGTAGTGCAGTTATATTTATCAGCAACAGACATAACTGTGATGGATCTGTTCAAAGTGAAAGGGAGGAATCTCAGAGTAAGAGCACTGCCTTGAAAAGTGTGTGTGCGTGTTTATTTCCCTCTCTATGTAGATCTTCTGCTTTTATCTGCAGGCATAGAGTATCTTCGATTGACATCTGATGTATTGTGCTTGATGGCATCACTAGGGCCACTTCTTAGTACACATCACAAGGGATTGTTTTTGTGTTTTAGGTTTTGGCCCTAAAATCTCAAGGATCGGTATATTAATTAATTAATTAATTAATATACCAATCCTTGAGATTTTAGGGCCAAAAACCTAAATCACCACCTTTCTCAACCTCACAGCAGACTCAAAGTGGATATAAACCACGGCAAAAATTCAATGTCACAACATACACCAATAATAAAACAAGCCATATCAAACTATAAAACAATTAAAACATATAAACAAATTAGCACACATAAAATCAGATAAAATAAATTAAAAACATCACCAATTAAAATAGAATAAAGTCCCAAGTCTTGGTTTCCAGTATATATTGACTTTCTGATGGTCATTATTCAAATTGTTGGGGTCAGTTATATGTTATCCTGTTTTCCGAATGCCTGTGTACAGAGCCATGTCTTTAGCCCTTTCCTGAAGACCAGGAGGGATGGGGCCTGCCTGATGTTACTCAGGAAGGAGATCCACAACTGAGGGGCCACCACGGAGAAGGCCCTGTCTGTTATCCCCACCAGTCGTGCTTGCGAGGGGTGTGGGACTGAGAGCAGGGCCTCCCTAGCTGATCTTAAAACTCTTGCTGGTTCGTAAAGGGAGATACATTCAGACATGTAAGTTGTGCCAGAACTGTTTAGGGCTGTACAGGCCAAAGCCAGCACTTTGAATTGTGCCCAGTAGCAAACTGGCAGCCAATGGAGCTGACACAAGAGGGGGTTGTACGCTCCCTGTATGCTGCTCCAGTTAGGTATCTGGTTGCTGCCTGTTGGGCTACTTGGAGCTTCTGGACAGTCTTCAAAGGCAACCCCATGTAGAATGCATTGCAGTAGTCTACATGGAATGCAATAAGAGTGTGGACCTCTATGGCCAAGTCTGACTTCTCAAGGTATGGGCGCAGCTGGCACAGAAGCTTTAATTGTGCAAAAGCTCCCGTGGTCATCGCTGAGACCTAACCTGGGTTTATAAACCCAGGTTAGTTGTGTTTCTAAATCAATTTTCCATGCTCAGCAATGAATCCAGGAGAACTCCCAAGCTGTAAATAGTCTCCACCTGGCAAATTTGAGATGCATGTACACTGTAGAATTAGTGCACTATGACACCATTTTAATTGCCATGGCTCAATGCTATGAAATCCTGCCAGTTGTAGTTTTACAAGGTTTCTTTACCCTTCTCTGTCAAAGAATGCTGGTGCCTCACCAAACTACAAATCTCAGAAACCTCTAACATTAACCCATGTGAGTTAAAATGAATTCTGTAGTGCAAATGCACCCTTATTCATTTTGGATATTTTTTATACAAGCTACAATTCTGTCATTGTTCCCCTAAAATTAATAGGATTCACTATTATTTGTATGTGAAATCTGGGAAGCTATCCATCACAGATATGGAGTTGAACTGTATTCCGACATTTCATCTCTTTTAAAAATAGGAACATAACAGGCTGTTTTATACAAAGAGAGGAGCCCCCCAGTAGTGCAATGGGTTAAACCCTTGTGCTGGCAGGACTGCTGACCGAGAGGCTGGCGGTTTGAATCTGGGGAGTAGGGTGAGCTCCCGTCTGTCAGCTCCAGCTTCTCATGCAAAGATATGAAAGAAGCCTCCCACAGGGTTCTCCCTTGGCAATGTCCTTGCAGATGGTCAGTTTTCTCACACAGAATTCAAGAGAGATATTGACAAGCTGGAATGTGTCCAGAGGAGGGCGACTAAAATGGTCAAGGGTCTGGAGAACAAGCCCTATGAGGAGCGGCTTAAGTAGCTGGGCATGTTTAGCCTGAAGAAGAGAAGGTTGAGAGGAAATATGATAGCTATGTATAAATATGCGAGAAGAAGCCACAGGGAGGAGGGAGCAAGCTTGTTTTCTGCTTCCCTGGAGACTAGGACGCGGAGCAATGGCTTCAAACTACAAGAAAGGAGATTCCATCTGAACATGAGGAAGAACTTCCTGACTGTGAGAGCCGTTCAGCAGTGGAACTCTCTGCCCCGGAGTGTGGTGGAGGCTCCTTCTTTGGAAGCTTTTAAACAGAGGCCGGATGGCCATCTGTCAGGGGTGATTTGAATGCAATATTCCTGCTTCTTGGCAGGGGGTTGGACTGGATGGCCCATGAGGTCTCTTCCAACTCTTTGATTCTATAATTCTATGATTCTATGAAGCCATCCAGTCCAACTCCTTGCCATGAAGCAGGACAATGATGTTCAAAGCACAATGTTCAAAGCCCAACAGATGGTCATCCAGCCAAAGTTCAAACCATTTAAAAAATAATAGATGGATATTCTATCCAGATATTCTTCAAATACCCAATGGAGATGTAATAATACATGCTGTTTAATTGGGAAGCTATTTAATCTCATCCCTCTTTCAATGCCCTCCGCATGCTAATGCAAATCCAAATGAAGAATAATTCCCTAAGGTGTATCTTTTATAAACCCAGTTTGCCATAGATGCCATAGTTTGCCATAGATGCAGGCGAAACGTCAGGAGAAATGCCTCTAGAACATGGCAATATAGCCCGAAAAAACCCACAAGAACTGACCAGTTTAGTTGTGTTTCTAAACCAATTTTCCCCTATGCTTTGATAAGAGTGCTGAGGATTTCTTCTTTTTATTTGAAGTATTTTCTGATATTGGGCAGGCTAATAAAAAGGTTCTAGGATATTGATGGGACACTATAAATGTGTTTGCAGCTCTGTATTGATTTTTTCCTTTAAAGAAAAGTCAACACAGCCTGAATAGCAGGATGGTTTGTAGTACAGAATCTTCCACCAAGAGATGTTCTGAAAAAAGAGAATGGGTAGCCAGTAAAAATGTGTTAAAATACTTTTAAAGTGTTCATAAAAGGTTTCAGACAGGATTTCCTCCTAGCATTACATGGTTTTCCCTAAGGCCCCTTCCACACAGCTGAATAAAATCTCACATTATATGCTTTGAACTGGAATATATAGCAGTGTGGACTTAGATAACCCAGTTCCAAGCAGATATTGTGGAATTTTCTGCCTTGGTATTTTGAGTTATATGGCTGTGTGGAAGGGTCCTGGGTTGTCTACCATTCAAATAGTAACCAGGATTGGCCATACTTACCTTCCAAAATCAGGAACCCTTGGTGGTGCAGAGGTTTAAAGCACTGAGCTGCTGAACTTCCTGACCAAAAGGTCACAGGTTTGAATCTGGGGAGCAGCGTGAGCTCCCGCTGTTAGTCCCAGCTTCTGCCAACCTAGCAGTTCGAAAGCATTCAAATGTGAGTAGATCAATAGGTACCACTCTGGTGGGAAGGTAACATGACCTTGGAGGTGTCTACGCACACTGCTGGCTCTTCAGCTTAGAAATGGAGATGAGCACCAACCCCCAGAGTCGGATACAACTGGACTTAATGTCAGGTAACATGACCTTAGAGGTGTCTACGGACAATGCTGGCTCTTCAGCTTAGAAATGGAGATGAGCACCAACCCCCAGAGTCGGATACGATTGGACTTAATGTCAGGGGAAAACCTTTACTTCTACCTACCTTCCAAAATCAGCATGTAGAGAACTGAAACACTTCAAGAATTTCTGGAGTAGTTGCTGTTGAGATACAGGAAAATAAAGATGGAAAAAATATTCAAATATATTTTTAAGAATTGATTATGTCTTTTTCACAGAACATTCTGTAATGGGGATTTATTTTACATAAATATCACAGGTGTGTGTGTGTGTGTGTTTTGTCGTGTCAGGAGTGACTTGAGAAACTGCAAGTCGCTTCTGGTATGAGAGAATTGGCCGTCTGCAAGGATGTTGCCCAGGGGACGCCCAGGTGATTTTGATGTTTTTTTTTAATCATCCTTGTGGGAGGCTTCTCTCATGTCCCCGCATGAGGAGCTGGAGTTGATAGAGGGAGCTCATCTGCCTCTCCCCAGATTCGAATCTGTGACCTGTCGGTCTTCAGTCCTGCGGGCACAGGGGTTTAACCACTGCGCCACCGGGGACTCCATCACAGGTGTGTGATTTACATAGAAAAGAACATTTTCTGTGCAGGAATTAATATTGTTTTTTTTTCCCATGCAAAAATGTTTTGCTGCACAGACAATGCTGTCTACTGCAAAAGAAAAGAAAAGAACAACCACATGTGAATTTTTCAAATAATAAGTCCCAAATCGCAATTACTCTTTGAAAAGTCAGCATACATCTGTGCAATATAACTGAACAAAGTCAACTTTGACAGTGTGAGAAATGATAGGGGTGGAAGTGACCACAGGGGCCATCCAATCCAACCACCTGTCATAGATAAACACACAATCAAAGCACTCCTGACAGATGGCCATCTGGCCTCTTCTCTAAAAACTTCAGAAAAGGAGAGTCCACCACAATCTCCACAAGATAGCATATTCCACTGCTGAGCTGCTATTGCCATCAAGAATTTCCTTTTAATATTTAGGTGGAATCATTTACTTTCAACTTGAATCCTCAGCTCCATGCCCTACGACCTTATCAAATGCAAAACAACTCCCTGTTTCTATTTATTTATTTATGATATTTGTGCTAGTACGGTTGTACCAAAAGCTCCAACTTCCTTTTCTTTCTTTGAGTGTTTGCATGTATTCCAAAGTTCCATGCATTTTGCAATAGGTGGTTTCCCTTGGTTTGCAATTATAGGGCCAATGACCTATCAATCATTGTTAAGTTTTGGTTCCGCCCCTTTCCCCAGGGCTCTGGGAGGAGAGGGAGCCATTTTAGGCCAGTTTTGCATTGGAAAGCTTAGCTACAGGACGTGATTAGCTCCACCTGTAGAGAAGCTTCGTTTCTCACAGCATCCGAAGGAAATTCCGGGGGGGGGGGGGGGGGAACAGTTCCAAAGGACTCCAGCTGGAGAATCTACAAAGCCTATTAGGTCTACTTGGAACCCAAGAAGCAGTTCGGAGCCGGGAGTAGAGCCCACAACAGCAAAGTTTAGAAAGTAGATTGCCCAAGGAGGGGTTAAAAAGGGTTTTCCTCTTAAAGAAAAGAAACAGTTCACAAAGCCAGTTGCCTGTCCCTTGTGGACAAGATTAAGAAAGCCACCAGTTGCTTCAAAGCCTTAAAGCATTTGTTTAATTTGTTGAAGATCTAAGAAGTATTTGATTGTTTGTTGAAGACTTAAGCAATAATAAAGGACTTTGTTAAACCTTTCAAGTTTCTAAAGACTCTGTATAGGAAAATCCTTAGGGCCTCTCACTCGAGGCACCCCGGCTTCCCGCTGGGCACAAAGAGCATGTCCTGTTCAAAAGCCAACTGCTATAGGCCCAGCGCGTGACAGCACAATATTTCTATCCTTCCTTTCTCAAGCCTGAAGGAGACTCAAGGCGGCTTACAAATTGGCAGCAATGTGATGCCATAATAATCCACAATATATAATTAAAACATTTAAAACAGCATTATAAAATCAATATAAAATCAATACAATACAATACAAAAACCATTAAAAACATATAATAACCAATGTCTTCTACACACTTCAAAAACAGTTTACAGAGCTCTGTGTCCCATGGAGCCCATCAAATGATGCAAAACTACTTCTGGTCACCCCCCTTGGGACTCCCTCTTAAAAATATGTTTAAAGTGTGTAGAATTTGAGGTTTAGGAATTGGGTAGTAATTGTCTTTAGAGCTCCCGATTCACGCAGAAACGTGTAAAGGGGCTTATTTACATGTGAGATGGCAATTGCCAGATTCCCCCATATTAAATCATTGTAGCGATGTCAAAGTGTGGGTGTTCCTGTGGGCAGTCTCAAAATGCACCTCGATGCTCCTTTTCTCCCCAGTAATCCTCTTCCATGACACTTTTGCAACAATTTTTTAAAAAATAGTTTATTCTTCAGGAATTGTGCAATTTGATATATCACCACTTCACTGTGACTATTTTCCCTTCTTTTTTTTTAGGAGTAGATTTTGGACTTCCACAATTGCAAAGTTTTTGTTTAAAAAAGAGAGAGAGACAGAACAACAGCAAGAATGCAGAATGGGCGAGGACTACTCTTGCCTGAGAGATAGCTCATAATGTGGAGATAACAATACAAATGGTCAACATACATAGTGTATGATGAAGTTGAAAATATTATTAATTTTTATTAAAAACACAATGGAACAAAATGCTTTAATAAGAAATCGATTCACCCAGCTTTCTCCACCTCATGGAATGAGGCCCCTAGTCTCTGAAGCAGCAGAAACTAAGCCTGCCCTCTCCGCAGTGTGACATTCTTTCAAATATGTAAACATATCCTGCCCCCTCTTAACCTTTCCTTCTCCAAGGTAAACATACCCAGCTCCCTAAGGTGCTCCTCACAAGGTTTGGCTTCACAGTTGATGCAACAGGTCTCCTTTTGTTTGGCTTAACCAACAGGATTCCAGCCATACAGTTGTAGATTCTTGAATAGTGCAGAACAGTGCCTTGAAAGTACAATCATCCTTCTAAATCAGTGTTTCTCACGCTGGGGATCGGGACCCCTGGGGGGGGGTCATGAGGGGGTTTCAGAGGGGTCACCAAAGACCATCAGAAAACACATATTTCTGATTCTGTTAGGAACCCTTTTGGCAGAGAAGGCTGAAGATCTTTCTGCCTGTCTTCTTCCTTTTTGGAAACAAGACAGCAAATCCTCCCACCAAAAGTCCTCCTCCTGCTCTCAGACATTGTGCACCCAATTGTGTAGGTGTACTACATCTCCCCTAAATCACTCTCAATTCCTCCCAAATCCCTTAAGTATTTTTTGTTGGTCATGGGGATTCTGTGTGGGAAGTTTGGTCTAATTCTATCATTGGTGGGGTTCAAGGGGCTCTTTGATTGTAGATGAACTATAAGTCTCAGCAACTACAACTCCCAAACGGAAATGTCTATTTTCCCTAAACTCGAACAGTGTTCATGTTTGCGCATATTGAGTGTGTCAAGTTTGGTCCAAATCCATCATTGTTTGAATCCACAGTTCTGTCTGGATGTAGGTGAACTACAACTCCAAAACTCAAACTTTTCCAGTATTTTCTCCTGGTTATGGGAGTTCTGTGCAACAAGTTTGGTTCAATTCCATTGTTGGTGGAGTTCAGAATGCTCTTTGATTGTAGGTGAACTATAAATACCAGCAACTACAACTCCCAAATGACAAAACCCACTCCCAACCCCACCAGTATTCAAATTTGGGCATATCAGGTATTTGTGCCAAATTTGATCCAGTGAATGAAAATACATCCTGCATATCAGATATTTACATTACAATTCATAACAGTAGTAAAATAAATTGCCCAAGTTATGAAATAGCAATGAAAAAAATATGTTTGGGGGTCACCACAACATGAGGAGCCATATTAAGGGAATGCAGCATTAGGAAGCTTGAGAACCACTGCTTTAAATCCATGGATTCTGCATCCGTGGATTCAATTCTGCAGTATAGATGCACCCTATGTTTGTGTGGCTTTCCATTGTGCCAGTATGATGCCACATCTTGGCCAATGAGAGATGTGTAACCATTTGTAACTATAGTGGAAGCTAACTACTTTTGATAGGGCTTGGAATGATATATCTAACTATTTCAGTTCAGAAAGCAGACTTTTCAAGCTCTGCCTCAGCTTCTGAAGGCACCTGTCACTCGGCTCCTGTGAACAAAGGCATGGTAGTGCCAGGCCATGAGCTTTGGCATGGGATCAACGCTTGGAGCCTGGCCTGCAGAAGGATCCGTCTTCTCCCATCTGCATTGCCTGTGGGAGGAGCTGAGATCTGTGCAAAAGGAGTGAGGAGGACTTCGCCCCCTTGAATGGAATGTGTGTGTGTGTTGCTTGCGTGTGTCTCTTGTTACAAGGATTGGAGGGGATCAGCCTGAATGCAGAGCTTGAGGAAAACACTTGAGCAGGAAGGATGTGGACCACTCTGCAAGCTGCCACCGAACCCACTTTCACTGGGGGCACCACCTGTGGCAGCCGGAGACGCTTCTGGGTGCTGGCCGTGGGGCTGGTAGTCGGCGTGTTCCTGCTTGGCTTCCTTATCGGTATCTGTCAGACTGTGCAAACTTTTGATCTGCTAAAACACTGTTTGTGAAAAATGAGTGGGGGATGCATGTGTGTGTGATTTGTCATTCCTTTGGTCAAGAAAATGAATTCCGCATTCTAAGGAGAGAGTTCTGTTCCTGAAGATTGTTGAGGGCCAGACCATTTTCTTTTTATTTTGAGTAAGGATATTGAGATACATTGTTTTACTAAAGGATAATACAAATGCCCTTCCTTCCTTCCTTCCTTCCTTCCTTCCTTCCTTCCTTCCTTCCTTCCTTCCTTCCCTCCCTCCCTCCCTCCCTCCTTTCCTTCTCTTTCTTTCTTTCTTTCTTTCTTTCTTTCTTTCTTTCTTCTTATATACTGTTTTGAGGAACCCAGAAAAACTACAGTCTTCTCCCTTGCAGCAAATATTACTCACCAGAGGCTTTGAGACAGGCAAAGCATTTATGGAATTCACTAATCTGCACAGTCAGACTCAAAAAGAACTGCTTAAAAAGTCTGGAAAAGAAAAGGAAGTCTTTCAGTACCAAGAAATGATGAAGTTTAAACTGAACCTTATGGATATAGAAGCACAGTACCTTTGTGTGATAGATTATGAAGCCAAAAAACAAGGAAGAAAGGGTATCTCTTTTTGTTTGAAATTGTCATTTTCCCATAGTACATGACTATTTGTAATTGGGAGGGAAGTTTTGGATTACGTTTATGTGAGTTTTATCTGGGTAGAAACTTCTTTGAATGCAGTGGACTGAGCTGAAAGTTGATTTCTGATTTTATGTTATGTTGTAATAACGTGTTGTTGTTTATTTTCATGTCAGGAACGACTTGAGAAACTGCAAGTCGCTTCTGGTGTGAGAGAATTGGCCATCTGCAAGGATGTTTCCTAGGGAACATCCAGATGTTTTACCATTCTATGGGAGGCTTCTCACATGTCCCCATACAAGAAGCTGGAGCTGACAGACAGGAGCTCACCCCACTCTCTGGATTTGAACCCCCAACCTTTTGACAGTTATGTGCTACGTGAGGGTGCTTCTTCATGATCAGGAAACCCTGGGACTAGCCTGAAAAATTCTGCACTGATTCCGCTTTTACATAGCTCTGCTCCCAAACTGCATCAGTGGCCGGAGCAGAGTCTGCACTGTTTAGTTGAACTCAGAACTCCTAGGCATCACATTTGCTGACATTTGCAAAGGCATGGAAAGCAAAATGGCCATGTGAATAGTAGGATCATTACAAATTAGCGCTGGCCAAACTGTTCACGCGTACTCTGAAATGTGAGTGTTACAGAGCTTCTGAAAAACTTTGGAAGAGCTTTGGAGCATTTTCTGGTTTGTCTTCTTTGGGGCACAACCAAGCCAAGGAAATGTGCCCCAGTTGGGAGTGAGATGACTCTATGGGTCATGTGGATATCACAGAACCTCAAGGTATTTGGTCCATATGCACCCTTAGTCTATAACTCTTAATGGCACATTAATTGTATAGTTTTTGTGGCTAGAACACCTTCTCCCCTCTCTGTTAAGATTAGAGGAAGTTTTTTGTTGTTATTATCATCTCCTCTTTCCCCCTCATTATTCCTAACATTCAGGTCTGTGAGTATTGTTTGCATAGCCCATCAACCACAGGGAAAACTTTCAGCAAACATCAGGAAATTTACACAAGTACAAAACTCTTTACAGAAGCAAATCTTTCCCTTGGCCCCCTCCATAGCCAAGCGAGGACTCAGGGTGTCCATGTTTCATGGAATACTGCATATCTGTTGCAATGGAAGAGAAGGGAAGATGTGGGCTAAAAAAATATTGCATCCTCAACAGGCAGCTCTTCACACTGCAACTTTTTGTTGGGGTGCCTATTGTTGTATTATTTGCTATCAGTATCCAGAGTTCTTCACAAGTGGTGTAAGTTTCCCTATACAAACTATTGGATATTTGTGTCCTATGCAAAATGTTGCATTCTCTTTAATACTTGTGAAAGTGACATTGCGCATATGGATGTGGCCTCTCATCTGAGTACACATGTATGTGTTCACATTGTCTGGTTGTACATCCAGTTTTACCCTTTGGCATGCATCAATAATAACAATAACAGATCTTTATTTGTACCTCACCACCATCGCCCCAAAGAGACTCAGGGCGGCACACAGAAGCACTCCAAGTGCCACATGCAGACAACAATACATGTAAAAATACAATGACAGAAGTATAATCAACAGTGCATAAAAATCTCACTGATAAAATTATAAAAGTATGAAAATTATAAAATTCCTATAACGCAGTGTAACCTGGAGGTAAGCCAGCTATCTGTCATAACAAGCAATCAAAGTGCGGGCCAGTACTATCAATGATTCATTACGTTGGCCATGGATTAATCAGGATCAAAGACTTGTCTGAAGAGCAGTGTTTTTAAACTCACCCAGAAGGCCTGAAAAGAGGGGGTAATTTATTTTCTTTAGGGAGGATATTCCAGTGCTGAGGAGCCACCACCAAGAAGGCCCTCTCTCTCTCGTCCCCACCAACCATGATTGAGACAGTGGTGGGACTGAGAGAAGGGCCTCCCCAACAAATCTTAATGCCTGTGCCGGTTCATAGACGGACATACGGTCTCAAAAATAGGTTGCACCTGAAGAGTATAGGGCTTTATTCATAGAATCATAGAATCAAAGAGTTGGAAGAGACCTCATGGGCCATCCAGTCCAACCCCCTGCCAAGAAGCAGGAATATTGCATTCAAATCACCCCTGACAGATGGCCATCCAGCCTCTGTTTAAAAGCTTCCAAAGAAGGAGCCTCCACCACACTCTGGGGCAGAGAGTTCCACTGCTGAATGGCTCTCACAGTCAGGAAGTTCTTCCTCATGTTCAGATGGAATCTCCACTCTTGTAGTTTGAAGCCATTGTTCCGTGTCCTAGTCTCCAGGGAAGCAGAAAACAAGCTTGCTCCCTCCTCCCTGTGGCTTCCTCTCACATATTTATACATATACACATATATCATATCTCCTCTCAGCCTTCTCTTCTTCAGGCTAAACATGCCCAGCTCTTTAAGCCACTCCTCATAGGGCTTGTTCTCCAGACCCTTGATCATTTTAGTCGCTGTCCTCTGGACACATTCCAGCTTGTCAATATCTCTCTTGAATTGTGGTGCCCAGAATTGGACACAATATTCCAGGTGTGGTCTAAGCAAAGCGGAGTAGAGGGGTAGCATTACTTCCCTAGATCTAGACACTATGCTCCTATTGATGCATTGTTATTCAGTACAATGGGTTACTCAGTAAATGTGTAACTACATAGTAGGTGATTTCCAGTACACAAATGTGACGTAGCCAGAGTTCTCACCAAGTCAAACAAAAAAAAAATGAAAGAATTGTCTTTTGTCCTAGAGTGTTTATATACTACTGGATTTCTATGAGGCAGGCTATAATTAAATATTGCAAACATAATGACAATAAGTCCATGTATATAAAACTAGATAGAATATATTAAAACTATACAATAAATTATATATTCCATTTGACACATATGCACTGCCTCAAAGTTCCAAGCATCCAATAAGATACCAGTACTGAAGGATGTGATTGCAGCAACCAATGAGATTCTATGGCCAGCTTCTGGTGGAACTCCCGATGGAAGCTGACCTACATACTTGTGCTAGAAACCTAAAGAGAACATTTCTTTAGGCATTGTTTAGGTCCTCCAGCACAATTTTACAGTATTCTTCCCTCCTGACCTTCTCTTCTTCAGTCTAAACATAACCAGCTCCTATAACATTCCTCATCAGAATTGGCTTCCAAAACTTTGCCCACTTTGGTTGCCCTTCTGTAGACACATTTCATCTTGGATTCACTAAGTACTAGCTCAATTTGACTCTACTTAGCTTCCATGAACACAGGGGATTGAGTACCTCTATGATATTCAGGCTCTTCCTATCTCTGATGTAAAACTTTTGGTTCTGTTTTTGAGGAGAGAAGTGCAGAGCACTGAATCATGCACAGATCATACGGAGATGGCCTCCTTACTTTGAAGACTATCCTTAAAACATACATGGATTCTTCAGAGCATGTTGGGGTCACTTTGCATGCAAAAACTTTGGGAATAAGTGTGTGCCTGTGCAAAAAAAGGAAAACTCCATCTTCTTCTTGTAATAAACTCTGTAAATTGGTTTTTGCATATGTTGCCTGTCATATATCCTGTTGGGATAATCATCCATTTTATCTGTCTATCAGGCTGGCTGAGTAATACAGATCAATCACCAAAGACATGTTCTCATCAGAAGATGAAAAGGGCATTTATGAGAGAAATGAAAGCAGAGAACATCAAGGAGTTTTTATAGTAAGTGAAACAGATCCTCTTGGTGGTGTTTACACACACAGAGGGACTACTCATTCTTCTTTGAATTTTATATCATGGTTGCTATGTGCCTTCAAGTTAACTCCTACTTATGGCAAACTTTTTGGAGGGTGTTCTTGGCAAAGTATATTCACAGGAGACTTGCCATCACCTTGTTGTTTTAGTAGTAATTGTCATGGACTTTCAAGTCATTTCCAGTTTATTAGGGTGAACCTTTTGTGGGGTTTTCTTGGAAATATTTGTTCAGAGACAATTTGCTTTTGCATTCCTCTATGATTGACAGAGTATGATTTGACTAAGGTCACCCAGTGGGTTTCCATGACTAAGCAGAGATTCAAATCCTGTTCTCCCTGGGTCCTAGGGTGCATCCATACTGTAGAATTAATGTAGTGTAACACCACTTTAATTTCCATGATTCAATCATATGGAGTCATTAGAAAGAAAAAGATAATAGCTTTTAGAGAGCTAATGTGGTGTGACAGAGTGGCATGAAAGTAGTCTGACAGAGACTCTATTGTCAGTGGTACATACACTGTTTTCTTTTGTCTTGAGCTCCCCAATACAGCAGGGATGGGAACAATGCAGTCCTCCAGATGTTGTTGGATTGCAATCTCAGCATCCCTTGTCATCAATAAGGCTGGTTAGATCTCCTGAGAGTCCAACAATATCTGGAAGGCTAAAGGATACCTGCAACAGCGCTAGGCAAGGGTGAAAACAAGACCAACTGGGCATCCAAACTAATTGAAAAGTCCCAGATATTATTCCTCTTCCTTTTGTTGTTGTTGTTGTTGTTCCAAGTCATTTCCAACTTTTGGTGACCTAGGGGATTTGCTTTGCCTTCCTCTGAGATTCCTAAAAGATTATTTTCCCAGGTAGAATAGATTTACCCCAGCAAATGGCAAATGTGAAGGGTTGGTTGTATTTCCAATAACAAAGAGGTGTGTGTGAACATGAGGAAGAACTTCCTGACTGTGAGAACCGTTCAGCAGTGGAACTCTCTGCCCCGGAGTGTGGTGGAGGCTCCTTCTTTGGAAGCTTTTAAACAGAGGTTGGATGGCAATCTGTCAAGGGTGATTTGAATGCAATATTCCTGCTTCTTGGCAGGGGGTTGGACTGGATGGCCCATGAGGTCTCTTCCAACTCTTTGATTCTATGATTCTATATTCTATTATTCTATGGGTGGGTTTCAGGAGCGACTTGAGAAACTACAAGTTGCTTCCAGTGTGAGAGAACTGGTCGTCTGCAAGGATGTTGCCTAGGGGATGTCCGGATGTTTTACCATCCTGTCGGAGGCTTCTCTCATGTCCCCACATGGGAAGCTGGAGCTAACAGATGGGAGCTCATCCTGCTCCCTGAATTCAAACTGCTGGCTTTGTGGTCAGTAGTCCTGCCTGCACAAGGGTTTAACCCCTTGTGCCACCGGGGGTATGCATTTAGATGGGATGCATCTATCATTTCTGTGCAAAACAAAAGGGGAAATCCAAAGGAAAAATACTAAGACCCTTTGGCATTCGAGGTTAGAAAGTTCATTTGCATTGACTAGTAACCACTGTACCTGTTTTACACCATTTTGAACACATCAGTTATTGAGTCCATGGTACTTTCTAAGATTAATTTGGCTATATACTCTGTATAGTGCTAAAATGGCTTACAATACACTGACTTGCAATTATGCTGACTTGTAATTACAACATCAGCTGGTTTTTCATCCATGCCACTGCTATTATTCAGAATGCTAGAGCACAGCACACTTTTCCGGTGGGGAAAAATACTATGTCACAGAATCATTAGCGATTTAACAAAGCCACTGTTCCAGTCATGATTTCTAATGTCTTGAAATTTGTCTACCCACTGTCAGCTCTATACATTTTGTGGTCATTAAGCAGCACTGAAATTGAGTTTTGAAGTCTCTCTCTCTCTATTTCATTCATTCTTTCAATCATTCAAGGCTGCAATATCTCTGAGGGCATGTTACATATTTTAGAAGCTAACAAGGGGAAAGCAGAAACTCATTTTGTTCCCCAAACAGCCAACATAAATCTTAAATTACAGAAGGAAAATGGCATTTAAATGATTGGGGGAAATAGGTGTGTGTGTCTTAATTAAGTAGGCCAATTGGGGCTTTCAAATTATAACTGCCTTCAGCCAAATTTGCTTTTTAATTAACGAGAAAATTTCAGAATTGCTTCCAGAGATGTTGTACTACCATTCCCATCTTACTTCAATTATCCTTTCTTCGTCTCCTGTTTGGGAATAATGGAAGCTGTAGTGTAATATAACGGGAAAGAAGAAGGTTGCAGGAGCTTGATATAAGCTGCATGCTTCCCTTCCCCTTGTGCATCTATGAAAAGCTCCTCATTCTTTAGTTATTCAGACAAGGGTTGAATGAAAAGTAATGCCTCCACCTTCATTACTTGGGTTTGGATGGGAATATTTTAATAAATCAAATGCAGAAATAATTCTTAGAATGTGCTCTTTAACTACCACTATTCAGTTTTCCACATAATCACCAGACAATTGGATACATTTCTGCCAACCATGAACAAGTTTCAAAAGAAATGGGAGAGTGAGGGCTTGATCGGGACTGTCCCTACCAAAACAGAACAGTTGGCCGATCTGGTGTTCTACTTCAGAAAAGTTCTCTCTTTTCATTAAAGTTAGATTTTAGAAATACAGTATGACCTCTGTATCAACAGGTGATACAATACTGAACTTACCATGGAAGCAGAAAACTGTGGATTACACTGAAGCCTACTGAAATGAATGACTTTTGCTGGAAGTTACCATAGAGTCAAACTGGAGGATCAAAACAATCCTAGAAAGAGATATTCTCTAGAAATTTGCTAGGTCCACCAGGGCAAATCTATGCTAATGTTCATAGAATCATAGAATCAAAGAGTTGGAAGAAACCTCATGGGCCATCCAGTCCAACCCCCTGCCAAGAAGCAGGAATGTTGCATTCAAATCACCCCTGACAGATGGCCATCCAGCCTCTGTTTAAAAGCTTCCAAAGAAGGAGCCTTTACTACACTCTGGGGCAGAGAGTTCCACTGCTGAACAGCTCTCATAGTCAGGAAGTTCTTCCTCGTGTTCAGATGGAATCTCCTCTCTTGTAGTTTGAAGCCATTGTTCCACGTCCTAGTCTCCAGTGGAAGTATACTATAGAATCACCTGGAGGACAAAAAAAATCCGAGGGAGGATCTCTTTTGTTGGGCACATGCACTACTTTATTGTACTGGAACTCCAGTTTCAAACTGCAAACAAATCTAATGAAACAATGGATAGAACTTCCACGTTCCAATAAATAACACACTTGTCTCTCTCTTTCAGTAATTTCACTCGGCAGCCTCACCTGGCTGGCACACAGGAGAATCTACACCTGGCTGAACAAATACAAGCCCAGTGGGAGGCATTTGGCCTGGACTCAGTTCACCTGGCTCCTTACGACGTTTTGCTTTCTTACCCAAATGAGACAAATCCCAATTACATCTCAATTCTTGATGAGCATGGAAATGAGGTAAAGGAGAGAAATTCTTCCTCACTCTTCTTAGTCAACAAATTTTGCAAGAAGAAAAGCATACATTCCTGGAAATAAGTTAGGTTCTTGTAGATTTTTCAGGCTATATGGCCATGTTCTAGAGGCATTCTCTCCTGACGTTTCGCCTGCAACTATGGCAAGCATCCTCAGAGGTTGTGAGGTCAGACTTCACAACCCCTGAGGATACTTGCCATAGATGCAGGCAAAACATCAGGAGAGAATGCCTCTAGAACATGGCCATATAGCCCAAAAAACCTACAACAATCTAGTGATTCCAGTTTTGAAAGCTTTCGACAATACATTAAATTAGTGTTCTCCACATAAATCAACCCATATGTGGATACGATTCCATGGTATATCTAGCTACCAGTTGGGGGGTAGAATTAGAGTATCCCTGCATTGGGTTGCTAGAAACAAAACTGAGATGATTGTTCTACCTTTAATGTTTGTGCAGAAGAGATTTCAGCACATGCAACCTGTTTGCATGACAAGTGACACATACTGAAATTCCATCTTCTAAAAGTACAAAAGCCATTTCCATTTTTCAGTCAGTTTTCACTCCTACCCTATTCTGCCTTCTCCAGAATATTATGTTATTTTCACACATTTCTAACATTGCAGAGAGTGAGGCTTGAAAATTGTTCATATTTAAGATTCTTACAATGGTTATGTTTGCTTATAATGGTTGGTAATGTTGCTGGCCCACTCCTTTTCTTAAGATATTTTAAGCAATCGAATAGAGGGTTTTTATAGGTTTTAAAAAAATGTTGGGATCTGAGGCAACCTCTGAGGATCACTGCCATAGATGTGGGTGAAATGTCAGGAGAGAATGCTTTTGGAACATGGTCACCCAGCCTGGAAACCTCACAGCAACACAATGTTGGGATGCTTTTTTGCAACCAAGCCATGGCAGAAAGACTTCTTACATCTAATAAGAAATCAAAATTAATGAGTGAGAAGAGATCTGCTGCATCAAAGGTGTGTCTAATTGAGCTTCTGTTTCTGCAGTTGCACATCAGGCAGCTGTGGGAGTCTCATAAAGAGGACATTGGTGTACATGCTCCATCCCAGCAACTGATATTTGGAAGTGTAATGGAACCCCCATCTAGGCTGATCCACAGCTCCAACCCTTTGGCTCCAACTATTAACTTTTTCACTTTACCTTCAGGATCTTTCCCTGGATCCTTTGGTATCAAGGTAGCCAATATATTGGGCAAGTTGCTGTGTGGATCAGTGAATTCAATGTAGTAACGTGGGACCAGTTCTCCCTTTGAGTTCAACACTGTTGTAGAAAATAAAACCAATCAAGATATATTATGCAACAGTTAAGTTCAACATGAACTCTTTGTTCATATATATATATATATATATATATATATATATATATATATATATTCTCCCAGCTCCCAAAATCATATTCAGATTGCATCAGTTCTTCTCTTCCTAACTGATTTTCTTTTTTTGTTTGTTTTTTTTCCTCCTCTTCCCTTTACGCTTAGTTTGTGCCCCCTTCACCAGGACCAACCTACTCATGCTATTTCACAATTCCAAAATGTCATTGTTTCTGTTGCTGGCTTGTACCCCTTTCCCTCATTAAAAATATACTCAATAAATTTTCCCCATATTTTCCAGAAATCTGTTTGTTTCCATATTCCCCTTTTAATTTTAATATTGCAGGTTAGCTTATCCTTAATAGCTATATTCCAAATTTCCCTATACCATTCTTCTAATTGAATTTCTTTTTTTTTTCTTTCCAGTATTTTGCTATTAGCAATTTAGCTGCTATTATCAAATTAGAAACCAATTCTTTCTCCTCTTGTGATGGAATTGTATTGTCATGTATAAGTAATAAAGCTAATTTTGGTGTAGTCTTAATCTCTATTTTTATTATTGCTCTTATTTCTTTGAATATGCTTTCCCAAAAATTTTGTATAATTTTACATGACCACCACATATGAAGGTACGTCCCTATTTCCTGACAACCTCTCCAACACTGATTTCAGTATTTTTTATCAATCTGATTTAATCTAATGGGAGTTAGATACCACCTCCATATCGTTTTATAGTAATTTTCCTTGATTCTTATAGACATATTTTAGTAATCTCATACTCCATATCTTTACCCATTCCTGATTATTCACTTTTTCCCCCAAGTCTGTTTCCCATACTTCCTTCAAATAATCTTGTTCCTGTTCATTCTTTAATAAAACCTAACTGATTTTCATGCAGTACCTTATTGCCCTGACTATTTCTCCCTGACTGATCTCATCTACTTTGACACCTAACTTATTGTTGCTTCAGACTGATGCTGGATTCTGTTGCAGTTTTTACATCAATTTGCTCTTGAACTGTGACAGTGGTGGGACTGGAGCTCTGACTGTCCAGTTGGGCCAAATCTAGTTCAGCCCTGCTAGATGGGCAACCTTATTTTTATATAATCTGCCACTACAGCAGCAGCCACACAGTTCTGGTGCACTCCCAGTTGTCACTGGGCACCTTTGCCAATGTAACTTGGAGAGAGGAGGGGGAAAGGAGGTGGCAATCCCTCTCCTCTCTAAAAGGTTTTACTAACATCAGCAAAGATGCCCAGCGATAGTCCGGAGCTCAGTGGCCATGATTATGGTGACAAATGATGCAGAAGGAAGTGCTATCGTCTTTGATCTGTGAAGCACGTGCAAAACAGGATGGTGGCACTGACATATGTGTCCGGTGAGCCATTTCTGAATTAGAATCAGTCCAGTTGTTTGCACCAACCTCAAAGTGTGGGGAAAGCATTTTAGGAAAGCATTCACCAACTTCTGCTATTATGAGTAAAATCAGGTTAACCATTCTTTCCCTGCATTAAGGGCCAAAAGTTCCTGAACACCCAGGAGCAACTTTTGACCTGTTTTGAGCTTTGTGGTCCATGATGATAAGCCTTCTATCTAACTGTTTAACAGACAAGTTTACAGATCTTATTCCCCAGTCACTCATCTTCACAGCATTCCAAAGGCTAGAATAGCCTGCCTGGTGCTAATTAGGCTCTCTCATTCTTAGATGAGATCTGCAATCCCAACTATCATCAATGCATTGCTAGAAATTTGAATGAATCAGATTTGCTTTTCATATGCTGCCTCCCCTTCTGTTTCTATCTCACCTAGATTTTCAATACCTCATTGTTTGAGCCTCCACCTCCAGGGTATGAAAATATTAAAAATGTGGTGCCTCCTTACAGTGCTTTCTCAGCCCAGGGAATGCCAGAGGTAAGAATCAATCAGAAATGTGACAATATGACAGCACTTAGTACTAGCCTTAAGTAGTTTTCATTGACTCAGGGCCCTTCTGCACAGCTGTATAACCTTGAACCTAAAAGAAGAAAATCACATAATATCTGCTTTGAACTGGGTTATCTGAATCCACACGGCCATATATTCCAGTTCAAAGCAGAAAGTGTGGGATTTTATCCAGCTGTGTGGAAGGGGCCTGACTGTCCTCAATTCAATTACTAATCCAAACTAGTCTAGACATATTGAATCAATTTTTGAATGGTAAGTCAATTCATGAAAACTCTATTAATTCAATGGTTTTGCTCTTGTTCACATTGCTTGTTGAATTTCTAAGTCCAGTATGACCCCTGTTTGCAGACTTCATGGATGTATGGGATATGTTTCCAGACTTCATGGATATGTGAACCAATGGGTAACAGTAAATGCCAATAAAATGAAGAACTTTGGTCAAAGAATACCATAAAATCAAACTAGAGAAGTCAGAATATATATATATATATATATATATATATATATATGCATAAAAGAGATGATTTGAGGACCAGTTCCTGGGATTTTATTCTTGTTTGACCATATATATTATGACCATATATATATATGGTCAAATATGAATAAATTAATTCCCAGGAACTGGTCCTAATCTCTTGGTGATACCTTATCATCTCTTCTGTTGCTGCATCCTTGTTTTCTGACTACTACTAAATATTAAACTACCTTAAGTTCTATGTGTTGACAAAGGCTTTCAACTAGAAAAGTCAGCCATAGCAGAGCACTTGATGAAACAACCTGGACAAAGCATATTATTTGAGAACAAAGAAATGTTGAACCACTTCAGCAACTACCATGTCAGACTACACAGAGAAGCCAATGAAATCCACAATTTCAACATAAAGGAGGAAACCATGAAAATGAACAAAATCTGGCTACCAGTATTTAAAAACTCTCATATCAGGACAGTAAATAAAGAGCAACACTAAAAAAAAAAAAACAGGGGAATTCCAGGCAGGAAACAATCAGGGCCAGCTAACACCTTCCAATAAAGGATTCCCCCGGGAGGAAACAGCCAGACTTTGAAGCTGCCAGGTTATTTAATGCTAATCAGGGTGGCCAATTGCAACATTCACACCTGCCTCAAACAGACAAGAGTTTTTAATCCCACCCTGGACATTCCATAGATATATAAACTCCACTTGCCTGCTTTCCAACAGATCTCACAACCTCTGAGGATGCCTGTCACAGATGTAGGCGAAATGTCAGGAGGGAATGCTTCTGGAACATGGCCATACAGCCCGGAAAATTCACAGCAACCCTGCCTTAAGTTTTGGTTTGGCTTAGCACCCCTTAGAGAACTTTATAATTCCAATGGAACCTGCCTCATTTAGGGACCTTCTTGGTTCTTCCCCATCTCCTGCTCTTTTCATAGAGACCACATGGGCCATCCAGTTCAACCCCATGCCATGCAGGAAAAGCACAATCAAAACACTCCCTGCAGATGACTATCCAGCCTCTGTTTAAAAGCCTCCAAAAAGGAGCTTCCAATGGATTCCAAGGCAGAGAGAACCATTGTTGAACAGCTCTCATAGTCAGGATTTTCTTCCTAATGTTCGCGTGGTATCTCCTTTAATATAATTTGAATCCATTGCTCCGAGTCTTAGTGTTCAGGGCAGCAGATCCTAATATAAAACATAAAAGCTTTTCTTACATGTGGGTTTGCCCTAAAATGCTATTACCCACCTCTGGAATATTTCCTCCGTATAGTAATGGAGCTACTGATTTGTACTTTTTGCTGCCCTGTGCCATTATCACACCCCAAAACCAATACCAGATAGTGGATGCATCTGCACCATAGGAATAATGCTGTTTGACACCACCATTATGGAATCATGTGAGTTGTAGTGTGCATCAACATTCTTTGGCATAGATGGCTAAAGATATTGGAAAACTACTCCTTCCAGGGTTCCATTGCCTTGAGCCCTGACATTTGAAGTGGTGCTGAGCTGCATTAATTTAAGTGTAGATGCACAGTAAACTCAGACTAAAACTTCTATTGACATGGAAATGACATTCTGGAATGTGTTTCGTGTGTGTGTGCAAATCTGAAAAATTGCACAATGAATTTTCAGATTTTTCTGGTTTCTTCTGGAGGGTAGTGTTGAAATAAACAAGACCATCTAAGTCTAATTCTATAAATCACCATGAGTCCCTGTGGGTGAAGATAAATGTGCTTTGCTCCTTCTTTACTTCTTAGCTCCAGTGTTTCTGGGCAGTTATCTGCTCCCATGGGGTCCTCTAATGAAGCCAAGAAGGTATTTTTTTTTTTTTTGCACATCTTTTAACATTCTGCTTTCAACGCTCTAGGGAGATCTGGTATATGTGAACTATGGCAGCATAGAAGATTTCCAGAAACTGGAGCGAGAGATGGGAATTAATTGCTCTGGGAAAATTGTCATTGCTAGATATGGGAAAATCTTCAGAGGAAATAAGGTAATTATAATATTATGTCTCAGAATGTGTGGCCATATTCTCTGGGGACACAGATAGAATTTTTGTTAAAATGGTTAACGTTGCCTTGATGTTTTGATGTAAATGTACTATAATGAAGGGAAAGCCATAGCTAAGTGATAAATCTTATGTTCTTCATACTGAGGACCTATTTGGTGAAGTTACGATAGTACTGTAGCCATCTCTCTTCTTATCTTTGAATAATTCATGGACCAGAGACGAGGTGGTAACACAAATCTCAGAATGTGCCTATGCATTCATCTATGGATGTTCCCTATTTTTTGTACAATTTATATAAAAAGTGTTGTAGTATAGTACAAGTGGCCCCCCACATTTGTGTGTTTACATTTTATGGATTTGATTATTTGCAAATGTTATTAATGTGGTCTGTCCAGAATCTCCTAGTCCAACTATTGTTTGAGTTTCTGCCAGAGGTTGAACATAAAGTTAGGTTGGAACACCTAGGTATTCCTAGAGAGATATTCTCTCTAGGAACTCTATCCTCCAGCACAACTCTGTAGTCAATCTCCAGAGAAGGTTGACCATGGTCACACTGGAAGATGGAAGATGGAAGATGGAAGATCTTCCAGTCTTCCAGTCACACTGGAAGATCATGGGAGTTGTAGTTTTACAAGGTCTTTAGCATTCTCTGTCAAGTATGTAGGTGTCTCATCGAACTACAAATCCCAGGATTCCATAGCATTGAGGCATGGCAGTTAAAGTGGTGTAATTCTACAGTGTACAGAAAACTTTGGGGAGAAGAAGAGAAGGCTATGCCAGTTCATTCCAGTTGCTAGGGAGCAATAGTAGGAGAGGGTGCTATTGCACTCAGTTGGTGGACTTTCTGTAGGTATCTGGCTGGGCATTTTGGAAACAATGTGGTGGACCTGATGAACTAGATTCCATTAAACCAGGCATAGGCAAACTTTGGCCCTCCAGATGTTTTGTACTTCAACTCCCACAATTCCGAATAGCCAGTAGGCTGTTTGGAATTGTGGGAGTTGAAGTACAGAACACCTGGAGGGCCAAAGTTTGCCCATGCCCGCATTCAACCATTTAATGTGGCTGTAAAAAATATTTTGGCAAAGGCTATAATTTTCATTTTGTGACATAAGAATGTAAGAAGAGTCATGTTGGTACAAACTGAAGAATCATGTAGTCCAACATTATGTCCACACTGTGGCCAGCCAGTTGGAGACCTCATCACACTAGAGTATGGCTCCACTTTGTGTCTCCTGCAGAATTCTGGGGCTTGTAGTTTAGGGAAGAGCCTATAAACTGTTCAGCCAGGCAGGTCCTGGGCCTCACTAAACTGCAAACCCCAGAATTCTGCAGGAGGCAGAAACTGGATTTATATTGGATCCATGCTCTGGTGTGATGAGGTGTCAACACAATCTCTATTGCACATTCTGTGCCTGATATATATAGAGAGATAGTACCTCTGATACTAGGATTACTTCACAGCTATCTTGATTCACAGTTATTGTGGCCTTTAACGTCCATTAATCATTCAAGTGTCCCTATAAAACCGTTCACATGGACACTTATCTCACTACATCTTGTGCTAGCAAGTTCCCCAGCTTAACTATGTGGTTCTTGCCTAGGTTAAGAATGCTGAAATGGCAGGTGCCAAGGGTGTTATTTTGTACTCTGACCCTGCTAACTCCTGTGCTCCTGGAGTAAATCCATACCCAGATGGCTGGAATCTTCCTGGAGGTGGGGCCCAACGTGGAAATGTGCTGATCCTGAATGGAGCGGGGGATCCACTTACCCCGGGCTACCCAGCAAAAGGTGAACAGTCCCAAGGAACAATCTTTTCACAGCTGCCTGGTGTGAAAAGTGTGTTGAAGCATCCTTTGGAAGTTTTCAAATGGAGTCTGAATGACCATTGACCAAAAGTGTTTGGGTTGTAAATTTCTGCCTAGTAGGGTTGGACTGGATGGCTCTTGTAGTTTCTTCCTACTCTATGAATTGGTGAAGTATTGAAATCTCAAGTCATTTAAGGCTTTAAAGGTTATCACATTTAATTGATATTGATAAAAATGAGGAACACACCATGCCCCCTGTAATTGTACTTTGTGCATCAATTTACAGCTGTAGAAGTGGTAACTGCTATCCAGGCCCGTAGCCAGGATTTCGTTTCGGGGGGGGGGGGGGCTGAATTTTTTTTCAGGGGGGGTTTCGGGGGGGGGCTGAGTTTTGGGGGGGGGGCTGAGTCTGAGTGAAAGAGCAAACCTTTTGTATCATTACCCCAATACCCCCATGCATATGGGATATATTGAGTATGGTGATCAGATCATGATATGAATAAACATAACAGTTTAAATAATGCACCAATAAGGCCTTTTCGCGAACCACCATGAAAATTTCGGGGGGGGGGGGGGCTGAAGCCCCCCGAGCCCCCCCCCCCCCCCCCGGCTACATGCCTGCTGCTATCTTTACCATCCATGCTGCCAAATATGAGGAAGCTTCTTCCCTTCTTTTACCTTCCTGATGTTACAAGGAGGAAAACAGGCTCTGCACAATGATCCCTCAAGACTGTATCGAGCAGGGTGTTTTTGCAGTGCCTTGCACAAGAAGGATGTCTTGCAGTTCATAAAGATGGTATAGAATTGTCTTCAGGCTCTGCATATATTTCACAAACACCTTTCACACATAGCCTGAAGGTTATTGCAAACACTGGTGTGAATAATGTGCATGAAACAAAATTGCATGCACTGAACTGTCAGAAAGCAAAGGCACCTCTGTTTCAGACAATGTGCATAAGGACAATGGAACAATGGCTTCAAACTACAAGAAAGGAGATTCCATCTGAACATGAGGAAGAACTTCCTGACTGTGAGAGCCGTTCAGCACTGGAACTCTCTGCCCCGGAGTGTGGTGGAGGCTCCTTCTTTGGAAGCTTTTAAACAGAGGCTGGATGACCATCTGTCAGGGGTGATTTGAATGCAATATTCCTGCTTCTTGGCAGAATGGGGTTGGACTGGATGGCCCATGAGGTCTCTTCCAACTCTTTGATTCTATGATTCTATAATTTTGGATTTGGGAGTATTTTGGATATCAGAATTCCAGATTTATTAATTTATCATATCACAAGGGTACATATCAGAAGGACAAACCAAGGGTACAATTGTAATGCATTTTCTAAGTCCTCCAGGTTATTTATTTATCATATCAGAAGCGAACACAAACAAAGTTTTAAAACCTGACAATATATTAAATGTCCGTTGACCAGTAGCTGGCCACTTGTAGTGCCTCTGGTGTTGCTATAAGGAGGTCCTCCATTGTGCATGTGGCAGGGCTTAGGCTGTATTGCAATAGGTGGTCTGTGGTTTGCTCTTTTCCAAACTCGCATATCGTGGACTCCACTTTGTGGCCCCATTTCCTAAGGTTGGCTCTGCATCTTGTGGTGCCAGAGTGCAGTCTATTCCGCGCCTTCCAAACTGCCCAGTCTTCTGTGTGCCCAGGGAGGAGTCTCTCATTCAGTATCAGCCACTGATTGAGTTTCTGGGTTTTTGTCTGCCACTTTTGGACTCTTGCTTGCTGATGTGTTCCTGTAAGTTTCTCTGTAGATCTTAGAAAACTGTTTCTTGATTTCCAGATAAGATATACTCTATGTGTACCAATTGAATTTATTTGTCTGACACGACAAATAAATAACCAATTGAATACCAAGTGGCAGCAAATTCTGTGGAGAGCAAAAGAGGAATCAAAGATGTGATCCTCAATGGTCACAGTGGTTCACCCTTTCTGTATCTTATATGGCCAAATCTAGTTTTTAGTCCTACCTAAAGCAAAACCATTGAATCCTTGAGAACCTATTCAGTCAACAGTTATGTAAATTCCAATGGTACAACGATTTAGTTGGATTGAGGTTGTTGTCTACAAGCAATAGTTCTTACTTTTCATTCAAGTATCATCACACATTTAATTTCAGTGTACAAGTGTATGTGTCTGTATGCGTATAACATTTGACCTAATGCAAATGAGCTTTTGTTCCTCCAGAATACCTTTACCGCTACGATGAATCTGAAGCAGCAGCTCGTTTATCTATTCCTGTCCACCCCATTGGTTATCATGATGCTGAAAAGCTGCTAAGGTAAGTGTGATTTCCACAACTTATGATTTATGGTATCCTGTCACAGAAATTGATTGTCAAGAAGATTTGCCACTGCCTCCCTCTGAGGCTGAAAGAGTGTGACTTTCCCAAGGTCACATCAGTGCATGAATATATTTGTGGATTCTTCATAGCCTGTAGAAAAACCAGTGTGGTTTGAGTGGTGAGCTACAACATAACTTGGCTATCGAAACCCAGTGGTAGATGTTGGACAAGTCACATACTCTTCGTCTCAGAGGAAGGCAAAGATGAACACCCAGTGAACAAGTCTTGCCAAAAAGAATCCTCAACTTTGAAATTTCATAAATAAAAAATGACTTCCTTGCCACTCAGGGCCCTTCCACACAGTCATATAACTCAGAATATCAGGGCAGATAATTCACGATATCTGCTTTGAACTGGATTATCTGAGTCCACACTGCCATTGTGCTCCAACTTTATTTTCTTTCTATTAAAGCTCCAACTTTATTTTCTTTCTATTAAGTGTTTGCATTCATTCCAAAGTTTCAGGGATTCTGCAAAAAGGTGGCTTCCTTTGGTTTGCAGTCATAGGGCAAGCCACCTGTCTATCATTGTTAAGTTTGGATCCACCCCTTCTCCCAGGGAGATGGAAAGGGAAGAGGGGGCCATTTTAGTTAGTCTTAGTGAGGAAAGCTAAGTTAGAGGACGTGGACAAGCTTCACCTGCAGAAAAAGCTTCATTTCTCAAGACGTTCTGGGGGAAAATTCCCAAAGTTCTGGCTGGGAGCTTGCAGCCTCTCAGCCTTACAGCATCTGAGGGAAACAGCCCTAAAGTCTTAAAGAAATTCCAGAAGGAAAACAGCTGTACAGATCCAAAGAACTCCAGCTGGAAAATCTACAAGCTTTGTCTGGTAGGTTTACTCGGTACCAAGACGCAGTTTGGAATTGGTAGTAGATCCCACACCAACAAAACGTAGATAACAGACAGCCTGGGAGAGGTTAAACAAGGGCTTTCCTCCAAAGTATAAGAACAATTAACGAAGACAATTGCCTGTCCCTTGTGGACAAGATTAAGGAAGCCACCAGTTGATTTAAAGCCTTGAAGCATTTGTTTGACTCATTGAAGATTTGAGAAATATCTGTTTAATTTGTTCAATAATAAAGGACTTTGTTTAACCTTTCAAGCCATCTAAAGACCATTTCTTCAGGAAAATCCTTGAGGGCCTCTTTTGTGGCGTCCTGGCTTCCTGCTGGACACAAGGTGCACATCCTATTTCAAAAGACAATTATTACAGGCCCGGTGCGTGACAGAACAGCCATATAATCCAGTTCAATTTGGATTTTATACAGTTGTGTGGAAGGGGCCTCAAACAGTAGCAAGGGATGCTGCTGAAATGCCTACTTTCCTGCAATTATTAAAGAAACAGGGCCTGTCTACAGTTTTCATGGTGCCACTCCCAATTCATCACAATCAAAAGGACTAGAAACATGGCTTTTTAAACCTATTAGCAAGCTGGGGTTATTGGGAAGCCGAATTCTTTGTTTTTCTACACTTTGTTTTGGCTGCTTTGTGATAAATTCCACTCTTCTTATAATGCCTATTAGTTTGTGATTTGTTGCATGTTAACTCTTCACAAACGTCATGCACATGTATATGAGCATGTATTTTTAGTATGAATGGAAGACACAATTATATCCTCAAAAAGAAGAAAGTGAAGAGGCACTTGTAGTTAACCTGCCTGCAATAAGTACCTTTGTTTTAAAACCACGGCTTATATAAGAAAGGTCACTGCAGAAAACAATGCTTGAAAGAACACCCTGTGCTGGCACATGCTCTCTGACTTCTTCTTCCTTGTCTTAGCCTTACAAACGTTTGCAGAAGTTGTTGAATTGAGCCAGAAAAGTGTTATGGGAGGAGGGAGGAGGAACAGCGAGTGCTTCATGTTGAAAACAAAAAGCATGTTCCCAAATGTATTTCTTAAAGGTTCAAACTGTCTCTCTTTATACAGGAGCATGAGTGTTCTTTCTCTGTTCTCTCCTTTGGGGAATCTGAAAGGGACTTTTCCCTTCTTAGACATCCCTACATGTAAGACAGTCCTAATTACCACAACAGGACTTTTTTCAAAAGTAAAGTTGTCCAGAAGTTCCACTGTTAACTATGGCCGTGTCTACACTGGATGCATGAACCAGGGCCAATCTGGATTACTCCTCTGTCATCCCATTTTTCTACATACTTTTTTAATTTTGGGAAGCCATGACCTTTTAGAGATCATAACCTTTTAGAAAATAAGGAATCTTTTGGAAACATGACCCTTTTGGAGATCAATTGGCATTCACACTATTTGGAATAATAAGAACCTTTTGTAAAGTATGATTTTCCAGAGAAGAGTTAAATACCCTTTTGAGTGGTAAATTGTGCTGTCGCACGCTGGGCCTGTTCATATGACTGTAGACAGGACATAAATTCTGTGTGCTCAACGGGACGCCAGGGCTGCCTCAGATTAAAGGCCCTTAGATTCCCCCAGAGTCTTGTAGAGGCTTAAAGTAAATCCAACAAAGTTCTTTATTGATGAAAACAAACAGGTACTTTTAAGCTTTCTTAACAGTCTATTGGCTCTTGCAATCTTGTTCACTGGGAACAGGCGCTGTCTTCTTAACTGTAATTAACTAATGGGGAAATTCTAACTTCTAATCTGGGCAGTCTGTACTTGCCTCTGTTGACGTGGAGCCCCTGCACCAACTGCGTCTGCCTTCCGCGAGAGACCCTTACCAAGCAGAGCTTTGTAGACATCCAGGGAAAAAGAAGTTCAGGTTGCTGTGATGGCCAGCTGAAGTCCCTCAGCCAAGCTGTGGGGCCTTTTCTCCCCGGCCAAGCTGTAGGCTGAATATCTTCCCGGCCAAGCCGTAGAAGACGAAGCTACTTAGTTTTATGTCCTGTGTGAAAGGCTTCTCTGTGAGAACTGACTCAAAAAGGCTCCTATTCCCTCCAAAACTCAAAAAGGGGCGGAACCTAACTATAATGGGCAGGTGGCTTGTCCTATGAATGCAAACTATAGCAGGAAGCCACCCTGCTGCAAAATCCCAAGCCTGGGATTGCAAACAAACATTTAATGCAAAGCAAACAGAAATGGAGCTCCTGGTACAACTGTACCAGCACATAAATATTAGGCTTGTTTGATAAAAAAAAAAAAGTTCAAAACTTGTTTCGGATGTAGGGGGCGCTGGTGGTTCAATTCTAAAGTCAATTCCAATTTTCACAGAAAGAAATGTTCAAAACTTTTCGAGACTTCCAAATCCTTCCTTAATGGTTTGAAAGTGTTATTTCCTGTTTCATTGGGTGGTCTTTACTTTGAAAGTAGTTGTTTTACTCCAGAAGCGGGGCGGGGGGGGGGGGGGAGAGAGAAGTAAAGGAAGGAAATTCATCCTTCTCTGGTTTAAAATGGCTTGAGACAGAAGTGGGGGGAGAGGAAAGTGAGGAAATTCATCCACTCTGGTTTAAAACAGCTTCTCTGTCTTGAGACATAAGCAGGGATAGAGGAAAGGGAGGAAATTTGGTTTAAAGGGGTTTCTCTGGTTTGAGCCGAGGCCGAGGACCAGAAGTGGGGAAAAGCTGAATTATTTCTGACTCACTTACCGCTTCATTACAGACATGGCAGAAAAAGCTTCGGAAGGGCAAAGGAACTTCCGGTTTCCTTAAAAACTTAGAAATCGCTTCAAAAAGCAAATCTTTCCAAATTTATTCCAAATTACGAAGATTCCGACCGAACTTATTCATGCCTAGTAAATATCCACTAGTATTCATACGAGGCAAATTAGGCTTCTCAGTTGTTAGACTGCTATAGCTGATTATCTCTCTGTAAGGAAAAAAGATATTCCAATGCACAAAATATATAGCAGATCTTCAGAAGTGTTATTTCAATTGCCCAAAAAACAACTACTCTCCCATAAAATATATTGGTTTTAAATCATGCTCTCCAGAGAACAAAAATAAGTAATCTTTGTTAAAAGTTATATAGTTGATTTACTTACAAACTTCATGTATTCAGCATACAGGTACATTTCTTATTGGTTAATAGTTTAAACAATCTGTTCTCTAATGCACTCTGTTTTGCTCTCCTCTTTGCTGCATACAGACTAAAACACTCTTTTCAGGCTAATACCTTACTGAAATTGACTCAATAAAGACTGACTATATACTGCAGCATACCGGCACTGACTGACTTCTAAACTGTACTGCTTCTGAAGTAAAACTCTAAACTGTACTGATGCAAAATATGTTTGTTTATTTATTTGCCATATTTGTACCCCGTCTTCCTCACCCTGAGGGGGACTCAGAGTGGCTTTACACATAGGCAACAATTAAATACCTTTAAAACAACATACAATTAAATAAACAAATAAAACCAAATAATTAAAAAATATAAATATTACACCAATTATTAAAACCATGCAGTCCAAGATTGTAATCCAGAGCCATTCCAGTTGTCATTGCACATATTCCATATCCATTTATTGCACTACCATTACTATCTGAAGGCTTTGTCCCATACCACGTTCTTACTTTTTTTTCTGAAGGCCAAGAGGTAGGGGGCTGATCTAATATTATTTTATTGACTTCTTAAATGGAGTTTCAGTCTGAATAGTCCCAGATCTGGTCGCATGGTCTGCAGTCCCACCCACAACCTCAAACAACATAGAGTTAAGGGGAAACTGCATACTAAATCATAAATATATAATATAGTAAGCAATCATAATTATATATATAACAAATCACTAGTATAGGAGGCTTGTAGAAGGTTGCTATTTCCAACATTTTAAATGTCCTAGTTTATCTCTCTGAACTGCAGGAGCGGGGATGTGTGATTGCACAAAGTGTAGAGCAGATCTTTTTCTCAGTTGTTAGACTGATATACCTGGCTAACAGCTGAGAAGAGGATCTGCTCTATGTTTTGTGCATTGGCATATCTTTGTTCTTGCAATTCAGAGAGATAACCAGGTATATCAGTCTAACAGCTGAGAAGAAGATCTGTTCTATATTTTGTGGCTTCAAACTACAAGAAAGGAGATTCCATCTGAACATGAGGAAGAACTTCCTGACTGTGAGAGCTGTTCAGCAGTGGAACTCTCTGCCCCGGAGTGTGGTGGAGGCTCCTTCTTTGGAAGCTTTTAAGCAGAGGCTGGATGGCCATCTGTCAGGGGTGATTTGAATGCTATATTCCTGCTTCTTGGCAGGGGGTTGGACTGGATGGCCCATGAGGTCTCTTCCAACTCTTTGATTCTATGATTCTATGATTCTATTTCCTTTCCTCTCATTTTCCATTGTCATCCTCAGTTTACAGTTCCTATAAGTCCTTCCCAGCACGCTCAGGCAGAAGCAAGCTGCTACAGCCTGGCCTAGCTTGCCTGTTCTTCCTCATTAGTCACTTTTGCCTGTTTCACCTGATTCTGGTATTGCTTGGCCATGGGTGTCCCAGTTATCATTGGTGAAAAGTTGGAAAATTAGGGGGGGGGGGATACTTCTGGTTGTGATTTGCTGTTGTTTTTGAAGGGAATGATTTCCCTCAAATTTCCCTCCATTTCTCTTTCATGTCATTTCGGAAATTTTTATTTTATTTCATTATGTTATGTATTCATTTTGATGGTATTTTGTTTCTTTGTGTTTTATTTTGCTGTATCTGTATTTTATTTTGTAATTTTGGGCTTAGCCTGATGTGAGCCGCCCCGAGTCCCCTTTGGGGAGATGGCAGCGGGGTATAAATAAAGATTGTTGTTGTTGTTGTTGTTAAAACCTTGTATTATTCTCTTTTTTCCAATAGGGACATGGGTGGATCTCCTCCACCAGATGACAGTTGGAAGGGAAATCTCTCTGTGTCTTACAATGTTGGTCCTGGCTTTAAAGGAAGTGCTTCCAAAAGGTGTGTGTGGGAAGATACAATTTTGGATCAATTTGAGAGAAGGGGTGAGACTTCTGTATCCCAAAGGCCTCCTGTGATGGTGATGATGATGATACTTTATTTCTAGACCTCTTTCTCTCTCCCGTAGGGACTCAGGATGGTTTACAGTACATACAGAGCCAAACATTCAATGCCATGTGCAATAAAGATGAGGACGACAGATATGGCCAGCCAAGGCCATGAGTGGACAAGGGACACCCACACATGAGGCAGGACAGTGGGAAGCTACCACTGTATATTATATATTTCTTTGCTGCCACCAATTCATTGTTAAGGTTTCTTTTGCTGGCACCATTCATTGATTCATAGGCCACCTCCTTCACCAAAATATTCAAGAAGCCATACAAACTCTTTAGGTGAAATAAAACAAGAATTTGAGGTTTTTATTTTGTTCTTGAACAGTAAAGATGCGTAGTGGTTTCAATAAATTCTCAGGCTTTACTTTTATAGAGAATGGTACTATAACTTGAGTTTCTTAAAAGCAATGTTCCACACACAGGAATATAAACAAGATCTTTTGAACCTTTTGAACCCTATTTCCACACCAGCATTCTAAAACTGTAGAGTCCTACTATATTACCCCTTCTCCCCGAAGGCTTTAACTATTTTCCTTAAAGAGGTATCTTTCTATTAGTAGAAAGAGCAGAAAGAGGCCAGCCTACCCAACTCCCCTGGAAGGGAATTTCCCAGACTGGAAAGCAGTCACCAAGAAGGCTTTATGTATGCTTTAATATGCAGATAATAGAAATATGTTTTACTATGTATTAAAATACCTTTAATATGTATATTTATAGGATCTTTACAATGTTTATGCGTTTTAACTATGCTGTAACCCTCCTTGAGCCACGAAGAGAGGAAAGCAAGAAATAAAATTATTATTATTATTATTATTATTATTATTATTATTATTAATCCTATGTTCCTCCCTATATGTACCAGTCAGGGTGGTAAGAGAGAATGCATAGAATGCTACTGGAACATGGCCATAGAGCCGAAAAAACTCACAGCAACCTAGTAATTCTGGCCATGAAAGCCTTCAACAACACATCCCACAGAATTATTTAGTCCTTTCTTTTTCCTTTCTTGGCAAACACGATGAAATGCCATTCCTCTTGGGCTTAATGCATCACTGTGTCCCTGGGGATGAAAAACTGGTATCTCCGCTCCTGCCTTTCAGAGCTTGTCTATCCAGGATTTAGAACAGCTAACCAACTAGTTTGTGTCATCGCGCCTGGGGGCTATAACTCTTAGTGAAATAGGCATGGACGTGACATCTTTCCCCAGGGGATTGCTTCTTGCTTTCCTTTAGGAAAACTGGAACTCCCAAGGACCAAAACACTGTAGATAACTCAAAATAGGTTTTATTGTTCACAAAGAGTTAGCTCTTTAAGGCAATAAGCTGGAAGTTTCAAAGGGGTAAAGGAAAATATACATTACAATTATATATTACAAATATATAAATATAAATATACATTACAATCTCTGGTTGTCTTGGGTCCAAGGGGTTTTGCAGCTGAGAAGCCTTTCCAGGTCCCTCTTTCTCAATGGCTGTGACTATCGGAATAATCACAACCCCAATTCCAATGGCCTATATTTTGAAGGCACAAAGCCTTCGTCTGGTTCCAAAGAACTGGTTTGAAGGCGCTTGAGACTTTTCGACATCATCCAGGTTGATCTGAACATGAAGCATAAGTCTCAAGGGTAAGAACCTCCAAATTGGTGCTGAGAGGTAACTTAATCAAGGACTTAATCAAGCCAAATCTCTCTCACACGTCCATCTGATAGAAAGTTTGATGGTGGAATGGAAAAGGAAACATTGTCCTGCTCTCTAGGAAGAGGTGGGGTCAAACAATTGAGCAGGAGGAGCAATTTAACTGGTGCAACAACATTGATTGACAGCTACAAATAACCAATCCAACTATACATTTACAAACTAGGCAAGTTTGGGCATGTTACAAAATTTAAACCTTTGCACTGGTTTTCTCTACACACAGGTGGCGCCACTCGCGCTGTCACATGGCTGATAGAGATGAAGTCACAGAATTAAAATTGAGACCTTTCTTGGTCTCCCTGGTCATCTAAAGGAGATAACCCTCAGAATGAGGCCTTTGGAGGCTTGTGATTGAGAGGAGGTAGGAGACAGGTGGAATGGAGAAGAAAGCAAGACAGCACACATTTTCCCACCTCAGATGTTGAAACAACTTACCATTGTCCCTAACATCTTAATCATGTCATTTTAATAGACTCATACAAGAAAGCCACAATCTTGAGTATGTATGATCTTAGTAGAGCTGTTGATGATCAGGTGACTCAGAGGTCTTTCATCCAGATGTCAGGCTTACTTTGACTGCGTTTTTGGACAAGTTATGACCAGCCAAGATTCCATTTCCCCAAACACACAGCAGCCACTATTGGAAAATAATAGTGAAGTAGGTTCTTTGTTTAAGTTTGAAGTTACTTTAGTTTCAAATCTATTCTCTTCCAGTGTTGAGCTATCAAATTTTTAAAGATATATTTTAAAAAATCTAATTATTTTTCTTTTTTCCTTTTTTTTTTTTTTTGGTAAATTTTATCAGCAAAGTCAAAATGCATATCCACAGTTTCAAGGAAGTGAGAAGAATCTACAATGTGATTGGTACTCTCCGAGGTGCAATAGAGCCAGGTAAAGCTTTTCTTCTGCAGAGTCAGTAAGTACCACATGGAATAATGGCCTCTCTCAATGTAAAGTGGTTTTCTATATATTGCTCCCTGTGCATTGGTGACTGAGGATGCCATTCAGAAACACACCAGAACCAAGAAGATTGTTGTCACTTAGACAAAGTAGCAGCCCAACCAAGAAAGGCACTGCAGCTGAAGGACCAGCTTGGGTTAATGGTGCCAATCCAAATCCTAAAAAACATGTCACCTCTTAAGAAGTAACCTAATTTGGGAAGTCACTTTAACAATGAGCTAGTCCATTAATCCACCCAGTACAGCTGGAGGGGAAGGTTTTTTAAATGGAGTGAATGTTTTGTATTCTCTTCCCTCTAGATTGGTCTGACTTTTAGTAAGATCTTAACTAAATAGTGATAATGTAGCACCCCCATTTCAAAATTGTTTCTAAACTTCATTGTGCTAGACAGGTACGTTATCCTTGGTGGCCACCGTGACTCTTGGGTGTTTGGTGGGATTGACCCTCAAAGCGGAGCTGCTGTCGTTCATGAGATTGTCAGAAGTTTCGGGAAGCTGAAACAGGAAGGTAAGACTTAAAGAATGAAGCACCCATACATCTGTTTGCAAAGTGCTTGCCGGGAGAGTGGAAAGGCATCCTGCCTTCTCTCAAAGTATTCAACAATAAAGTAGTTAATAGAAATATGAAACAATAAAAACAAATGGAATAATTTACCTTATTTATTTACCGTATTTATAATACAAGTAGCAGAACCAAAACAATCTTAACCATAAGTCAGGCAATGAAAACCTTGAATACACTTAAGAAGCAGGTCAGATATCATTAGAAAACTCATCAAAATGTATTAATAACTTTAAGTGTACATAGTTTCTATGACATGTGGGGACATTGCTCTGATGAATTTACAAGTTAATCTAATAGTTCATTTGCAAACCCATTTGCAAGAGGCTGACTCTTCCTACGATATTGAGATTTTGAGATAAAATTGTAATATGACTAATATTAGATGTAAACTGGATAAAGTGGTGCAGGTTTCAATGTCAGAAAACCTGGAGGATTGCACTGTTCTCACACTCAAGAGTAAAATAAACCAACATTAAACATGGTTCTAGATTCAAACACTAACTACAGCTAGTGGCGAAGCAAATATTTCCAATAATCTCGTTTTAGATCCATGGTTCTCAACCTTTGGGTCCCCATGTGTTTTGGCCTACAACTCCCAGAAATCCCAGCCAGTTTACCAGCTGTTAGGATTTCTGAGAGTTGAAGACCAAAACATCTGGGGACTCATTGGTTGAGAACCACTGTTTTAGATGTGCTAGAGGAAGAGAATGGGGAAGGAATGTGTCGTTTTGAACCTTATCACAGACATGTTTCTGCAGTGCAAAATTATGGTCTAATGTTTACGTCTGAATGATGTGTTTGCCAGGCATGTCAGATTCAGATCAAACAAGAATCAGAGGCTGAAAAAGATAATAACTTGAGCCTCAACCCTCAGAATCCCCCATGCTGGCAAGGAGATTCTGGGAGCTGTGACCTAAACCAATAATTTTCCAGTCTTTGGAAAAACTACTTTGTTTTTTATTTAAAAACTTGATCTCCATCACCTGGATTTTTCTTTTTGGTAAAATCCTATATTTACATACGATCACATTGCAAAAAAGGCCACCTTAGTGCTTGATTGTTAGCTTAATGCTCTGATAATATGTTGTTGGTTTTTAATATCATAATGATCATGGTGCTCTAAATATTGCAACTCTAGGATGGAGGCCTCGAAGAACAATAATATTTGCCAGCTGGGATGCTGAAGAGTTTGGCTTGATAGGCTCAACAGAATGGGCTGAGGTAAATCAGTAGGAAATTGTTAATTTCCCTTAGCCTTTGTATATTAAAATTATAATTTTGTATGAATTATTGAGTTCTCTTTGCATCAATCTTTTGAGGAAAGTGAGTTCCAGATGAAGCAAAGTGATGGAGTAAGCTGAATCTGAGAATGAGAATGGTTTACCCAAAGCAGAATGTTCATGTGAGGGACCAGATAGGAACTAAGATGGCTAAACTGAGGCTGCATCTACACCTATTAGATAAATCCAGTATACTGGGCTCTGGAGTTGCTCCAGTGCAGTGTGGGAGCATCTCTGGAGCTCTTTGGCTATCTACAACACCAGATGATCTGAGGTATATCAGAGCTGCTGCTGCCATTGTATCACTGCCAGCAAGCAGCTATCTTCCAGAGCCTTGTTGCATTTCTGATCACACGTCTCATTGCTAGAAATATCACAAAAAATATAATGTCTCTTGCAAGCATCTGGGAGAGAGGTGCTTCCTGGTGGTGACACACAGTGGTACTATTAGTAGTGTTGATAATGCCACTGTATTTGACCCAATCCAGCTGTCCAGATCTCAGAAACTATGGTTTCACTTTGAAGCTTCCAGAAATCTCTGGAATACATCCTGCATTCCTCAAGTGTTTAATAATGGCTAGGTTAGGCATGGACAAATTTCTGCCCTCCAGGTATTTTGGACTTCAACTCTCACAATTCCTAACAGCCAGTAAGCTGGCTGAGATTTCTGGAAGTTGAAATCCAAAGCACCTGGAGGGCTGAAGTTTGCCCATGCCTGGGGTAGATACAGTGATTGTTTTGCGAATCCAGCTGTGCTTCATATGAACTCCCCACTGCAGTTCAGTGGTGAATCCACTATATTTTGGCAACCTAGAAACAGCCTGAGGATATTGTGCTTTGAACATATCATGAAAAGACTCATTAGAAAAAGACTATCACGCTTGGTAAGGTAGAAGGCAGTAAGAAAAGAGGCAGAATGCATTCCAGATGGATTGAAGACCTGAGCAGGGTGGTTGATGTTAGGGTGAGTTGGAGGGCTTTTATTCATGGGGTTGCCAGAAATCAAAGTCAACTTGGTGGCAGTTAATCTACTGTAGAAGGGGTCTATGATATGTGGGGGGGGGGGGGGTGGTGAGAAGATACATTCTCAGTGGGTTTGTAACAAGTGGGGCAACTTCTTTGTTGATATTGATGCTGTTGTCATTTACTTTGTGTTTCTCATTTGGCACAATATGCTCAACTATTTCCAATCAACTACATCCCTCTTGTCAATGCTGAATACCTTCGAGGGGACAGGCAAGGAGATAGAGACATGGAGAGACAGTAGAAAGGTCTCGGGGGAATTCCAAGTTTGGCAGCAGGCTTTCCAGTTGGGATGAGCTTTTGGAGATGCCCAATGTAATACCTAATATCAAGTTAAATCTGGAATGGAGCACTCCCCAACATCATCATCATCCACATCAAATGCTCCCCAACATCATCACCATCCACATCATCATCACTTGTTAGCAAATGATGAGATTGCATGTGTGAACCAATTTATTGCATTGGACAGTAGCATCGATTTGTTTTTCTATTTCTTCCACTGTAGGAAAATGTTAAAATACTACAGGAGCGTGCAGTGGCATATATTAATGCTGATTCCTCCATAGAAGGTAACATATACACCATCTTTTATCTAGAAAGCAATGATATAATAGATAAGTTGACATAATGATGGTTTGCTTTGCAAATGGTTACACTTCTTCAGTAATTTGACTATTTTGGTTGTGGTTGGAAAGGGGAACCTTTGACCTTCTCAAAGTCTTTGAATTACCATTTCAACTAGCATATTTCACCACTGAACAAGCTAGCTGAGAGTTGAATTTCCAAGATCTTGAACTGAATATTTATTTATTTATTTATTTATTTGCTTTGTTGCTTTATTGTTGTTCAGGACTTCATGAAGATAAACAAGCCAAATAATTTTTTACTCTTAATTTTGCCTAGGGCACACAGATATCTCTGGAAAGTGCATAATAAGGCATAAAAGAGGCATACTTCGATTTGAAGAGCTTGGATAAGTTAATGATTTAAATTACAGTTCCCAGAATCTTCCCAGGCAACATGTCCAATGGTTAACATTGTTGGAGATTCTGGGAGTTGTAGTCCAATCCAATAACTTTTCTTATTTGTTTATTTATGTACAACAGATTGTATGCACAAATAGACTGACTTGGACCAGCTTTGTGCTAAAATAATTAATCTACCTATTAATTAAAAACACCTACCTATAAGATACAAATCTTACTGTACTAGCATAATAATAGGGCCAGACAGAGACATTAGACAATGTCTAGTGGATGTTTGTTGGTTCTTCTTGTGGTTAGTTAGTTTTCAGAGCCTTCAACTGGCATTGAAGGCTCTGAAGACTACACAAAATTGCTAAACCCGCTAGCTTCCATTTTCTGCCCATAACATGCACTCATCCAAACTTGACACCAAAACACTTAATTACACCGATAGAGCTTCCAGATCATTTCTCTTGTAGAAAGAAAACAGTTGGAGAAGGACAATTCTGAATGGAAGAGAAACAACAGAAGAGCCAAAGAGTCAGGTGTTCTATGAAACTGATTGCTTCAGTGGAGATATCTTAGCAAAGCTAGATAACTGCCTGTCTGGGATGTTATAGTAGGTTTATCTTGTATTTTAAAAAGTAGAATCCATGATAGCCTCCTTTTCTGTGATCTTCTACCCTTCCACTTCTCAACTGAAAGAAGATGTTTGCTACCATTTTGAACTTTTAAAATTAAAATGCATTTCCCATATACGCTTTGTGGCCAACCTATCTTCAAAACTGCATCTCCTCCAACAAACCGGCACAGGCATTAAGATTTGCTGGGGAGGCCCTTCTCTCTGTGCCAAGCATAGTTGGTAGGGACGAGGGGGAGGGCCTTCTTGGTAGTGGCTCCCTGGCTCTGGAATACCCTCCCTAAGGAAATTTGATTAGCTCCCTCTCTTCAGGCCTTCCAGGTGAGTCTAAAAGCATGGCTCTTCAGTCAGGCCTTTGTTCCTGAGTAATCTATGGCCACTGTGATGAATCATTGATAGTACTGGCCCGCACTTTGATTGATTGTTACAACAGATAGCCGGCCGACGGTCTCATTGCATTTTAGGAATTTTATGATTTTCAATTTTATATAATTTTATTAATGAGATTTTTATGCACTGTTATTATACTTATGTCGTTGTATTTATACTTATGTATTGTTGTCTGCATGTGGCACTTGGAGTGCTTCTGTGAGCTGCTCTGAATCCCTTTGGGGAGATGGTGGTGGAGTACAAATAAAGATTATTATTATTATTATTCATTGTCCCATTGACTGTAATACTTTGAGAATTCTTGGAATTGTAGTCTAACAACAAATTAAAGGCAACATAATCACATAGTTAAAAATACATTGGATGTATTATTATTAAAATGCTTACTATTATGTTTATTGTTATATTTATTAATATTTTCTCTCCACAAGGAGACTTAAAGCGGCTACAAGGAGGCTCAAAGTTCAAAACATGTTATTTGTAACATGTTTAAGAGGGGAAAAGATCACGTTCAATCTAAAGAAGAATTAAGATACAATTCCTTCTTTCTACCCCCCAGGAAACTATACCCTTCGAGTTGACTGTACTCCACTGATGCATAGCCTTGTATATGATCTGACTAAGGAGGTAAGAAACCCGTATCACTCTGTGAAGAAACATATTAATTAATTTTACTTCTTTTATTGTCTTTTATTTTACCATCAAGGACCTAAACACACCAAATGTAATCGTCTTCTCTATTACCGTTCTCAAAACAACCTGGTGAGGCCGAAAAGATGTTTGTTCTGAAATCACCCAATGAGCTTCATAGATGGGGAGTTGCTTAGTCTCCCCAACTCCCTTCACAATTTCTATGGTGTAGATCAGTGGTTCCCAGCCTGTGGTCCGTGGGCCATCAATGGTCTGCAAGAACGAAAATATGGTCCGCGGCTTCATCATTACTGCACTGTTGCCTCAAAACCATGTAGCAACGAGAACAATTGGTCTTGTGAAACCCTCTCATAAGTGTCAAGGCAATGGGGATGTCAGGAGGGAAGAGAATGACTATCCAGAAAGATTACTACTACCACATCAGCTCTAGATCATTAAATATGGTTCTTTGGGGGTGAGCTGATAGTAACTAATAGATGGCATATGTTCTGTATCAGAAACTAGAGCTGATGTGGTCTATCCAATGCAATTTTCTGAATCAGCACCCCAAATAACCAAACTGAATCTAAAGTTTACCAAAGACTGACTCATAATCCTTTTGGTACTAATGTTGGGGAGTGGTCCCTGGTCAAAGTGATCCCTGGTTTTATAAAAAAAAAGTTGGGAACCACTGGTGTAGATCGAATTGTTAATCCCCATTAGAGTAGCTCCATATAATAAACATTTTCTGGAATCTTACATCCTAGTCCTTAATATAACTTTATATATACAGTCAGCCCACCATAATTGTGAGTTAACTTTTGTGGATTTAATTATTCATAGATCTATGCATATACTTAACCAGCTTCCTAGTTAGAGGCCAGAGTGGCACAATGGGTTAAACCGCTAAGCTGCAGAATTTGCTGACTATAAGGTTGGCAGTTCGAATCCATGGGACAGGCTGGGCTCCCACTTTTAGCCCAGCTTCTCCCAACCTAGCAGTTTGAAAACATGTGAATCTCAGTAGATCAATATGTGAGTAGATCAATAGGTACTGCCTCAGTGGAAAGGTAAATAGAGCTCCATGCAGTCATGTCGGACATATGACCTAGGAGGTGTCTACAGACAATGCAGGCTCTTTGGCATAGAAATGGAGATGACCACCATCCTCAGACCCATGGACGAAGGGGAAGTTCTTTCAAGGCATTGAATATATGTCTTGTTTTTGTGTATGCTAGAATCTGCCCTGAGTCCCCTCGGGGAGATAGAAATACAAATAAAGTGTTATTATTTCTGTATTGTCGAAGGCTTTCATGGCTGGAATCACTGGGTTGTTGTAGGTTTTTTCAGGCTATATGGCCATGATCTAGAGGCATTTTCTCCTGACATTTCATCTGCATATATGGCAAGCATCCTCAGAGGTAGTGAGATCTGAGGATGCTTGCCATATATGCAGGTGAAACGTCAGGAGAAAATGCCTGATGTTTGGCAAGCATCCTCAGACCTCACTACCTCTGAGGATGCTTGCCATAGATACAGGCGAAACATCAGGAGAAAATGCCTCTAGACCATGGCCATATAGCCCGAAAAAACCTACAACAACCCACTATTATTATTTCTCTTTCCTTCCCAATCATTGTGACATTGAGGTTCAACCATCTTCTGGTTAGAACAGTTGTCCCATCACATTTGTGGGTGTAACTTTTTTATTATTATTTGTGGATTTGAGGAATATGTTCTTTCTAGGAATCTCTAGGTCATCTGTGATCAGCTTCCACCAGAGTCTGACCACAGAACTATGCTGGAGGACCAAGGATTTTTAGAGATATAACTTCTCTAGGCATCTGTAAATGCTCCAGTGCAATTCTATGATCATCTGGCAGAGTTGTGCTAGAGATTCCTAGAGAGGTATTCTCTCAAGGGAAAAAGGGACTTTTTTAAAAGTTGCATTTTTCTACTTTTGTGAGGATCCTTTACCGCTAACCCCAATAAATGTGGAGGACCTACTATACTTAGCTAAATAACATAAGGTAAAGGTAGTCCCCTGACATTAAGTCCAGTCATGTCTGACTCTGGGGTGTGGTGCTCATCTCCATTTCTAAGCCGAAGAGCCAGCGTTGTTCATAGACACCTCCAAGGTCATGTGGCCGTCATGACTGCACGGAGCGCCATTAAATAACATAGGTGCTAGGAAACCCTTTTAACAAATTGTGAAAATACATAGAAAGTTAAGTGTCTGGTGCAGTTTGGTGCCTGATATACATGGAGTGCAGTGCAGACCAATCCTCATCCCAATCAGTATCAACACTTTTCTGGCTTTGCCCCCCTGTAACATGACAGCAGCCCTATAATGAATATGGAGATTATGTAACTGCCCAATTCTAATTCCTAAATACATAAGCCTACTTATCAAGACTTAACTTCAATACAGGATTCAGACCAACAAAATTACAATCTGAAAAGCATTGCCTTGATTGGGTCTGATCCAGTTTGTACAAACAATTAGCTTTAGACCTATGAATGCAAAACATTGTCCTTGTCATTGAGTTATAGACTTTTTATAAAGGGAATTCTATAAAGGTGAAGAAAATTAAAAACAGATACGGATCTCTGCGTAAATAACAAAACTACAAACCTGACTGTTCTTTTAAATCTACCTCAGAGCTAATCTAAGAGATAAAGATCTGCTGAGAAACTATAATTAAAGCCAACCACCTCCCTCTTAGAGACATAAATAACTTCATGTTTAAAAGTACAAAGGTAATACAACTTGAGTAATGATACTGTGTAAAAGAAGAAACTTAATTACTGCATTGGTGAATCTAATTTAGGATTGAGCTGCATACGGGTTACTGACTGAACTGCATTACATGTTAGCAGCAAAAAACCCAGTTCCACAAAAAGTCCATGTCTTCATTAGGAATGGGGAAATCAGACAGTTTTTCTTTTGCACACATTCATTTTAAAAACAATGCTCAGAATCCTTCTATCCCAAATGTAGGTATGTTGAAATATCTTGGTAATGTTAATTACCCATTAAAACTTGTGCACCAACTGCCCCCGTATCTTGGGAGGTTGGACTTGGCCACGATGGTCTATGCTCTGGTTACATCACGAATAGACTACTGCAACGCACTCTATATGGGGCTGCCTCTGAAGACTGTTCTGAAGCTTCAGCTAGTCCAATGCTCGGCAGCCAGGTTGCTTACAGGAGCGGAGTATCGAGAGCGCACAATGCCCTTGCTGCACCAGCTCCACTGGCTGCCTATTAGCTTCTGAGCACAATTCAAAGTGCTGGTTTGAGCCTATAAAGCCCTTAATGCAGTGGTTCTCAACCAGTGGGTCCCCAGATGTTTTGGCCTTCAACTCCCAGAAATCCTAACAGCTGGTAAACTGGCTGGGATTTCTGGGAGTTGTAGGCCAAAACACCTGGGGACCCACAGGTTGAGAACCACTGCCTTAATGGTTCTGGCCCAGTTTACCTGTCTGATTGTATCTCCATCTACAAACCACCTAGGACCTTAAGATCATCAGGGGAGGCCCTGCTCCTGGTCCTTCTACCATTCCAATCGCGTTTCGCGGGAACGAGAGACACGGCCTTCTCCGTGTTGGCCCCTCAGCTATGGAATTCCATCCCAAATGAGATCAAATCCACTCCATCACTCCTGACCTTCCAGAAAAAAGTGAAATCCTGGCTATGGGATGAAGTGTTTGCGGACTAGACTGACTTCTGGCAAAGATACTGTTTTAATGGACTATGATAGACTGCTTTTATGATGACGGCTTAAATTGGCGAACTGTTTTAATGTTTTATAATGTTTTTATATTGTTTTTTATAATATGCATATTTATGCTTGTTTTGTTCTGTTGTTGGTACTGCTGTGCCGGTTGGTAGCTGCCCTGAGTCCCTCTGTGGAGGCTGAAATAGGACGGGATACAAATACCCTAAATAAATAAATAAATAAATAAATAAATAATGCAAGGAAGTATCAAGAAGAATGATTTTCTGGATAATTTTTAGCCAAAGCCCCAGCAACCCAAAACTTGTAATATTGCTGTGATGCTGCCAGTTCTTCATGTGATAAGGCTTTGTGATGTATTTTCTTTTAATATAATAGCCAAACTTCCAAATATAAAGGGACAAGATCACAAAGAGAATTTCAGATAAAATCTATAAAGTCAATCATTTGCCAATTTGACTTTTGTGGATTTCATTATTTACAGATTTTATTAATATATCTAACACAACAGTTTTATTTCTGTACCCTTCCTCCATCTCCCTGAAGGTACTTGGTACAGCTCACATATGGCACAATGTGCCTAAAACAACGCATAAAACAAACAGACAATACAATGCAAGATAACTAATAACATTTAAAACAAAGTTTAAGCTCCACCCAAAAATCTTGGGTGAGAGCTGTTGTAAAACATAGCCAAGTGCAAACAGGAGCAGGGAATAGGATAGTGCAAATTTTAGCTAATGAACTAGGACATGGGACGAAAGTGCTGTGCTATGGAATTAATTGTGGACCATTGGGACTAGACATTCTCAAGGACTTCCATTGGAATTTCTAGTTCCTCCAACAGACACTGACCATAAAGATGCTCTGGAAAGCCCAGAGATTCCTAGAGATGTGTTTTCACAGGTTGAAAAAATATTTTTTTTAAATTGCATTTTTTCCATTTTCTGTACTGGCTTTGTGCTTCCAAATGTGGAAGGTTCACTGTAAATGCTTTTGCTCTAATGCAAAAGAGCAGAAGTTATGGATATTTAATGGAAAACAACAGGCAAGGAAGCCTGTTGCTTAAGCAACAGGTTGCTTAACAGGACATTTACTTATCAGATGCTTTACAGGATTATATAACACAATGGCATAGACATATCATTGTGGAAGAAAACTCCCCAAAGGCAGGGGATTCAGAAGTATTTGCACGAGTATAAAGAGAGGAGAAGGAAAGAAAGGGAAGATTCTTATTTTAAATCCTCCTGCAAAATATTTTTAGTCTCCATGAGACTCATGCTGTGGTAATTCCATGTATGCTTTTAACGGCACTGTCCAGGTGAAAATCTGAAGTAATATTTGTTTATCTCCCTAAATATTATTAAAACTGACTGACAACTACTTTCTTCAGGTAAGATTCTTTTCTATCCTTCCCAGAGAAGCAGATAATTGAACTTGGGACTTCCTGAAGGGAAACTTCCTTTTCCTAAAGGGAAAGTGCACTGTCTGCTTCCCACCTTGCTGAAAGGGATAGAGGATAGTACAGCAAAGTTTCTACCTGTTCATTTCCCTTTCATGAATGCAAACTGTATTCTGTTTTATTAGATACCAAGCCCTGATGAAGAGTTTGAAGGCAAATCTCTTTATGAAAGCTGGTATGAGAAAAACCCATCTACAGAACTGAAAGGTGTCCCCAGGTAAATGCCAAGTTGGAATGGAGGGGAAATCAGTTGTGCTTCAATGTGGGGTGAGGTGGAGTTTCCTCCTATAGCTGCAGTGAACTAGTTAGACCGGACTCCTATGGCAGATAAATGCTGGCAAAAGCAAGGGCTGTGCTTGTGTACATGCTATTTATGATATTGCAGAAAGAAGTATCTGGTGCCTGCTTTCCCAAAGCACCTCCAGCCTACCTGCAACCTCAACTTGATCACCTTATGAAAATTTTGTATCTAAGAGAGTGAGTGGATACTCAGATAGGACTGTATCAAATGAACCTGCTATTAAATCACAGCCCCATTATTGTAGATAATGGATTCATAGCATGTTGAGCACCTTTGACATTGATCTCTCTTCAATAGAACCCTGGGGCTAATTCACCAATCCATAGTCTCATGATCATACTTCCACACTCTGTCATGACCCTGCCTTTTGCACTTCTGCAGTTCCTTTGTTTTGTTTTTATTTTTAGTGCAATTGTTCAATTTCAGCATTAAAAACACAAAAAGGGGCAAAGGTGTGTATGAAACAAAAGAAAACAACCAACTTGGGAATACCAAGAGGGAGGAGGAGAGAGGGAGAGGAGGAGAATCTTGGTCCCTACGATCACATTAATGCTGACATGCAAATACAAAAATGGAAAGAACTCATTGGATTATGTTAATGTTGCAAGATTGGAAGCTATTGATGTTTTTTACTCATTTCATTGTGTTTAATATTTTGTTGTCACATTTTTGTTGGTCCCTTTTGCAATCCACCTTTGGTTACACTCTGGGAGAAATGTGGCAAATAAATCAATAGGTAGATAGGTAGCTGGAAGTAGGAACATAGTTTAGTCTTTATCTCTTTGACCAGCAGACACATGTGATTTTTTTTTCCGCATCAAGAGCGGCAAGTTGCTTCTGGTGCAAGAGAATTGGCCGTCTGCAAGGACGTTGCCCAGGGGATGCCCAGATGTTTGATGTTTACCATCCTTGTGGGAGGCTTCTCTCATGTCCCCGCATGGGGAGCTGGAGCTGACAGAAAGAGCTCAACCCGCTCTTCCCGGGTTGAGCTGGGAAGTCTGTCCAATTTTGATTCCTGTTTCACAAATGATGTCACCATTTCAAAATAGCCTTGCATAGGTAAATACATAGACACACTGACACACATACACAAATACACACATTCTTTGCTATGGAACCCTAGGTTCCATAGTAATTATATATGAAGATATATACTGGGTGTTGTAGTGTTTTGTTTAAACCAACAATTTTGTGGTGATATTCATGCAATCTTTCCTCTGTCCTTTTTTCACACATCAAAAGGATCAACAAGCTGGGCTCTGGCAATGACTTTGAAGTCTTTTTCCAAAGGTTGGGCATTGCTTCTGGCAGAGCTCGTTACACAAAGAATTTGGTAAGTCTCACTGTTACTCACTGGCATGATTCATTTTTACATATCAAGTCAACTGAATTAAAAACGATGAAACCTTAGATATATGTGGTCTTGAACACATTATATTGTGCCCAAGATGGCAGCAGTGTCCTGAGTGTACTAAGAATAGAACTGCCTGCCTATTTTCTCTTATTACTAATAATCTTTATTTATACCCCTAAAATGTATTTCTTAATGTTCAACTGAAGTTGTAAGAAGTTGTAAGTTGCAATGTCACAAATTTGATAACTTAATAAATCTCCGAAGTGCTGGCTTTAGCCTATAAAGCCCTAAACCAGTGCTTCTCAACCTGGGAGTCCCCAGATGTTTTGGCCTTCAACTAACAGAAATCCTAAGAGCTGGTAAACTGGCTGGGATTTCTGGGAGTTGTAGGCCAAAACACCTGGGGACAAACAGTTTGAGAACCACTGCCCTGAACAGTTCCGGCCCAGCTTACCTGTCCGAATGTATCTCCTTCTATGAACCATCTTGGAGGTTAAGATCGTCCGAGGAAGTCCTGCTCTTGATCCCGCCCTGCTTGCAGGCACAGCTGATGGGGACAAGAGATAGGGCCTTCTCAGTGGTGGCCCCTCACCTGTTGAACTTCCTCCCCATGGAAATTAGTTCAGCCCCTCTCTCCTGACCTTCAGGAAAAAAGTGAAGACATGCTTGTGGGACCAAGCCTTTGGACAATGATTCCCAGTGCAATAATTATATCCCAGTGCAATAATGAACAATGCAAATGACAACCAGAATCGACCCTGGAATATGCTTTTGGATTGTGTTATTATAAGTAATTGTTTTAAGTTGATATGTTTTAATTATGTGATCTTAAAGTATATGCTGTTTTATTCCATATATATTAGTATCAAATTGTGCCTTTACTGTGAGCTGCACTGAGTCCCTTCAGGGTGAGATGGGCGGGATATAAATGCAGTAAATAAATAAATAAATAAATCTTTCATGGGAAAGTCAAAATTCTCCTGGAAAGTTAATGCCCCAATTCCCTCCATCATTACACCTCAAGTACAAGATCTTAATTTATACATTCTGCAACATTATTGTTGCAGAATGTAAAAAAAAAAAAAAGTATCGAGCGTTCTCTCTCTTTTTAAATGCAGTCTGTATAGCTTCATTTCATTTCTTTTTTTACAGAAAGTGGACAAATACAGCAGCTATCCAGTTTATCACAGTGTCTATGAGACCTATGAGATTGTGGAACGGTTCTATGATCCCACTTTTAAGAACCACCTGGCTGTAGCCCAAGTCCGAGGGGGGCTGGTGTTTGAACTGGCTGACTCTGTCATCATTCCCTTTGATTGTCGAGATTACGCTGCAGCACTGAGCAGCTATGCACAAGTAATTTACAATATAACGCTGAAACACCAAGCAGCAGTGGCAGCCTATGAGGTATCCTTTGGTAGGTATTAAATATCAAAGTGGTTTTTTTTTTCTGTGTCAGGAGCAACTTGAGAAACTGCAAGTTGCTTCTGGTGTGAGGGAATTGGCTGTCTGCAAGGACATTGCCCAGGGGGCACTTGGATGTTTTTGTGTTTTACCATCCTTGTTGGAGGATTCTCACATGTCCCTGCATGGAGAGCTGGAGCTGACAGAAGGAGCTCATCTGCACTCTCCCTGGATTTGAACCTCCGACCTGTCAGTCTTCAGTCCTGCCGGCACAAGGGTTTAACCCACTGCGCCACCGGGGGTTCCAATATCAAGTGTGTGTGTTCAAATTGTGTGTCTTCAAGTTGTTTACAACTTATGACATCCTATTGGATCTTATTGTATTTTCTGGACTCACCAAAGTTACCCAGTGAGTTCCAAGACCAATCAGGGATCAAATCATGGTCTTCCAAATCTCACTTTAGTACTCAAACTATGTATGTGCCTTCAACTTGTCTTTCAACTTATGGCAAGCCCATGAATTTCACAGGCTTTTCTTAGGCAAGGAACACTCAAAGATGGCTTTGTCATTCTTCTGTCATTCTTTTGTGGCCTATAGCCTGGTATTGGTTGATAATCTCCCATCCAAGTACTCCCATCCAAGCTAAGCCCAGTTTGGCTTCCAAGATCAGACAGGGTCAGGTGCCTTTAGGGTACTTAGTAGTTGGTCCCAGAAGTGCAAACTGAGACCATGAACTTTGTTCCATGTGTATGGATATCTCAATTAATAAAGTAGCTATGTCCTTAAGTAACTTTGTACCAGAGACTAAAATAACATGGAAAGAACTGGATTAAATTCCTATCCACAGAAATAATGAATAGTTCAATGTGATTCAGCTGACTTTATATTTTGAAAGTATCAATATTCACATGAGCAATGAAACAAGAACAGGTAAGCTTTGGATAAGTAAACAAAACATTTGGAACATTTTAGAGATACATGCCCAGCTAGTAGAACAATGGGCATGATCCCTAAGTGACTTTGTGAATTGTCAACAAAAACAACAAAACACAACAGAAACATCCAATAGCTTTTAATAGGGCTTTGGTTCCAGCAGTACTGCACTATTCTTTTTCACATTTCATTATTGAATGGCATTTCAGGCATTGGACCTTACCCTACAAGGCTTTCAGGGGTGATTTTTTGCTTACCCCTTCCCTATGTTTTCTTCATGGAATGCATGCTCCTTTGTAAACGTTTTCTTTTTTGAGGTGTGATGGCATGCCTTAACCTTTGGAAAAACTATAGTGTCTGGCTTTACTTGGGAGCTATCTGTATATCTTCTGTTGAGATCCTTAACACAGAGAGGCACTTTAGGCAAGGTGAAAAGAGTTTATTGAAAACAAGATGAATAAAGGGTTAACTCCACCTAGGACTATTATAAGGTAACTTACAAAAGGAACCTTTACTGGTTGTAGTCATCTCTCTGGAGTCTTCTGCCTCTGGTGCAAATTGATGGTTTACAAGATGTTGCTTATAAGCTGTCTCAATACTTTCTTATGAAGCTTAAGCTGGTCAAAAGCTTCTGTTGTCACAGATACTGATGGTATAAGAATACTGCTGAATGCAGGTGTTAAGGATGCCCGTTTTTTGGTTTGTTTGGGCCTAGGGTTACCAGACAATACTCAAGACTCTGTTCACTGTAGCTCTGCTGCAGAAAAAGGAGGAGTCCAGCAAAGAGCTCTGTACAGGCAAATGGAATAGACCAACTAAGGCTGGCCTTTGGGGGGATTTTAGACTCCACTCAAAAACTAATACAAAGGAAGGTATCTACACTATTGGGAAAACCTATAAACGGGGAAGTAAAGCAGAGGAGAGGAAAAGGCAGACCCAAGACTTCACATGAGGAACTGGAAAACAAATTCCAGACACAACTGTTTAATACAGTAATTGCATCCACATTCTGTCTCTGTGGACACAATGACCAATTCGGACAAGATTTTTCACAATGAACTGTAAGCATTATCTCTTCTTCTTGTTCCAGATTCCCTATTTGATGCAGTGAATAACTTTTCAGAAGTTGCCAGCGACTTTCACAAGAGACTACAAATCCTGAACATCAATAAGTAGGTCTCCCAGGTCCTGGGCATACAGTCAAATTTTGCATGAGCTATCCTCAAATTAAGAAATGCGTACTAAAGAAACTAATTCAATACATGTCCTGGGTTTATCCAGGAGACCCCAACATGTCCCCTGGGATAATCCAAAGGTCTATATCCTCTTAAACCACATGACTTGACGTGGTCTCTGAAGGTTGTTTGAGGTCAGTTCTTCTAACCTTTTTGTCCACACTGTCTAATTTTCAGCCCAATTGAAGTGAGAGCTCTGAATGACCAGCTGATGTTTTTGGAAAGAGCATTTATTGATCCCCTTGGACTACCTGGCAGGGCATTCTATAGGTAAGAAAGATTGTGTGTTTCAGTCAAGTTTGCTGCCCGCTCATCTTTACATTTCTTAGGTTTCCTATAGTACCTTCCATTTGTTTTAAAGCCAAATTAGATTCAGTTGATGAGAAAGAGATATACATTAAGGTTGCCAGATGAGAAACAGAATGGCATTTCAAAAATCTTAATCTTTAACAAATCTTGGAACAGGATGAGATACCATAATGCTCCATCAAGAAGGGGGAAACTACCTCTCCTTTTTAAATCTTCCAAACCTCAACAGTGCCATCCCTTACCAGTGAGGCATGTTGGGAGGTGAAAGCTTTTATTAAAAGTTGAAGTTTGGAAAGTGATTGAAGGCTTTTATCCCTTTATGCTATCTCATCTGCTCCAAGATTTGTTCAGAATTGTAGCTAAAGGAGCTGTACCCTGAATCTAATCTGCTAACCAAAGTATGTAGAGCATGCATTGACAACAGGAAGTTTTAAACTTTCACAATAAAATGATTTGGGAATGAGCCATTCAGTCAGGCTTAAATTCAGTTTTCAATCTCAACTAGAGCAGAGATATTGAGTCCATTGCATTTATCTATGTGTTATTTCAGCATTCAACAGTAATTCAGCTCATTAAATCTAGTTGTGATTACAATGCTCCCACACTTATCACAGGTGTTCCGTTCCAGGACCACCCATGATAAGTGAAAATCCACAAAGTAGGGACACTGAAAGGCACATCCTGCCAGACCTGCACGGGAAGGACGCTTCCTGCCAGGTGCCGGAAACCCTGTCCCACTGCACGCCTGGCTCTCCCTCCCCTTCTCCTCTTCTTCCCCTTCCTCCTTCCCCACTCACATGCATCTTCTTCGCATTCCTCTTCTCCTCCTCCTCTTCTCCCCCACCTCCCCCGTAGCTTCCCTGCCTGCCTCCCTGTCATTGAGGTGGCTGCAGGAGAAGGAAAGGGCTGTCAGGGAAGGAAGGAAAGGAAACAAGCCTTCCTCGCCTTTCCCTTCACCAGGTGAAGAGAGAGAGAGAGAGTGAAGGAAAGGAAGGGAAGGTCCTTCAAGACTGCAGGGAGGGAGGACTGAGAGGAAAACAGTGAAACAGTGAGACTGCGAAAAGCGAACCATAAAGTAGCAAGGGAACACTGTATAACTGACAGAATTCCAATTATGTCTCTCCAAAAATAAGGATTTGGCTTGGCTCTTTTCTGAACCAAAATGACATTCAGTTTTGTTTCTTTCCTATAAGTCCCCAAACCATTTATTTCAATCCATCCAACTCCCTTTCCCACATAAAAACAAGAAACCCTTCTCTTTAACTTGCATTGGGACTGTATGATTTTTTTCCATATGCTTCAGGGCTGTATTGTGCACAGCTTTAGCAAGCCTGGTCAGTAGTGAAGGACAATGGAAGCTGTAGTTCAGGAACAGGTGGAGCACCATCAATCTTCCATCATCTTAAAAGAGGGAAAGTATGGCTCATGAGCCACAAACAGCTCTAGGTCCCAATTTTGTGGCTCATGAAGCCCACCACAGGTTCCTGTAAACCCCCATTTAAAAAAAATCAAGTAAAAATTACCAAATGAAGCAGAAAGTCCCTCAAAATTGTCCCATCCTTTGCATATCCTTCAATAATAATAATAATAATAATAATAATAATAATAATAATAATTTATATCCTGCACCTATCTCACTGAGGGGACTCAGGGCAGTCAGAAGATGCAGAATTCCCCAAATCCCATTTTTCTCTGGAATTCCTCACAAAATTACAAGTAATTTCTGGACAATGTGTTGGAAGAGACTGTAGTGGAATATGGTGGTTTTTTATTTCAAAAGAAAATATGACTGATGTGTAGAAAATTGATTTCACCTAGTTCTCCATCCCTTCCTTAAAACTTCTGAAAGATTGACCCTCACCAGTTGCAATATCCCCCAGATATTACCAGTGTAAATGATATTTTGCTAATGGCCTTGTGTTGTTCCTTTTTTATTTTTAAAAAATTCAGACACATCATCTTTGCCCCAAATAACCACAACAAGTATGCCGGAGTATCTTTCCCTGGAATCTATGATGCACTTTTTGACATTGACCACAAGCCAGACCAGCGCAAGGCCTGGGAAGAAGTCAAGAAGCAGATCTCCATTGCAGCCTTCACAGTGGCAGCTGCAGCTGGGACCCTGAAAGAATCATTTTGAAATATTAGAAACTCAGACTCTATTGCCTGAATGAGACTTACTTTCACTGTCTAAGACTGTACAGCCGAGAGACCCTCCATGTTTACAGGTTTAACTTTGGCAGCTTTGATTATTCACAGAATGGATTAATGTGTTATCCTTAAAAATTTCAAGGTTCTCCAGGGCACCTCTATGGTCAGTTTCAGCCAGAGGTTACAGCGGTCCTATACCTCTAACACTTGCAAAAGTGCAGGACCTATTGTACATAGTTTTGAGGGTGGTGACTTGCAGACTTTGTCCATTTGCTTTGTGGTTTCTGAAGAAATAATATCCATCAAGGCACGTTCATACAAAGATGTGATCTGACAAATTGCTAAAACTTCCATTAGATCACATATTTGAAGAGCTGGAAGCCAGGAGTTCAATTATGTCAGGGACTAAAATACCCTAAAGTCATCAGATCCTGTCTGATCCTGGAAGCTAAGTAGGGTCACACCTAGTTAGTATAGGATGAGAGACCACCAGCAAATACCAGGTGCTGTAGGCCATATTTCATAGGAAGGAACTGGTAAAGCCACTTCGAAGTATTATTTTCCTGCGAAAGCCCTATGAAATGTTCCTTGGGTTGCTCTAAGTCAACATGCAAGTTGAAGTGACATATAGACACATCGTGCTGTTTTTGTTTCATAAGGAATCACTTTCACATAATGAATTTCCTGATAGGTTTCAAGGAAGATACAAAAAATCAACATGTTAGCTAAATGCAAGTTCGGTGTTCTGCAACAGGGCTTTTTTTTTAAAATCGTGTCAGGAGCGACTTGAGAAACTGCAAGTCGCTTCTGGTATGACAGAATTGGCCATCTGCAAGGATGTTGCCCAGGGGATGCCCAGATGATTTGATAGTTTTATCATCCTTGTTGGTGGCTTCTCTCATGTCCCCGCATGAGGAGTTGGAGCTGAGAGAGGGAGCTCATCCGCCTCTCCCCGGATTCAAACCTGCGACCTGTCGGTCTTCAGTCCTGCCGGCACAGGGGTTTAACCCTACAACAACAGACTAAGAAAACTCTTTGAAATGCATGGGTTTGCCATAAATTGACAAGTGACTTGAAGACACATGTGTACACACACACATCTATAAAATGCATTTTCTACAACTTAACAGAATCCATAGGCCTAGATGTTTTGTCCTGGCAGTGAAAGTTAAACTAACTGCCATTATCTTTCTGAGCCATGAATGTTTACTGCTCTGCCGTATCTGGTACAATAAATATGTTCAATGATAACATCACATGAGTCTGGGGAAAGGGGGAACCTGATTTCTTACAGGATAAAGTAAATAGGGAATGCTGGGGGTTGGACTGCATCTGTCTCAATTCTCCTGAGCAGAGGTTGACTATATCTTCAATCCACAGTGATGCCTGGTAAATCTCATGTCTTTTGGTTAGTGAATGTGTTCCACGTTTGGTTCAGAACTTTAAAGGATTTCTCCAAATTGCTGATCTCATTTCTGGGATAAGGTATAGCATCCTAGACATCAAATTTAAAATCTGAACTAAAACCCACATTAGATGGAGCACCCAGTTGACTTGGAAACTTATAATCACCATAGAATGTGGACCAATTGTGGACCAGTTTATCAATGGACCAATTTTGAAGATGCACATTTTAAAAAATGGAATTCTCCTCTAATTTAATGCTGACGTGGTATGCTGACACATGCATGCTATGTCAGGGAAGCAGGCAGCATGAATGAGGCCATTTGGGAAGCCATACCGTAGTGATTTCAGCAGAGACCACAGATAGTAAATCTATGCCCGGAGAGCTTCACTAAATCAGATCAGCCAGGACAGAAAACAAAGCACCCCAGGATTGAAGGCAAATGACCGAAGTTTATTACAATTTGGCTAAAAGTGATGCTTCAAAGTACAAGAAAGGAGATGCCATCTGAACACGAGGAAGAACTTCCTGACTGTGAGAGCCATTCAGCAGTGGAACTCTCTGCCCCGGAGAGTGGTGGAGGCTCCTTCTTTGGAAGCTTTTAAACAGGCTGGATGGCCATCTGTCAGGGGTGCTTTGAATGCAATATTCCTGCTTCTTGGCAGGGAGTTGGACTGGATGGCCCATGATTCCAACTCTATGATTCTAATTACCAAGTCAGCACTTATAAATGTACGAGCACACATACACACAGAGAAATACAATACATTATATACATTGTGATAGCTATTCAGACTTCCCATGCCTCCCCCTGATAGACTGAGAAATAAGCCAGCTAGGATTCATGCAGGGATTTCCTTGGGTTTCCCTTCATGTCACAAGCAGGAAGAGGGGTTCCCCATGTTGTGAAGAACAGGTAACCATTGCAAGAATTTAACAGTCCAGTCTATAGTGGGGATGCCCCTGTGAAGGGCGCACAACCAAGGAAGATGATGACATGGATATGCAGATGGTTTCTTGATTGACTTACTGTCTAGTTTCAAGGAAGACAAAGCTGAGGAGCACAGAAGACAAAAGTTGATAATGCCAGATATCCCAGGGGTTTGTGTTAATAGAACTGGATGAACAGGTGCCTTCACAATACATTTGACTTAACTTTATACAATATTAATTAATACAACACACACCAAAATACCATTTGGTACATTTAGTGAGAGCTGGACCAAAGGGAAAGCTGAGCAAAGGAAGATAGATGCTTTTGAACTGTGGTGTGGAGGAAAGTTCTGAGAGTGCCTTGGACTGCAAGAAGATACAAACCAGTCCAGGAAATAAAGCCCGACTGCTCATTGGAGGGAAGGATAGTTGAGGCAAAGATGAAGTATTTGGTCATATCATAAGAAGAAAGGAAAGTTTAGAGAAGACAATTATGCTGGGGAAATTGGAAGGAAAAGGGAAGAGGGGATGACCAAGGGCAAAATGGATGGATGGTATCCTTGAAGTGACTGGATTGACCTTGAAGGAGCTGGGGGTAGTGATGGCTGACAGGGAGCTCTGGCGTGGGTCATGAAGAGGTCCCGAAGAGTTGGAAACAACTGAACAAATGAACAACATTTATTAAAGGTTTTAGTCTGATAGGCATTGGGTAAAACAACTGCTAAGTCCTTCCAAGGCTTTTGGCCGCTTCACAATAGCAGAACTTTGGTGAAGTGGAAAAAAGTTAAAAATGAAAAGGAAAAATATAAGTTCACACAAAGTCTTACAAAGGTCCAGATTAACTTGGGAGGGGATATGCCAGCTCAATAGCAATACCCCTCCACCAGGCAGAGGCTGTTGAACTCGCCAGCTTCGCTTGATTCCCCAACTGAGAGGAAGGTTTTATTTTTTTTATTAAAGTTTTAACAGTGATGCATAAAAAGAGAGAAAAAGCATTTCATAAAAAAGGAAAAGCATATTAGTGAGAGGGAGAGATAGAAAGGGAAGGAGCTGGAGTGAGAGGGGGGATGTGACTGGGGGAGAAAGGGAGAGAAGAAAAAGAGAAGAGTGGTGATGAGAAGGCGGTTGTGATCTTCTTACTCTCTGCTGTCAATCTGATTGTGTTTTTCCCTGTCAGTCTTGTTGCTATCAGTTCCATTGTTGATCGCGTTGCCTTCCAGGCTCTTTCGTTTATAAAGTTTTTGACATTAGTCCAATCAGTCTTTTCTTGTGTCTTCAATTTTTTATTTCTTAGGTGTTGGGTAAGATAGTCCATATTCATTATTTCTGTAATTTTGATTATCCAGTCCTCTATGCTTGGTGAGTCTTTTCCTTTCCATTTTTTGTGTATATAATTCTCGCAGCCGTGGTCAAGTAATTAAATAATTTTTCCTTATTTTTTTCCATAGCGAAATCAACAATTCCTAATAGGAAATGCTCAGGTTAGACCCATAATTCTTTGCATTGCTATAAGGATCATTTTCCAAAATTTGGTTGCCTTTTTACATGTCCACCAAAGGTGAAAGAAAGATCCCACCTGCGAGTGACATTTCCAGCATTTGTCCGATAGATTCTTATAACATTTCGCTAATTTGCTTGGAGTTATGTACCAGCGGTACATCATCTTGTACCAGTTTTCGCATAGGTCATGGGAGTCCGTGTATTTTAGTTTAGTATTCCACATGTTTTCCCAATCTGTTATTTGTATGTTATGGCCGATGTTTTGTGCCCATCTCACCATGCACCCAACTGAGAGGAAAGTTTTGAAGTCCTCATGAATGAGGCTAGTTGGGAACTTCATGGGAATGAGCTTAGGGAAAGGAAGAGCAAGAGATTCCAAGGACCACAGGATCTATGGCTAAGTGGTAGATCCTCCTTGTCTGGGCTGCTCTGCCCTCAGTGGGAACAGCCTTTTTGTGTCCCCTGTCTGGCTTACAAGTTTCCAGGTTCCTCCGGGCCTTTTCATGCAGGTGCATTTATGTGGGCAATTCGAATGCACTAACTAAATGTCCCTGTAGATGGCTGAAATACTGACACATTTGCTTTCTGGTGGTTCAATATACACAAACTTTGTTTCATGCATAAAATGATTTCAAATCTTGTGTATAAAATTACCTTCAGGCTATATGTCTAAGATATATGAAACATACATGTATTTTGTATTTAAACCTAGGTTCCATCTTCAAGATACCTCATTATATGCATATATGCAAATACAGATATCCTAAAATCCAAATTCCAAGGCACATCTTGTCCCAGGCATATCAGATAAGGGATAACCTATGTCATGCCCACATATTTAATTCCCTCTCCTGCTCAGCCACACTTGTAGTCATCCTGTGAACCATAATGAAAACACAATTTCAGAAACGTTGCCAAAAATATGAAGCAGATGTTATTCCACCAACACAAACATAGTTGTGAAATCAGGACATATTAGAATAATATTAGTAGTCGTTATACAACATTGTAGGTGGTTGCATGAGATGTTTTCATGAGTTGGACAGTGCCATGGCATGGATTTCATGCCCTGCCAAAAAAAAAAATCAACCATTGTTGCTAGGACCAACCCCCTTAAATGTTTCACAAAGGAAATATGTGAACAAGCAACATCGGATTGAAGTAAAGATGGCAAAAATATATTAATGAGAAAGAACACATTGGCCAGGAGATGCTGCAGCAATTTACTTTTGCCTGAACACACAGGGAAGGGCAGAATTTTGTCTGCTGTCCTCACCTCTATTGAGTTAAATGAAATTCAAAACACTGTTTCCCTTTAAAAGCAGAAAAAGGTGGGATGACAAAGGGTTAACCATGACAAATTGAGGCTATGTCTTCTATAATTGTATGCATATGTGTGTCTGTTTAAGATCTTCTTCCATGTTTATATGCAAAAAAATGTCTAGGGGGACGGTAGTGAATGTTGAAGTGAGAGTGCTCATCATAGCAATCCCTGCATCCACACTCGGATGTCCATCCAACCATCTGTTAAATTACTTTTTGAGAAAAAGAAATGCATGTCCACCCACATGCATACGTAACTTGGCCAACAAAAAATCAAGCTGTGTTCCTGCAGCCAAATCATTGATTCAACCAATACAAAAAATAACAATAAACCACAGAAAATACCTGTTTTCTATGGCAGGCAAGGTTGTAAATAAAAGCGACAGATGGTCCTCACCTACGCTGTTTATTTATTTATTATTTATTTATTTACGATATTTGTATCCTGCCTTTCTCAAGCCCAAAGGTGACTCAAGGCAGCTTACAAATTGGCAGCAATTTGATGCCCTAACAATCCACAATATCCTCTTAAAACATTTAAAACATTATAAAATCCATACAAAACCATTAAAAATAATAATAACCAATGTCTTCCTGTTAATCTCATTTCCAGTAGTGTCATCTTACCTGTTCCATGTTTCAATCTTACATAATTCCGCTGGCCTTTAAAGCCCTAAACGGTTCTGGCCCAACTTATCTATCCGAACGTATCTCGGCCTATCAGCCCACCAGGACCCTAAGATCTTCTGGGGAGGCCCTGCTCTCTATCCCGCCTGCTTCACAGGTGCGGCTGGCAGGAACGAGAGACAGGGCCTTTTCTGTGGTGGCCCCTCGGCTTTGGAATGCCCTCCCCATAGAGGTGAGATCAGCCCCTTCACTGATGGTATTTCGAAAAAGGTTGAAGACATGGATGTTTAAACAAGCATTCGATTAATCTGGTGCAACGAAACTGATGAACAAGGATTGGTTAATCACAGACGACGAAATTGAATTGCGACTACAATTAAGAGATGCATTGGATTATTATTGGTGGCCCAATAATATTGTGTATTGTGTATGTGTTTTTATGCTTTTTAATGGAATATTGCTGCTTGTCGTTGTGTTGTAAACCGCGTTGAGTCGCCGATTTAGGCTGAGAAACGGCGGTATATAAGCACAGTAATAATAAATAAATGTTTGTTTATTGTACTGCATTTCCGAAGGCTTGCTCAAAGAGCCAGGTTTTTACTTTTTTTTTGGAAGGTCAGGAGGGAGGGGACCTAATCTAATATCCCAAGGGAGGGAGTTCTACAGCCAAGGGGAAGATGGGATCAAGAGCAGGGCCTCCCCAGAAATCTTAGATTCCGATATAGTTCATAGGGAGAGATATGTTCGGAAAGGTAAGCTGGGCCAGAATCGTTTAGAGATTTATAGGCTAAAGCCAGCATTGTGTCTGGTAGCAAACTGGCAGCCAGTGGAGTTGGTGCAACAGAGGAGTTGTATGCTCCCTGAGTGCTGCTCCAGTTAGCTTCCTGGCTGCTGCTCGCTGGACCATTTGAAGCTTCTGAACAGTCTTCAAAGGCAACCCCACATAGAGTGCATTGCAGTAATATATACGGGATGTAACCAGAGCATGAACTACCATGGCCAAGTCAGACTTCCCAAGGTACGGGCACAGCTGGCACACAAGCTTTAACTGTGCAAATGCTCCCCAGGTCACCACCAAGACCTGGGGTTCCATACTCAGCGATGAGTCCAGGATCACCCCCAAGTTGCGAGCAGAGTGAATGGAGTCATAGAATAGAATTATAAAATGATAGACTTGGAAGAGACCACGTGGGCCATCTAGTCCAACCCCCAATGGAAGAATGTATGCTTATGATATATATGCTTGGGTATGTTTCTGTGTTTTCGTGACAATATTTTTAAGATATGGATACCAGGGAAGAAATCACAAACAAATGGAGGTTTTTTCCCCTGCTGCTACACTTATCATTCTCCCTTCGACAAATAGATAATAGTCTGAAAGCCACATGCCTCAAAAGGTCCATTAAAATTTTCCATTTTTTCCCCAAAGGCTAAATGTAATGATAGCACTGGAAGATGAAACATTTCTTTTTGGAAGTCTGCAGCATCCAGTGTCAATATCAATTCTGTGGAACAACAACTGCCTTTGCATTTGATCATGGGCAGCCTGCTATAGTGCATAGGATTATTGGTTAGGACTGAAATAACAGCCATATAGTATCCTCTCAGGTGGGACACAAAGTGAGTATGAGCCCTCAAGCTAAGCAGGAAGGCATTCAGACAACAAACAATAACTTTGGCTAAAGAAACTACCAAGCCCAACAATGTTTTCAGTCCAATTTACACACAGCACTGGTAACTATAGACAAATTTATTGTATGCATCAATATGTTATAGAATTTCACAGGCAGACAAATAAAAAGTGTGCATGAGCAATATTTGATGCATATGTGGTAACTCCTTATCTATATGACCAGCACAGGATGGAGGAAGAGATTCTTTGTTATTTATGAGGATGTTCGCAAGGTGTGATACTGTCACCACAACAACAGGTGGGAGGTGGCCCTGAGCACAAAATTTTGCAGTTACAGCATTTCTAGCGTACCACAAATGTCAGAGTTTAGTAAAACAACACAGGCCATGAGTGCAATGTCGGCTATTGTGAAAACAGAGTTAATCAGGATATTTACAACAGAACACCAACAGAATCATAATAATTTTAGAAACACAAATGAGCTTTCAGGTTTTCACCGCTTTAATAGCTTGCTCCATGCCTTAGTACTTTTCCATCAAAAAAACTTCCTTAGGAAATTTTAGTGCCTTGTAATCTTTATGGTCCTTTTATAATAGGATAATATAAAATTGGGGGTGGGGAGTGGGGGTGGAATCTAATCCAAATGGTCTAAAATGCCCTTTAAAAGCAACTGAAAACATTGTTCATTTTATTACAGCAGAGCTTTCTTCGGAGGGCCTTTGAGAAATTGGGGGGGGGGGGGTGCAAGAAGACCTTTTCTGGTGTTTTTCCATCCCAGTTCCATCCTCTAAGGCGGGGGTGAAACCTGTCTGGAGGCATTTCTCAGGAGGGAAAGGAATCATAGAATCATAGAATCAAAGAGTTGGAAGAGACCTCATGGGCCATCCAGTCCAACCCCCTGCCAAGAAGCAGGAATATTGCATTCAAATCACCCCTGACAGATGGTCATCCAGCCTCTGTTTAAAAGCTTCCAAAGAAGGAGCTTCCACCACACTCCGGGGCAGAGAGTTCCACTGCTGAACGGCTCTCACAGTCAGGAAGTTCTTCCTCGTGTTCAGATGGAATCTCCTCTCTTGTAGTTTGAAGCCATTGTTCTGCGTCCTAGTATCCAGGGAAGCAGAAAACAAGCTTGCTCTCTCCTCCCTGTGGCTTCCTCTCACATATTTATACATGGCTATCATATCTCCTCTCAGCCTTCTCTTCTTCAGGCTAAACATGCCCAGCTCCTTAAGCCGCTCCTCATAGGGCTTGTTCTCCAGACCCTTGATCATTTTAGTCGCCCTCCTCTGGACACATTCCAGCTTGTCAATATCTCTCTTGAACTGTGGTGCCCGGAATTGGACACAATATTCCAGGTGTGGTCTAACCAAAGTGGAATAGAGGGGTAGCATGACCTCCCTAGATCTAGACACTATGCTCCTATTGATGCAGGCCAAAATCCCATTGGCTTTTTTTGCCGCCACATCACATTGTTGGCTCGTGTTCAACTTGTTGTCCACGAGGACTCCTAGATCTTTTTCACACGTACTGCTCTCGAGCCAGGCATCGTCCCCCATTCTGTATCTTTGCATTTCATTTTTCCTGCCAAAGTGGGAGGAAGAGGAGGAAAAGCAGAAAGAGAAAACTTGGAGTTGAGGGACTTGAGGGATTTGAGAGCTGGGGAGAGAAGGTGGGAAAGGAAAGTCCAAAACACCATGCTTGATGTAGATACACTCTAATTCTCTGCATTGCTGGAAATTTGGGAAGAAAAAAAATCACTGGGAAGCAGGTTCTTTACTGCTTCCTTCTTGCCCTTATTTTCACACCTCTGTCCCCACTCTGAAAAATTATCCCAGGGACCAAATTGCTTGAGCGATGATGACCCAATGCACAGGTGCTCATTCCTGCCTGATCTTGCCTTCTGCAGGTCTTTTCTCCTGAGCCTTCTTCTCCACTGGCTTCTGCCCTTTGGGTTGACTTTTGGTTGAGGAGAAGACCCTGGGGAGGAGGGGGAGCATGTAAGGGCAGGAGGAGACATCCAGGACCCATCATCCACCAGGGACTTCTCTGCCCTTCCTGCTGGACCAGAAAGGAAAGAAAGGAGGGAGGGAAAGAGAGAAAGAGAGAAAGAAGGGAGGGGAGAGGGGCGCACCTCCAGCCGGTTCCTCCTCCCCTTGAGTGCGTTAGAAAAGTCCTGAGCCAAGTTTTCTTTTCGTGGAGAGGCACCATGGCCAGGAGGACGGTAGTTCTCTGCAGCTGGATGGGATTTGTGGTTCTCCTGGCGTTTTTCTTGCTGGGAAACCTAGTGGGTGAGTAGCTTTCGCTTGGTGGAGCCCTTCCTATTTGGATTCCAGGTTGAAACAGAACTGGACTGGAGGGAGGAATTGGTTTTGGGGGACTACAGCTCCCAGTTGTCGCTTCTGAGTTGGAGGATGCTGGAGATCGGGGTCCAACCAAGCCTGGAGAAGTTCAACAGGATCCCATTTAAGTGGCTCCATGAAGACTGAACATGTTTGGGGGTCACAGGATGCAGGTGCTTCGACATTTTGCATAGTGAACATGGGATATCTGTGGCCATACAATATCAGAGTTATTAATGAACATTACGAAAAACTTCCTAACTGGTTTGTTGTTTTTCGGGCTGTAAGGCCATATTCCAGAAGCATTCTCTTCTGACGTTTCGCCTGCATCTGTGGCAGGCATCCTCATAGGTTGTGAGGTCTGTTGGAAACTAGGAATATACAGTTTGTATATCTGTGGAATGTCCAGGGTGGGAGAGAGAACTCTTGTCTGTTTGAGGTATGTTTCAATTGGCCACCTTGATTAGCATTTAATAGCCTTGCAGCTTCAAGGCTTGGCTGCTTCCTGCCTGGGGCAATCTTTCGTTGGGAGGTGATTAGCTGGCCTTGATTGCTTCTTGTCTGGAGTTCCCCTATTTTTGAGTCATGTTCTTTATTTACTGTTATTATTTTAGAGTTTTCTTTTAATACTGGCAGCTAGATTTTGATCATTTTTATGATGAAATTGTGGATTTCAATGCCTTCTCTTTGTAGTCTGACATGGTAGTTGTTAGAGTGGTCCAGCATTTCTGTGTTCTCAAATAATATGCTGTGTCCAACTTCCTAACTGTGAGAGCTGTTCAGCAGTGGAACTCTCTGCCCCGGAGCTTGGTGGAGGCTCCTTCTTTGGAGGCTTTTAAGCAAAGGCTGGATGGCCATCTGTCAGGGGTGCTTTGAATATGACTTTCCTGCTCCTTGGCAGGGGGTTGGACTGGATGGCCCATGAGGTCTCTTCCAGCTCCATAATTCTATTAATGTATGATTCTCAGAAGAAAAAACTCACAAGCCAGCAGAGGCTGCAACATTTTGCTTTTGCTTGAGCCTCCTGGGAAAGAAAGGCCTTTCCTTCACTGCCATATAAATCCAGATTATCTGCTTTGAATCGGATGATATAGCGGTGATATTAAAAGGGAAGAGAGAAGAAGTGATAGATAACCTGGGAAATGTTAAAAGCATCCCCAAAAAGTGAGACCACACAGGATTAATTGGAGCTGCCATAAAGAAATCAGGACAGTCCAAGGGTTGCGTTGTTGGAATCTTGGGGAACAGTATCATAGGATTTAACTATTCAGAAAACAGATCTTTCCATCCTATATAAGGGATTACATGTTAGTATGCCATTATATGTCACAGGTTCAAATCTGGGGAGTGGTGTGCACTCCCGCTGTCAGCCCCAGCTTCTGCCAACCTAGCAGTTCGGAAAACATGCAAATGTGAGTAGATCAGTAGGTACCGCTCTGGTGGGAAGGTAACAGCGCTCCATGCAGTTATGCTGGCCACATGACCTTGGAGGTGTCTATGGACAATGCCGGCTCTTCGGCTTAGAAATGGAAATGAGCACCAACCCCCAGAGTCGGACACGACTGGACTTAATGTCAGGGGAAAACCTTTACCTTTGCTGTTACTATGGCATATATATATATATATATATATATATGGCATAATTTGGAAATCCAAAATGCTCCAGTATCCAAAAATAGTGACCCATAAGCTTTCTGACAGTTCAGTGTACACAACGTTTGTTTCATGCCCAAAATTATTAAAAATATTGTATATTATTATCACCAGGTGTCTTGGCCCATGGTTTCATTCATTGTAGCTGTATGGATCTTAGACCACCAATACAACTACAGGTTGAGAAATTCCAAAACATCCGTGTAGGTGGCTGAATTCTGATGCCTTTGCTTTCTGACAGTTCAGTGTATACAACCTTTGTTTCATGTCCCATTAAAAAATATATATACTGTATATAATTACCCCCAAGCTAAATGTCTAAGCTATAAATAAATACATTTCTTGTCTAGACTTGGGTCCCGTCTCCAAGATATCTCATTATTGTTAGACGATCCCTCATTGTCTAAGTATGATGACCTCCCAAGTCTTGGCGGTGAATTCATAGGTGGAGCCCTATTCTTGATCTGCATGTTCTTCCACAATGAGGTCATTGGTTTCCAGGTGGAAAGCAGTCGCCATCAGGGTTGGCTTGATGTGCCTTTCTCTTGGCACGTTTCTCCCTTTCACCTTCCATTCGTGCCTCTTCAAATTCCACAGCACTGCTGGTCACAACTGACCTCCAGTTAGAACTCTCAAGGGCCAGGGCTTCCCAATTCTCCATGTCTATGCAGCAGTTTTTAAAGGTTAGCTTTAAGCCCATCTTTAAATCTCTTTTCCTGTCTACAGACATTCTCTTTTCCATTTTTGAGTTGGGATTATACTTACTGCTTTGGGACAAGGTGATCGGACATTCGGACAACATGACCAGTCCGGCAGAGTTGATGGCGTAGGAGCATCACTTCAATACTGCTGGTCTTTGCTTCTTCCAGCACACTAACATTTGTCCGCCTGCCTTCCCAAGAGATTTGCAGGATTTTTCAGAGGGAACACTGGTTGAATTGTTCCAGGAGTTGAGTGTGACGTCTGTAGACAGTCCACATTTCGCAGGCATACAACAGGGTTGAGAGGACAGTAGCTTTATAAACAAGCACCTTGGTATCCCTACGGATGTCCCGATCCTCAAACACTCTCTGCTTCATTCAGAAAAATTCTGCACTCACAGAGGTCAGGCGGTGTTATATTTCAGTGTTGAGAGGTGTTAAGAGGTGGCTGCCAAGGTAGCGGAAATGGTCAACATTTTCTAATGTTACACCATTAAGCTGTATTTCTGGCATTGGAGAGAGATTGGCTGGTGACTGCTGGAAGAGCACTTTGGTTTTCTCAGTGTTTAATGAGAGGCTGAGCTTCTTGTATGTGTCTGTGAAAGTGTTTAGAGTGGCTTGTAGGTCTACTTCTGAATGCACAGACAATGTTATCATTGGCATATTGGAGTTCTATAACAGATGTTGCTGTGACATTGATTTGGCTTTCAGTCTGCTGAGGTTAAGTCACTTGCCATCTGTCCGATAGATGATTTCCACTCTGGTGGGAAGCTTCCTATCAATAAGATCTTCATAGCGATGAAGATGGAAAATAAGGGGTAATAATATATCTCATTATATAACTATATGGAAAGCATTGCATAAAATCCCACATCCAAAGCACTTCTGGCCCCAAGCATTTTAGATAAGGAATACTCAACCTGTAATCGAACTTGAGCAACCATGGATTTTGGTATTCATGGGAATCCTGGAACCAAACCAAGGGCCATGGCTGGATGGCATCTCAAACAAGAACTATATAGACTGCAATGTTTTATTGCAATAGCAACATGTTTTGTAGAAAGCCACCTTAGACTTTCAGTCCAATTCAAATTCTTTTAAAATCCTGTACAAGGGAGAAAGAGGGAGTATCAAGAAGTGGACTCATACCCAGTTATCAAAATATTTTCTCTTTCTAGCTATAGAGGTATTGTGTTGCTTTGAGTTTCTACTTTGAGCCTGAGAAATTAAGACGTAGCTGGTGACAAGTAGGAAGTGCACCAAAATGTTGCAAAGTTTTGGCCTTCCTAACAGGAATGATCTTCCCATTTTCTAGCCTTTTTTTATGTCAAGAGCAATTGAGAAACTGCAAGTCACTTCTGGTATGAGAGAATTGGCTGTCTGCAAGGACGTTGCCCAGGGGGTGCCCAAATGTTTTGATGTTTTGCCATCCTTGTGGGAGGCTTCTCTCATGTCTCCGCATGAGGAGCTGGAGCTGACAGAGGGAGCTCATCCATACTCTCCCTGGATTCGAACCTCTGACCTGTCGGTCTTCAGTCCTGCTGGCACAAGGGCTCAACCCATTGGGCCACTGGGGGCTCTAGCCTGATTTTCTAGCCTGAAATCACTGATTGCCTCCCTTGGGTACAGTACTCGAAATAACATCAATTAACTTTAATGTTGGGTGCAGCTTTGCAATATATATAGTATGAGGAGGCCCTTTTCTCGGTTCCGCCTTCTTCTCAGATGCGTTTGGCGGGAACGAGAGACAGGGCCTTCTCAGTGGTGGCCCCTTGGCTGTGGAACGCCTTTCCCAGGGATATTAGATCGGGCCCCTCCCATGGAACGACTGGACAATGTGATTGAATAATGATTTCAGTAAGGAGATACTAAGGATATATGTTTTTATTGTTTTTATTGATTTTATATGAATTTATATTTTATATGCTAATGTTTTAAAGTATTTTTATGTTGTTGGGGGCATTGAATTGTGCCAAATATAAACCACCCTGAGTTGCCTTCGGGCTGAGAAGGGTGGTATAAAAGTACGGTGAATAAATAAATAAATAAAGTTTTGCAAAACTAGGAGTGATGTTTTGACCTTTCTAATGAGGTCCTGTTGCCATTTTTTGGCATTCCTGCAGGGTCTTAACAGCATAAAACTGGCCCTCAAGTAGTCTTAAGGATATTTTGTATTTTAAAAGACTGTGGGAATCTCCTAAGCCTGCTGATACTTCCTTTCTCTGTGGTCCCATTTCATCTTTGTTCCTGTTGGTTATGCTTACCACCTGAACGGAATATTAGAGGAAGTTGGGGAAATGATGTGTCAGTGTGGTGTAGTGGCTTAACTGTTAAACTTTCTCGGAGACCAAGGTTTGAATCCTCCTTTGCCATGAAAACCCAATGAATGGTATATTTAGGCTACCTATGTAGAATAAACAGCCATAAGATAACATAGGCACAAGAAGGTGTGAAAAAAGATGGAGAGTATCAGCATTTCGCCTAACTCCAGTTCATCTTGTCTCAAATCCCTTTTACACTGCTCTATATCCCAGGATCTGATCCCAGATCCTGGAATATAGAAATATATCCCAAATTAACTGGCAGTGGAGACTCATATAATCCAGTTCAAAGCAGATCACCTGGGACAAGATCCTGGGATATAAGGACAGCATAGAAGGGGCCTCAGACTGAAATGAAACGTTACAAAAACTTTTGCAAAATGCGGAATAATAATAATAGTAATAATAGCAATTTATTTGTACTCCACTACCATCTCCCCAAGGGACTCGGTGAGGCTTACATGAGGCCAAGCCCACAATACATCAATAAACAAAAGCAATAATAATAATCAATACAAAGCAGTTAAAATAACTCAAAAACAAAAGAATACACAATAAACAATAGACAATAACAATATCAACATACAGCATTTAAAAACCTATGGCCAGGCCAGATGTAATAATTCAAATTTAAAATCAGAAAGTGCTGGGCATAAACAAGGTAAGGCAAATTAGAATAGGGTTTTCAGAGAAAGATAAGGGCGCACAGACAATCCTAATATATCAGTAGGAATATATCTGTAGCTCTTTCAGGGCCCTTCCACACTGCCCTATATCCCAGAATATCAAGGCAGAAAATCCCACAATATCTGCTTTGAACTGGATTATTTGAGTCCACACTCAGATAATGTAGGATTCCCTGCCTTGATATTCTGGGATATAGGGCTGTATGGAAGGGCCCTTGGATAACTCTGCAAGCAGGCAGCTGATAATAATAAAACTTTTTATTTATATTCTGCCCTCTCTCCCCAATGGGACTCGCTTAAAGACACAGAGCAATGGATTCAAGCTACAGGAACAGCCACCTAAACATTAAGAAGAACTTCATGATGGTGAGAGCTTTTTGGTAGTAGAATACCTTGGTCTTTGAGTATAGTACTTTTTCTGGAGATTTTTTAGACAGAGGTTGCATGGCCATCTGTTGGGAGTGTGTTTGTGTTATGAATAACTTTCCCACACTTGAAAAGAATATCCCATCCTCGTTGCCATGAATAACTTTCAATAACTTTAAAGCATAGGTTCTTTTTATTGCAATTTCCAGTTTGAGAGGGTACATCACACTGGAAACATTTAGACAGAGAATAACATTAGGCATACAGGCATACAGATTCTATGCAACTACATTGGATTTACAATTACATGGCTAACAAAGAAACAAAGGGGAGTTACATTTTCACTCAGCATGTACACACATTCATCCTCAAGAATCCAAGTATTAATATATCCTCTTCTCCCTCCTTGGAGAAGCACCTGTTAGGCCAGACCCTGCTTTCCTGCAGCCTGCCAATGCATAGTTCCAAAACTTCCATAATGCCAAAACTTCAAAATATATCCTTTCCCTAAGTGCAATGCCAAAAACCAGATTTCTGTTTTCCATACAGCAGAACCTGTCTCGCTGCACAAAATCTAAGACTCCAAAAGTGCGCTTTTCCCTCTTCCCTTGAGAAAGAAGCCCCAAAGTGACCAGACTGCTCCCTTGCAGATCTGCCACTCTCCAAATACACCATCTCTCTCCTTCCCATGGAGCAGAGCATGGCGGGTGTACCAGACTCCTCAGGTCTGTCACAATTTGAGAATTATTAGATTGAGTCTTTCATAGGAATATCCTGCTGATGTAGTCCCAAAGTTGTAAATTAATGATAGACACCTTCCACCCTGGTTCCATCTCAGTTTCCGGGCCAAATGTTGATTCTTCTTGATTTGTATTGATCTTATGTTGACTTCCTTCTTAACATTGTAATCATATCTGTTATCACTGTCCTAGTTTACTTTTCAGTTCTTATTAGCAACTTTTAATTACAGTCCAGCAAGCAGGTAGTTAGTCTTTGCAGGCCTTGGTCTTTTACTGGTGTTTCCAAAATTATTAACTCCATTCATACATCCTTCCATTCTTCCATCCACATATCATTTTAAATCCACCCTGACCAAAAGTCAGATTCCTTAGCTCAGATGGATTACCTCTCACCACCCCACTTGGCTTTGAAAGCAGAAAACACCTTGTGCTAAGAAGTCCTGCCTGATTCTTCTCTTTCCCACCACCATACCATAGGCACAATTTGCCAAAAAGCCTAGGAACTTACTCCTCAGTATCAATAATAATATTGGAGTGCAAACAATCAATTGGATCACAAGCCAATCATGCTATCCAATTCTGTTATGATTTGACAATGTGTGCAGACCAACAGAAGATTAGTACTTTGTATATTCAAAAAAAGAGCAACACAAGTAGAAGAAATGTGAAACTTAAGTTTTACTCTTGTTCAGCAGAGTTCATTAATTAAACAGCAACTTCAATACAAACTTTCTAGCAGTAATACAGTCACAGTTCCACTGGAGTATCAAACTCTTGTATGGTCCTTGCATTTAGTTCATGCAATACTTTTCATCAGAAAATGTCTTCTCCCAATCTTCATTTCTTGTTCATGGAGACGAGCACAGAAGACAAACTAGCCTGTGTTAACTAGGCGGCAAGCCAGGAGTGTATGGTGAGTAAGCCGAGAGGCAAACATTCAGTAAGCCCAAAAACATATAACAAACTCTCCTCAGTTATACCCCTTAGGGAATGGCCCAAAACTTGTTGACTTTAATTACCCAATTACTGAGCCTGTGGATTGTAATTAACTAAGGTGAGTCTTTTTCTTTTAACACACACACGGTAGTGATCCCACATGAACTTAACCATATAACTCAATAAATTCCACTTAGTGATCTCCCATGATCTCAGAACCACTCCTCCTCAATAACAGTCAAGGCCACAGTTATCTCCAAGTTTCCCTCCCAGAAAGCCACCACCACCAACAACAAGGAGGGGGTGGACCTCAACATAGAGACAGACTCAAATATTTTTCCAGTAAAGACTTTATTAAGTTTCCCACCACACACAATCCACCAGTCTTGAGCTGTAAACCCGTACAATTAATGTAGTATGAACCAACAAGACAGTGGATCATAATTTGTACCATTCAGAACAATGTCTATTATTTTCAAATATCTATTAAATCCAGGAGGCATGCCAAATATGAGGGGAGCTCTAGCTAGAAAATATGACTGCAGATCCTGGGAGATATAGTTTTAAAATAGAGAACTTTTCCAGGGTCAGCTTGAGAATCTGGGGACCTGCTGGTAGTTGGAGCAGGTAAGTAATTGGACTAGGAGATGGAGATGTACGAAGCCATATTTAGAGCCACATTACTCACTGCTATAGCAATGGAACGTTCCGATCTTCCTTTGACACATTTTGTTGAGGTGACGCTTTTCTGCCGCTCAGAGAAAAACAGGAAGGTCTGTGCTTAGGACGGGACATTGCATAACCTGTCCGATTCACTAAGGAGAACCAATCTGTCAAACCAGAACGGCTGCGTTCTGTTCTTGCTAGCGCTGACACACAAAGGGAGCAATTTGGAAATGCTTTTGCTATGTTGGTCACGGAGAACAAAAGAGGTGGACAGTGAAAAGGGAGTTGCTTTTATTCCTCTTCTTCGGCAGGTCAGCAATGTCATGTTTTGCCATTTCTCCAGGCAAAACACTCTTTCCAGGAACAATTGGAACACCTAGTTTTGTAATTATTGTGATTTATTGTATTTATGTTCTTCCTTTTCACCAAAAGTGAACCTAAAAAGAAGCTCATTGTAGAACTGAATCAAAATGCAGTTTAAAAGAAAAACAACTATGAAGGCATAATTAAATATTTACTTTGTGCTGCTGGTTTTCCCATGGCATACGTTTAACTATGAGTTCATATACACTGTGGAATTCATATATTGTCATTTGACATCCTTTCAAATGACAAAACTTAGTTATGGAATCCTGAGAGCTGCAGTTTGGTGAGGCATTAGCACTCTTTGGTAGAAAAGGCAAAAGACCTTGTAAATCTACAACTTCAAACTACAGGAAATGAGATTCCATCTGAACATTAGGAAGAACTTCCTGACTGTGAGAGCTGTTCAGCAGTGGAACTCTCTGCCCCGTAGTGTGGTGGAGGCTCTTTCTTTGGATTCTTTTAAGCAGAGGCTGGATGGCCATCTGTCGGGGGTGCTTTGAATGCAATTTTCCTGCTTCTTGGCAGGGGGTTGGGCTGGATGGCCCACAAGGTCTCTTCCAACTCTAGGATTCTATAACTCTTATCATTTCATTTCATTAAGCCATGGCAGTTAAAATGGTGTCAAGCTGCATTCATTCTACATTGTAGATCCACCCAGTTTTAAAGACACAAATAAAGTTTACTTTAAATTGCTAATTCCATTCATTGTCTGGAATCCAATGAAATCCATGATATCACTATTAAGTCAACATGTGACCTGAAGACACATACACAGCAAGAAAGCTAGTGGACCGCCAAAGTTGACAGGTGAGGCCATGTATTTACATTTTGGATGATGAGCAAGCAGATAAGACCCCAATAGTTTGCCTGATATCATTGCATCCTATCATGCTGTTCGGTGAATAGCCTTGGGAGTTTTTAAGTGCTGACATTTCTCTCCTGGTTGTTGCCACTTTGTAGGCTGGTGTGTGAAATCAGTTCATAAATCGACTGGAACGTCCAACATCTTTCCAAATGTGCGAAGGCAACTTCTTGCAGAAATGAGAGCTGAGAACATCCGGGATTATCTCCGGTAAGTTTAGTTTATTTATTTATTTACTTACCATATTTATATACCGCCTTTCTCAGCCCGAAGTCGACTCAAGGCGGTTTGCAATCAGCATAATTCAATGCCCCCAACAACATAAAATATAGTTAAAACATTAACATATAGTATAAACTATATAAAAACAATAAAAGCAATAAAAACAATAAAGCACAAGTCCTCTGCGTCTCATTACTAAAATCATTTTCCAGTCACATCGTCCAATCGTTCTGTGGATCTAAATTAGCTGTTACACTGCATCTGCGAATGCTTGCTCAAAGAGCCAGGTTTTAACTCCTTTTCAAAATGTTAGGAGGGAGGGGGCTGATCTGATATCTCTAGGGAGGGCTTTCCATAGCTGAGGGGCCACTGCTGAGAAGGCTCTGTCTCCTGTTCCCGGCAGTTGCATCGGCGAGGGAGGTGGGACCGAGAGCAGGGCCTCCCCAGATGATCTTAGTTGGCAACCAAGAGTTACATTTAGGAGTAGATACGATATTATGCTGGGGAAAATGGAAGGAAAAAGGAAGAGGGGCTGACCAAGGGCAAGATGGATGGATGACATCCTTGAAGTGACTTGCTTGACTCTGAAGGAGCTGGGAGTGGTGACAGCTGACAGGGAGCTCTGGCATAGGCTGGTCCATGAGGTCATGAAGAGTCATAAACGACTGAACGAATGAACAACAACAAATAATATTTAAAGATTCATGTGGAATGGGGATGAAAGAAGAACTTCCCAAAACCCTCAATGAGGAAATATTTCTCGAGATCCTTTCTTCCCCCCAATTCTCAAAGAGATGTGAGGGATTACTCTCACACACTGCATCCTAGACGCATCTATTTCTAGTCTTCCATTGAAGAGGAGAGCCAAACCAGGGTCATGGAAGGCTATAGCTTCCACAAATCTCTCTGTTTGGCTCATCCCTTTCTTGTTGTCATGTGGGCAGGTTGTGGAGAATTGAGTTAGGATGGAGGAAGGCTCAACTCCTTGCTTGGCTTTCCTCTGGATATCCCAAGAGGGGCAGGTGTGTGTGAGGATATGGTCTTCCTGATCATTGCTTCTCCTTCACCTCATACTGATGTAGAATAGGGTAGAGTAGATTGGGAACATTGAGACAGGATGACTGAAGGCTATAGTCTATAGGCTATATTTCTTCCACCCCACCTCCTGATGTCACATGGTGTATGGGCAGTGGGGAGCAATCTCAGGATTGTCAAAAACTACAAACTCCAATATCTTTCCTGGGGTTCCCTTACTCCCCCTACTGCCAGTTGCTACTAATTGAGTGTTGTTTATTTGTTCAGTTGTTTCCAACTCTTCATGACCTCATGGACCAGCCCACGGTAGAGCTCCCTATCAGCTGTGGCACCTCCAGCGCTTTCAAGGTCAAGCCAGTCACTTCAAGGATAACCTCTATCCATTTTGCCCTTGGTCGGCCCCTCTTCCTTTTTCCTTCCATTTCTCCCAGCATCATTATCTTCTTCTAGCTTTCCTTCTCATTATGTGGCCAAAGTACTTCCTCTTTGCCTTTAATACACTTCCCGACAATGAGCAGTCGGGCTTTATTTCCTGGAGAATGGACTGGTTTGATCTTCTTGCTGTCCAAGGCACTCTCAACATTTTCCTTTAACACAACAGTTGAAAAACATCTATCTTCCTTCGGTCAGCCTTCCTTACGGTCCAACTCTCGCATCCATAGGTTACTACGGGTAATACCAATTCTTTAACTATGCGGATCTTCATTGCCAGTGTGATGTTTCTACTTTTCACTATTTTATCAAGATTAGTCATTGCTCTCCTCCCAAGAAGTAAATGTCTTCTGATTTTCTGGCTGCAGTCTGTGTCTGCAGTAATATCCGTGGCTAGAAATGCAAAATCTGTCAGAGTATTCACGTTTGCCAGTGGAAGGATTGCTAGATCAGCAGACACTGTATGCGAAATAAGGACTCTGCAGTCTTTCAGTTACAAAAGAAAACCAAGTTTTACTAAGTACATCAAACACACGTCTTAGCACAGCGAGCTACAAACAGGAACTAGTGGAAAATGAAAAATTCTCTGCACACCTGCTTATTTCTCTTCACTCTGGCTGAGACGGTTGACTCCTTTCTGTTCCCAGCCAGAACATGCATTATCTCATTTCTTTCAAGGTTACTTAATCACAGCCTCATGAACACTCTGCACAGCAATTCTTAACACACAGTAGACTCCATCTTGGAATTACATAGAAACACATTTGAAAACACATACATAACTAAATTAATCCTGACAAAATCTGTCACTGTCTCCACATTTTGCCAGTTATCAATCAACCTGGTTGCCATCATCTTGGTTTTTTTTAATGTTTAACTGCAACCCAGCTTTTGCACTTTCTTCTTTCACCTTGGTTAGAAGGCTCCTCAGCTCCTCCTCACTTTCAGCCATTAAACTGCTATCATCTGCATATCTAAGGTTGTTAATATTTCTTCCAGTAATTTTAACTCCAGCCTTGGATTCTTCAAGCCCTGCACTAATTCTACTAATTGGGTAGAAAAGGACAAAAGTGATGAGAGATGCTTTCTCCCCCCTGTAAGAACTCTTTGAAAGCTGCACAGTTTTGAAGATGCTTCTGGAGTAGGGAGAAAATTGAATAAATTATGTGTTCTCCTGTGCAGGAATGAATATATTTATAAGATCACAGTCCTACCACAAAGACACAATTCAGGGAGAAGATATTGACCGAGAATTTATTTCAGAATTGCTTTGTGTAAATAAATTATGGCCCATGAGGTCTCTTCCAACTCCTTGATTCTATGATTCTATTATTCTAATTATATGTTGATTGTGCTACAGAACTCTTGTGTGGAATGGCAAGCTTTTTCAACCTAATGCACTATGGCATAGGCAACTGAATGTACACATTGACATGCACAGTAAGACCATGTGCACAGCTTTGTTCTTGCAATCTTCAACTGAATGTGTATGTTCCATGCTATCCCCAAATCATAGAATCATTGAGCTGCAAGAGACCTCAAAGACCGTCCAGTCCAACCCCATTCTGTTCTGCAGGAACATAAATCAAAGTCTTGACAGATGGCTATCCAGTCTGTATTGAAAAATATTTAGAGAAGTAGACCACTGTTCTTCAAGGCAGCAGCATATTCTACTGCCAAACAGCTCCTACCACTAGGAAGTTCTTCCTCATATTAAGATGGAATCTCTTTTCCTGCAATTTGAACCCATTCCTTCATGCCATAGTCCCTGGAGCAGTAGCAAATACATTTGCTCCCTCCTTAAAATAACATTATTTCAAATGTTTAAAGACAGCAATCATTGGGCTTTACAGGCCAATGGAGACTCCTCTTTAGACATCAGAAGAGATGTAAGACCAAGAACAAGCCACGAGAGTCACAACAAAGACACACCCAGAGGAAAAGTGTTCTTGTCATACATCAAGGGAATCCCTGACCTCATAGGGAAGCTGAGAAGGAATCACAGCATACTATCTCTAGACCCACTAAGAAAATCCAACAAATGCTACATTCAGCTAAGGACAAGAGGGATCTTCTCAGCTCTTCAGGAGTCTACCATATACCATGCAGCTGTGGACAAGTCTGCATAGGAGCCACCAAACACATGATTGCCCTGACACGAATCATGGAACATGAAATGGGCTGCAGACTACTTCAACCAGAGAAGTCAGCCATAGCAGAGCACCTGATGAACCAACCTGGATGAAGCATATTATTTGAGAACATGGAAATGTTGAACCACTCTAATAACTACCATGTCGGACTACACAGAGAAGCCACTGAAATCCACAAGCATGTGGACAATTTCAACAGAAAGGAAGAAACCATGAAAATGAACAAAATCTGGCTGCCAATACTAAAAAACTCTAAAATTACAACAGTAAATAAAAAACAAAACTCGAACACATGGAAACTCCAGACAGGAAACAATCAGGAACACCTAATCATCTCTCAACAAGGAAATTTCCCAGGCAGTAACAAGCCACACCTAAAAACTGTCAGGCCATCAAATGCTTAATCAAGGTGGCCAATGGAGACATTCACACTTTGCTCCAACAGACAAGAGTTCTTTCTCCCACCTTCCACAGATATATAAACCCAATTTCCCAGTTTCCAACAAACCTCACAACCTCTGAGGATGTTTGCTCAGATGCAGGTGAAATGTCAGAAGAGAATGCTTCTATAACATGGCCATACAGCCCGAAAAACCTACAACCCACAGGTATCATGTCCCCTCTTAACCTTTTGTTCCTCAAGATAAACATACCCAGCTCCTTAAGTTGCTCCTCACAGGGATTGGCTTTGAGACCTTTGGAACTGATTAGCCCTCTAGATGCTTTTGTTCCTTATTTTCAGAGTTCATCACTTAATCATTGAATCAACCAGTCTGCTTTGGAATGAGCCCGGGTGGAGTCATGTGCTAAAGACTTTGAGAACGGAAATTCTATTCTCCTGATTGGAACACTGTTAAGTCTCACAAAAGAACCACAAATCTTCTTGCTCAAATATTAACCAAGTTGAAAAACAGATCTAAATGAACTCAAAGGAACTTGGTACTGGTGAGGCAATGGTGAATGAATCCCCCTTCCTTTCTGGCAATGGCTGTTTACTTTACCTGTTTGCTGTTATACAGAACAGTAAAACTGTATGGACTGCACAGTCAAAGCTGAGAAAAGTTACAATTTTGGACTAAGGTAAAGGTTTTCCCCTGACATTAAGTCCAGTCATGTCTGATCCTGGGGTGTGGTGCTCATCTCCATTTCTAAGCCGAAGAGTCGGTGTTGTCCATAGACATCTCCAAGGTCATGTGGCCGGCATGACTGCATGGAACGCCGTTACCTTCCTGCCGGAGTGGTACCTATTGATCTACTCACATTTGCATGTTTTCGAACTGCTAGGTTGGCAGAAGCTGGGGCTGACAGCGGAAGCTCATGCCGCTCCCCGGAATCGAACCTGCAACCTTTCAATCAACAAGCTCAGCAGATCAGTATTTTAACCCACTGCACCACCGGGACTGGATTTTGGACTGGATCATGTAAAAAAAAGCTATTGGTTCTTTAATGTATGGTGTCATTTAATTAATTCATAACTTCATTCTGTGCTAAACTGGATATTTTGCCATTAAATGCTATCCGATCTTGGAAGCTAAGCAAAGCAAAGTTTATTGATTAGTCCATTGACCGTATCAACATTAAAAACTAAGCATATTTAGGCCTGGTTAGTAGTTAGATGGAGGACTAACAAGGAGTAACTAGTGCTGTAAGCTCTATTTCAGAAGAAAAGAACGGCAAAACCATCTCTGAGTGTTCCTTGCCTAAGAAAACCCTACAAAACACTAGAAGTCCCCACATATTGACAGGTGAATTGATGATACATATCCAAGTGGCAATGATTCTAATCTGTGTTAGGGGAAGGGCATCTTCCTCTATTTCCTATAGAGCAGTGGTTCCCAAGAACTAAAATATGATCTGTGGCCTCACCGTCACTACACCGTTGCAGTGAGAGCAACTGCTCTTGCAAAACCCTCTTATAGTGCCAAGGCAAGAGGGATGTCGGGAGGGGAGGGGCTGACTACCGAAAGGCATGACAACAAGCCTCCTGACTGCTGCTTATCCTCGTCCTCCTCCCTCTCCCTGAGCAGAGCCATTCCATGTGGTGCCTGGAAGCAGGGGCACCTTGGTGTCTTCATTTTTAGGCCTTTTCCAGGAGTTATTTGGGGGTACTGATTCAGAATATTGCATTGGATAGACCACATAAGCCCTAGTTTCAGTGGTCCGCAAGAACGAAAATATGGTCTGTGAGCTCACCATTACTACACTGTTGTCTCGAAACTACTTGGCAATGAGAGTGATTGGTCTTGTGAAACCCTCTCATAGTGCCAAGGCAACAGGAATGTTGGGAGGGGAGAGATTACTACTACCACATCAACTCTAGATTATTAAATATGTATGGTTTTCTGTGGGTGAGCAGATGGCGACTACTGGATGGCATATGTTCTTATCAGAAACTGAAGCTGATGTGGTTTATCCAATGCAGTTTTCTGAATCAGCACCCCAAAATAACCAAACCAAACCTAAAGTTGACCAAAAACTGATTTGTAACTCTTTTGGTATTAATGTTGGAGGGTGGTCCCTGGTCAAAGTGGTCCCTAGTCAAAAGAAGGTTGGGAACCCCTGTTATAGAGAAACAAATAGAACAAGCATGAGTCTGATTATAAATCAAGCTCTGCACTACCTTGTTTTTGGCTTGTTTTCTGTTTTATTTTCCCAAGTAAAATAAAATCTCATTTTTTAAAAATCGAAGAAAACATTTATGTACTATCTAATACTTCACGAATGAAAACCAGGACATATGTGGCCAAACAACATCAGAATGTGATCAATATATGTGTGGGTGTGCCTTCATGTTTCCTTCCAACTTATGGTGACCTCGTGAATTTCATAGGGCTTTCTTAGGCAAGAAATATCCAGAGGTGTTTTGTCAGTTCTATCCTCTGAAATATAGGACACAGCACCTGGTAATTATTATTATTATTAGAAACACAACAAGATTAGTACACAGCAAACAAGGTCACTATGCTGGCTGTTATATTGGATCACACTTCAGACACTTCCCAAGTGTCTAGAACTGTGTGATGTATCAGCAAATAATGCGTGCAGATCCCAGTAGGGTGGCCTCTTGCAGCTGACAGATGGTAATTTTGTCAGTACCAATTGTGTTTAAGTGCAGACCAAGGTCTTTAGGCACTGCACCCAGTGTGCCGAGCACCACTGGGACTACTTTGACTGGCTTGTGTCAGAGTCTTTGCAGTTCAATCTTTAAATTCTCGTATCGTGCCAGCTTTTCCAGTTGTTTCTCTTCAATCCTGCCAAGAAGCAGGACAATCACGTTCAAAGCATCCCCAACAGATGGAGAATCAGAGCAGTTTACAATTTAAAGCATGACCACATACTTTAAAATATACAAATATGCAAACATTAAAATAGAATTAAACGTAACAGTATTAAAATTCACAGTTAAAACCCATTTACTGGCCATCTCCCATCCAGATACTGTTCAGGACTAACCCTGCTTAGCTTCCATGGTCAGACAGGAATTTGTGTGCCTTCTTTGTTTACCTGGTCCTTTCTGTGCTTCTTTTAGTGCTTTCACCAGGCTCCCCCATGTAGCAGGAACAGAACAGAACCTTCACCTGGCAAGACAGATACAAGCTCAGTGGAAGGACTTTGGCTTGGATACAGCCAAGCTAGTTCATTATGATGTCCTACTTTCCTACCCGAATCAAAGCACCCCCAACTATGTTGCCATTATTGATGAACAAGGAAATGAGGTAAAGAAGAGGGCAGAATGTTCCGTCCACTGTATGTGAGCCTAACAAAGACAGAGAGCTGGGAAGAATTGTGTTTCAGACATGACTAGGAGGAAAAGAATGTTTAGATCTTACAAAGAAATTGGAAGATCATCAAACCTGAATAGCTGGGTTGTTATACAAATATGACATGCTAGGTGCGCAATGGTTAGAAACCTGGTTGGGGACATGGGAGATCTAGGCTTGCATTTCTCCCAAGCCATGAGGTTCACTAGGAGATTTTGGATTATATACACTCAAACTGGTCTACCTCCTAGGATTGTTGAGATTATAAAACACGGAGGAGGAGAGCAATCAAAAGATGGGTTGTTGTAGGTTTTTCCGGGCTATATGGCCATGTTCTGGAGGCAATTTTTCTCCTGACGTTTCGCCTGCATCTCCCCGGAGGGACTCAGGGCGGATTCCAAACACAGAAGGCAAATATTCAATGCCCGAATACGACAACAATACATCTGTACTAACAAAATTTAACAACCCAACACATAAACACAAATCATAACTTAACTAAAATTAAATAAAAAACGTAGCCTATTATAACAGGCATAAGACAAAACATCGAACAGAAGCAACCATTTCCCAGTACCTTGGGGCAAATAGATTGATCACTGTTCAAGACATCTATTGAGCTGGTGTGGTGAACAGGGCACAGATATGGATGATAGCTATTAATCAGGTGTAATGGCAGTATTACCAACTCCTCCTCCTCCTCCTCCTCATAAGCCAGTGAGCAAAGGTACATCTTCAGCTGTTTCTTGAAAGTGGGGAGGGGGCCATCTTAAACTCCTTAGGAATGGAGTTCCAGAGGTGGGGGGCAGCCACAGAAAAGGCCCTTTCTCTCATTCCCACCAGCCATGCTTGGGACGGGGGTGGGACCGAGAGAAGGGCCTCCTCCGATGACCAGAGTGTCAGATTTGGTCTATAGTGGGCGATGCGGTTTGTCAAATAGTCTTATTAAAGTTGTTGCTATGTGACTTCAAGTCATTTCCAACTTACAGCAATCCTAAGGTGAATCTATTATGGGGTTTATTAGTAAGCTTTGTTTAGAGCAGGATTTCCTTTGCCATTTATAAAGATGAGATAGTGTGTGACCTGCTTTTGGAAATTCTAAGGGTGCATCTACTTTAGAAGTAATTTACTGTAGTTCGAAATGAACTTAACTGCCATGGCTCAATTCTATGGATTCATGGGAGTTGTAGTTTTGCAAGGCCTTTGGCCTTCTCTGCCAAAGTGTGCTGGTGCCTTACTGAACTAAAACTCCCAGGATTCCATAACATTGAGACATGACAACCAAAGTGGTGTCAAGCTGCATTTATTCTCTGGCGTGGATGAACCATAGGAGACAAATGTTTTCTGAAACTCTGCCAATGTTTTGACTGTATGTTACAAACCACTTCATTGATCTGTGTTTATTTCTACTCTTCCAAACAGATTTTCAAGACATCACTTTCTGAGCCTCCTCCTCCAGGATATGAAAATGTCTCTGGAGTCCTACCTCCTTATAATGCTTATTCGGCACAAGGCACACCTGTGGTAAGGGCTGTAGAAGCAGAATTGCACAATGATGTTATTCAAGGACAAGGTGTGGAAAGGCATTGACGTGCGGATAGATTTTTAAAAATCCTAAGATAGATCAGACCAAAGATCCACATGACTATGCGCTCTGCCTCCAACAGTGGACAGTCAATGTATTGTCGGAGGCACTGCCAGGCCATCAAATGCTAATCAAGGTGGTCAGTTGAAACATTCGCACCTAGCTCCGAACAGACAAGAGTTCTTTGTCCCACACTGATCATTCCACAGATATATAAACCCGCTTTCCTAGTTCCAACAGACCTCACTACCTCTGAGGTTGCTTGCCATAAATGCAGGTGAAACGTCAGGAGAGAATGCCTCTAGAACATGGCCATATAGCCCGGAAAAACCTACAACAACCCAGTGGACAGTCAATTCCCAAAGAAAATTCCCAAGCAAACCAACAGAATCTATGTTGCATTGTTTGGTGGTGGCTGGGATATTCTGCAAATGGTAATCCAAAAGTTATAAAATTTCCAAGCACTGGTTCATTCTGAACGTCACTACATTTGGATAGGAAAGTGTCATGTAAATATTATCAATGATTCCTAATACATTGATTTGCTATAAACTTGTTTGCAGATTCTTAAAGTCGGTATCTGTCCTTTCGCTACTGGAAACAGATGACAAGATGGCATTTCATTCATTCAAAAACAAAAACAGATTGTAGTAGCAACGGAATATTATTTTAAACCTGGCAACAGTATAATAGTCCTCCCTTGCATCTTGTTGCAAGCTTCCACTCATGGCAGGGAGCTAGCTAAAAGTGCAACTAAAAATTAATGAAGGCTGACATTGCTTTCAATGCATTGCCTCAATGCTATTCTGGGAGTTGTAGTTTTAGCTTTCCCTGCCAAAAATTGTTGGTGCTTCACCAAGCTACCAATCCGATGATACTTTTGCCATGTTGCTTGTAGCAGATTTAAAGACCATATGAGTTTGCAATCTCATCAAATGCATTTTTCTTTGTTTCTGCCCCTGAAAAAGGCAGATCTGGTGTACGCAAATTATGCCCGCACTGAAGATTTTTTCAAACTAGAGCGGCAGATGGGAATCAACTGTACAGGAAAGATTGTCATTGCCCGATATGGGAAAGTATTCAGAGGAAACAAAGTAAGTTGTTAATTTTTTAAACATTATAATTGCTTTACCCACCCAGTTGAGTAGGTGCCTTCAAAGTCATTGGGGATGTTGAATTTCTGACAGGTTTTTTTTTTTACTCCAAACTTTACGGAGCTCCATATAACAAACATTATCTGGAATCTTATAACCTAGTCCTTAATATAACTTTACATATGCAAGAAGTTCACCCTATTTGTGAGTTAACTTTTGTGGATTTGATTATTCATAGGTCTATGCATAGGTTTAGGCCCTCGGGTGGCACAGCAGGTTAAACCACTGAGCTGCTGAACTTGCTGACCAAAAGGTCAGTGGTCCAAATCCAGGGAGTGGCATGAGCTCCCACTGTTAGCCCCAACTTCTGCCAACCTAGCAGTTCGAAAACATGCACATATGAGTAGATCAGTAGGTACCGCTTCGGCGGGAAGGTAATGGCACTCCATGCAGTCATGCTAACCGCATGACCTTGGAGGTGTCTATGGACAATGACGGCTCTTTCGTTTAGAAATGGAGATGAGCAGCACCCCCCAGAGTCAGACACAACTAGATTTTATGTCAAGGGAAACCTTTACCTCTACCTTACCGAGGCTATCTAAGAGCTATCCCATAATAGTTCCCATATTTCTTGAGGGTTCCAGGTTGAGGGATGTTGTAATGTGCCCTATATGGGGGAGAGTCTGGTCAAAAGATAATTACAGCAAGAACAACACAGGTATGTAAACCCTTGATGATTTCTTTGGAGAAGAGACCAAATAACTTGAAGGTGAGTCACAAAAGTTATGTAGGGTTCAGGACTTATTCTGTTTACAAAAAATACATGAAAATCTGCATCTTCAAATGTTTGTATGTCTCTGCACTGGGAAATCATGGGATTTTTTATCTGGGTTCGTTCCTGGGTTTTTGATATTTGTTCCTGCTTGGCCAGTTCCTAAAAAGAAAGTGACAGTTGAGTAGAATGTGAAAATTTTGTTTGTGTGCCAGAAACTTCATGAAATGTGTGGAGGGCACATTTTTTTCTGGCCAGGACAAAGTTGTGGTCCCCTAGTCAACGTTGTACATCTTTTCACAATAAGAGCAATCAGAAACAGGTATAACCCAGGAACAACACCCTGTAGCTTATACAGGCCCTGCAGCTTATATAACCCAGGAACTGAACTTTTACAGTGATTTGCATGTTTGCAACTTAAGTTGTTTTTTTTTAAAAAAAAACTGCCAAATTGTCCAACGGAAGTCCACAGTGGCCATCTTGGGGGCTGCAAAATTGCATTACAAAGCAGCAAAAGTGAGCGATGAAGGCAGAAATCCTGGACCAACAAAAAATCTGGACATCTTCTCAGGTCCTGGTTTTATTTTATTTTTATTTTTTGCCCCTGACTAAAGCGTGTGATTTAGCGCTGTCTGGAACTGCCCTGAGATGCATCTTTAGACTAGTACTTGAGCTATGCTTTTCTTCAGAGCATTCAAAACTTAGTATGCACATTTTTAATTTTAACCAAATGCTGCATGGGGACCATGTGATGTAAAAATAAAATCCAAGGCATTGATTGGCAAATTGGTTGGCAGAAGAGTGTCTAAAATTAAACTCAAGTGTTTTGGCTGTGGAAAGGATGTGTTCATCAACAAAGCCTTAAATTAATAGCTTTTCCCTTCTGGAAGCAAGCAGCTCTATTCAACATGCAGTGGCAGGAATATAAGGTGCTGTTTACTCATTCTTGGGTTATGATGATGAGACGCTTTTTGAAAACTGCTTCTTAATGTTTGACTGCTTTGTAGGTTAAAAATGCCATGTTAGCAGGAGCTAAAGGGATTATCCTTTACTCAGACCCTGCGGATTACTGCTCTCCCGGAGTCAAGCCTTACCCAGGTGGGTGGAATCTTCCCGGAGGAGGAGTTCAACGAGGGAACGTGTTAAACCTCAACGGGGCAGGAGATCCTCTGACTCCAGGCTATCCTGCCAAAGGTGGGTGAGTAGGGTTGGCAGTTTCAGAATCATTCCAGGCCCTGAGGTTTCCAATAATCCCCAGTCTGCAGGGCACTAGGGATTCTGGAAGTTGTAGGGTGCATCAAAACTGTACAATTCATACATTAATTGTCATGGCTCAGTGCTATGGAGTCCTGGGATGTGTATGGTCTCCAGGAGTTTTGGACTTCAGCTTCCAGAATTCCTTACAATTCTCAAGTCCAAAAGACTTGATGGACCAAAGGTTGGGAACCACTGATTTATGAGGATATCAATATAGGAAGAGGTTACTCCCTTTTTTGGCCATGTTGAGACCAAGGACAAAAGACAGTAATTACCAAGAAGTACCATTTCAAATATACAAAGTAACTTCCATTAAGATCCAAGCTACACATCCATAGGACTCTATAGCACTGAGCCATGACAATTAATGTATGAATTGTACAGTTTTGATTCACTTCCTGATGCCCATGCTAGCTTGGAGAATTGTAAGGAATTCTGGAAGCTGAAGTCCAAAATTCCTGGAGACCATACCACTGCTCTAAGTCTCCTTCACTGACAACCAGAGTAACACCTTAGCCAAAATGTAGATTCTAATATCTTTTCTTCTCCTGTAGAATTTTGTAACATCTTTATCTTGGTTTCTCAGAATACACCTTCAGGTATGAGACGAAGGATGGAATAGGGATTCCCAAAATCCCAGTTCACCCCGTCAGTTACAATGATGCTGAGATGCTATTACAGTATGTAGATTTTGCTGTCTTTGCCAAAAACAGAGCTGTCTTATACAGATGAGTATCACTTATCTGGCAATGTGATATCCAAAATGCTCCTAAATCCACAAGTATCCACATAGATGGTTGAGATACCGATGCCTTTGCTTTCTCATGACACAAACTGTGTCTCATGTGCAAAATCATTAAAATATTGTGTCTCGATCTTTTAACATATCTTATTGTGCATAATCTCATATTCTGATATTCCAAATTCCAAAAAAAAAAAAAATCTGGAACCAAAAACTCTTCTAGTCTCAAGCATTTTAGATAAGGGATGCTCAATCTGTATTATTATTTTAGAGTGAACTAAAGCCAGTTATTTGCATTAGAGGCCAGTTTTAAAGCCAGTTATTTGCTTTAGAGGATAAATCTAGAATGAGTTTTGGGATGTTCTAATTAAGGCCAGTAAGGACCCTTCCACACAGCCAAACCCAGAATATCAAGACAGAAAACCCCACAATATCTGCTTTGAACCGGGCTATCTGAGTCTCACACTGCCATATAACCCAGTTCAAAGCCAAAAAATATAGGATGTTATTCAGCTGTGTGGAAGGGGCCTAAGTCACACTTAATGAAACCCACACATATAAGACCAGTAGAGAATTGCTGGTTCAGAACATGAAACTCCTGCTTCGCTAGCTTGAAGGTTTCCCATAACTTCCTTGAAGACCAATAAAATAAAAATAAAACTCATTATGTGAGGCTGTTCCCCTACAGTTCCTTTTGAAGGAAAACACCACTATCATTGGGGTAATGGTAGTTATTAGCTACAAAGATATACTGTATATGGGTCTGATGCATGTTATCTGAAGGATTGTACTCTTCCCAAATGGGTCTGCCTGTGTTTTGAGATCTTCTGGGGAGGCTCTTCTCTCTGTCCCATCACAATCACAGGTCCATTTAGTAGGAAGACAGGAGAGGCCTTTTTGATGGCTGTTTTCCAAATCTGGGACTCTTTTCCAATAGAGGTTAAACTGCATTGTTTTTACTATCCTTCTGTAATCACAAAACCCTTCCCGTTCATAGGCTTTCATAGGCTGTATCTACACTGTAGAATTAATGCAGTTTGACACCACTTTGGACACCATGATTCAATGTGATGGAATTATGAAAATTTTAGTTTACAAGGTCTATCACAGGCATCAGCAAACTTCGCCCCTCCAAGTGTTTTGGACTTCAACTCCCACAATTCCTACTGGCTGTTAGGAATTGTGGGAGTTGAAGTCCAAAACACCTTGAGGGCCAAAGTTTGCCCATGTCCAGTCCATCACCTTCTCTGCCAAAGAGTGCTGACGGTGTCAAGCTGCATTAATTCTGCTGTGTAGATCTATGTTTGTTGTTTTTCTTTGTAACAGTCATGCTGTTAGCTGCCTTGGATTCTAACTGTTTCATTATATTTTTAATTTTTCCTATGATGTTTTACTATATCTGTTTTAATTTTTCAAAACTGTCTTGAATCACTGACAGGGAAGACAGATGGAGGTTAGAATGGTGAGGAAGTAATGTCTGCAATCTTAGGGAGAATCTCACGCTTTGCAGAAATAGTTTAAAAAGCAAGGCATCTCTTTTGCAAAGTGGCCCTGATGAAGTCAAGAGAGTGCAATGAACAAAGAGAGATTTGTGAGGAATGGTGTACCATTCATGGCTGGTTAATTGTTTTTCCATTCTGAGCCCCAAAATCAGTCAGTCAGCATTTTATGTTCACTGTCCCTTCTCATTTCATTGGGATGTCTTCATTTTCTTTAGGTCTTTTTCTCCCTCTAAACATTGTTTTCTACTTTCCAAACCTTGAGCTTCCCTCTTACTTGAGTCCACTTTCTTGTGCAGACGTGGTGCCGTAATTGGTGCTCTGACATACCTGAATGTCAGAAGTAAAGGGAATTGTATCTAATTGCAAGCTTCCTGTAAGCAACCCATAATGAAATGTTGGCTCTTTCCCAACTTCTAATTTAGGAAACAGTGTATTAAGGGGTGGGAACTGTTTGTGTGAAATGACCTCACAAATATTGTTGGCTTGGATTTTACTGACACAGGTTCATGGGAGGGTCCAAAGCTCCGGATGAGACTTGGAAGGGAAATCTGAATGTGTCCTATAATGTCGGGCCTGGGTTCTCAGGTACCTACTCTACAAGGTCAGTTGGATCACTTCTGCTGTCTTGCTACATACATGAACCATGGATGTTATTGAAGATTAAAACTACCATTATTTTCTAGAAAGGCTCCTGAATTTATGTACTAGTCTTTGCTAAAGATTAATCATTGACTCAGTTGCTGAACAGAAGGTTAACTCATCTATAAATTCTACGGATTCAAGATGAGTCTATGATGGCCAATAATTCTGGGGCCAGTCCAGAACAGAAACGCTCTGGACATGCCATGAAGGTGGCCAAACCCATCCTCTTGAGATGATGGATGGTGCAGCTGGGCCAAGACTGTGTTACCTCACCTACCTCATTATTCCTACTCTTAGCTGGCCACAGAGCTCTTTCTGTGTGAACTCCTAGCTGTGGTGGGCACCCCATGCTGACATTAATAGAGATGACTGCACAATTGGGAAGAAGGCAGGAGTACTAAGGCTGGCTGGGAGTGATAATGATGGCATCAGGGACATGAACCATATCTCTTTCCCTCTGTTGATAAGGACATGGCTATGGTGTCTTGTGTGGATACTGGGCAAGTCCACATCAGACCTAATCCAGTTGTCATCACGGCTCCAAAATTGCGGAATGCTCCAGAATTTCAAACAAACTCCAGAGCATCCCCCGAGTGTCTGAAGTGGGGGCAAAATCAGATTAACCTAGTATAAGATACTCACTGGAAGTGCAAGAACATTGTGAAGACAGCTAGGAGTTAATTCAGGCTGAGTCTGGGTTTTCATGCCTATGTAGATGAGCCTTCAGTAAGAAGAGATGTGAAGTGAATGATCTGTTTTTCCAAGGAAAATTTCCCACACCACATATCAGCTTTGTTGGGCCTTGCTGCAGGAGAGACCCTGAGGCCAGAGCATTGGTTATCCAGCTTTGCTGTCTTGCTCAGCCCTCGGCTTACCCACGAGGAGACCTGCAGCCACACCCTCATTCCAGCCAGTTGACCCAGAAGCCTCCAAAAGTGAACATAAAACATCTGACCTAGAGGCCTGGGGAGAGCTTTATTGGGTCTTGCTGCAGGAGAGACCCTGGGGCCAGAGCATTTGTTATCCAGCTTTGCTGTCTTGCTCAGCCCTGGGCTTACCCACGAGGAGACCTGCAGCCACACCCTCATTCCAGCCAGCTGAACCAGAAGCCTCCAAAAGAGAACATAAAAGGTCTGACCTAGAGGCGTGGGAGAGCTTTATTGGTCTCTGCTGCAGGAGAGACCCTGGGGCCAGAGCATTTGGTATCCAGCTTTGTTGTCCTGCCCAGCCTGGGGCTTACACATGAGGAACCTGAAGCCACATTCTCATTCCACCTTAGCACTCCTGCACTTTAAGGTCTTGCTTAAATTGTGGCACCTGTACCCTAGTCCTTTAGCCTTCTAGACTAGTACCTTATATCTCCTTACCCCATGGTAATAATGCATAAGACCACTTTTACTAGCAGGCTTTTGTTTGCCCTGGGGGGAGAGTGATTGGGAAACTATGTTTTAATTTGTTTTATTGCATTTATATGTTTTAACTGTTTCAGAATTGTATATGTTATATTTATTATTTGTACATATAATGAGGCATTGAATTTTGCCACAATCTGTAAGCCGCTCTGAGTCCCCTTCTGGGTGAGAAGAGCAGGGTAAAAATACAGCAAATAAATAAATATCATACCCTTCGACATATCACAGATGAAAACAGGGACATGTGTGGCCACTGGCTAGGCAACATCAGAGTGGGAATTGCAGCCCAATACTTGCATAGTCCATTTGATGTGATAGCTTAGCCTAGATTACTCTGCAAGTAGCAGTGTAAACATGGACCCAGTGTCTACAGTGGTTTGAACATTGGTCTATGACTCTGGAGAACTATGGTCAAATTACTACTTGACCATGAAACCCACTGGATCGTCTTGGGAAAGTCATACTCTCTAAGCTTCAGAGGAAGACACTGACTACCTGCTGCAATGCAGCCTGAGCCCTGCCACATGCACCATAGAGGACCTTCTTGCAGCAACACCCGAGGCACTCCAAGTGGCCAGATACTGGTCAAAGGACATTTAATCAACTACCAAACTCACAAATTGTGTATTCTGTCTGTTTGTTTGTTCTGTTAGAAATGTAATATAATATGACTGGTTGTCCTGACGCGACAAATAAATAGAGGAAGACAATGGCAAACCTCTTCTGAATATATCTGACTAAGCATATGAGGGTTCAAACCACTGTTCAGTCATGGACACCTTTGCCTTTTCTGTCTCTACAAAAGACAGCAAAGGCAAACCTACCTTCTCTCCTTAGCAGTAGCACCAAACGTGTTCCATGTAATAACTAGTGCATCACTTGCTATTATTTATCTGTTGAATCTGGTGAGCTTGGTTAACTTTCATGTGGTTTTTCACACATTATTTTCCCCTATTTTCATCTTTAGAAAAGTCCAAATGCACATTCATACTGTCAATCAGATTACGCGAATATACAATGTTATTGGGACGATTAAAGGAGCTATTGAACCTGGTGAGTAATACTGATTTTGATGTGTTCTGAATGTAAAACTGAAATGAATTTGGAAATGACAGAAGTCCCACTCCCAATTGACTCTTTGTTCCCCTTAGATGACCTTTTGACAGTATGGGACATGAATGTGGGCTACTGTCATATCATGGTTAGAGGCCTAAGATGAATAAACTGGTTAAGTGTTGCAGTCTTTCTACAATTTTTTGGAAGGAGCACAGAGATTTAATTCCTTTAGCTATCTTGAATATTAACTGTGGTTGCATCTACACTGTTATGGAGCCCTGAATGGCACAATGGGTTTAACCCTTGTGCCAACAGGACTGAAGACTGACAGGTTGGAGGTTAGAATCCGGGGAGAGCGCGGATGAACTCCCTCTGTCAGCTCCAGCTCCCCATGCAGGGAAATGACAGAAGCCTCCTACAAGAATGGTAAAAAACATCAAAACATCCGGTTATCCCCTGGGCAACATCCTTGCAAATGACCAGTTTTCTCACACCAGAAGTGACTTACAGTTTCTCGTCACTCCTGATACACACACACACACATACCTACATTGTTGAATTAATGCAATTTGACACCACTTTAACTGCCATAGCAGAATGTTATGGATCCATGGGAGTTGTTCAAGGTTTTTAGCCTTCTCTGTCAAAGACTGTTGGTGTCTGCCAAATGACAAGTCCCATTATTCCATAGCTTTAAGCCATGGCAGTTAAAGTGGTCCAAATGACCTGCATGCTACAGTGTGGATGTATCCTATGATGAGAAAAATCTTGGTGATGATAATGGAATATTTTTATGCCATCTTCTTTGTGTAATAATGTTGTATTTTCTTTTGATTGTTTGATTGTTTTGAATCTCAATATTCTATTTTTATTAAAAAATATATTGCTATGGGTAGCTGGCCTTCCGTATACATAGATTTTCCATTCATGGCTTCAACTGTCCATAGCTTGAAAATATTAAAGAAAAAAAAACAGCAACAAAAGTAAAGTTTGGTTTTGGAATTTTATATATGGGACTACGCCAATATAAATCATGGCACCTGAATATTTATGGAACCAAATCCCAGTGGACTAAGGGCATACTGTATCTTGTAGCTGTTTCTTTTTTTTATATGTTCAAGATTAAGACATAACTTAAGAGGGTTTTTTTTTTTTAAAAAAAAAGAAAAAAACCAAACCAAATCTTACAAACCATTTCAAGCAGTCTTTAAATGGGTTGCTGTGTGTTTTCATGGCTGCAAGGCCATGTTCCAGAAGCATTATTTCCTGATGTTTTGTCTGCATCTATGGCAGGCATCCTTAGAGGTTGTGAGGTCTGTTGGAATCTATGAAAATGTTTTCCAATAGACCTCACAATGTCTGAGGATGCCTACCATAGATTCAGGCAAAACGACAGGAGAGAATGCTTCTGGAACATGGCCATACAGCCCGGAAAACACATAACAACCCAATAATTCCAGCCATGAAAGCCTTCGACAACACAGTCTTTAAATGAATAAAAGTTTTCTATGGATCTGAACAAGGAAAGAAAAAGCTGACAAATATATTTAGAGTTAGATCCAGCTGTTTGAATTTCTTCCTCTTCCTCTATCTTTTCCCTTAGATAGGTATATCATCTTAGGTGGCCATAGGGACTCTTGGGTGTTTGGTGGCATCGACCCAACCACGGGGGCAGCTGTTCTTCAGGAAGTTGCAAGGAGCTTTGGCAAGATGGTAAAGCAAGGTAAATGAGTAACAAAGAAAACTTGAAATAGATTGAAGAGATATTTTATAAAATATGAAATTGACTGTATTTATTTATATATTGGGCCCCTGGTGGGTTAAACCGCTGAGCTGCTGGACTTGTTAACTGAAAGGTTGGCAATTCGAATCTGGGAGTGGGGTGATCTCTCACTGTTAGACACAGCTTCTGTCAACCTAGCAGTTTGAAAACATGCAAATGTGAGTAGAACAATAGGTACTGCTTCTGTGGGAAGGGAATGGTGCAGTCCTGCTGGACACATGACCTAGGAGGTGTCTACGGGCAATGTCGGCTCTTTGGCTGAGAAATTGAGTCGGACACAACTAGACTTAATGTCAGGGAAAACCTATACCTTTTTATTTCTTATTTATTTATTTACTGTATTTATTCCTTGCCCTTCTCACCCTGACAGGGACTCAGAGCAGCTTAGAATGAAACAAAACATATACATAGAAAGAAACAAAACATATTTATTAAAACCAGAAAGTTAAAAAATCTCAATCTTAAAACCAAATAATTAAAACCACGCAATCCACAGGCATATTCCAGTAGCCATTCCAGTTGTAAATTGCACTATTCCATATTCACTTATTGCACTGAGGACTACTGTCCAAAGGCTTGGTCCCACATCCACGTTTTCCAATTATTCCTGAAGGTTAAGGGAGAGGGAGCTGATCTAATTTCACTGGAGAGAGAGTTCCATAGCCAAGGGGCCACCTCTGAAAAGGCACTGTTTCTCGTCCCCACCAGTCACAACTGCAAAGGAGGTGGGATCGAGAGCAGGACCTCCCCAGAAGTACTGTACAGAGATTCTCTTGGTCAAAGTTTGTCTAAAACATTCCCAGTTACGGCAATTTGATGCTATTTTAATAACCATAGCTTCATCCTACAGCAGTGGTTCTCAACCTTTGGGTCCCCAGGTGTTTTGGCCTACAACTCCCAGAAATCCCAGCCAGTTTTCCAGCTGTTAGGATTTCTGGGAGATGAAGACAAAAACATCTGGGAGCCCACAAGTTGAGAACCACTGTCTTACAGAATTCAAGGTTCTGTAGCTTGGTGAGGTATTAAACATTTTGTTAGAGAACTCTATTACTCTTGCTAAGGGAAGTTAATTCACTTTAGCAGAGAACTCCAAGTCTCTTAGGAAGCTCCAAATCCCAAAATTCTATAAAAAGAAGCCATGACTGTTGAAATGGTATTGAACAATGAACATGCTCTAACCTAGGAGATTCCTGTTTAAAGCAGCACTTCCATAGCTTAATGAAAACATGCTGTACAGATGTCCCCTGCTTTTCAATGACTTGTGTTTTGTTGTTCTCCTTTATTTTGACAGCTCTAAATTATAGCCATATTCCATACTTTTGATTTCTAGTCTCCTTTTTTGACTATTGTTGCTGCCTTTTTTGCATGCTGGGTTGACTCAGTGCCATCTAGTGTTTAGTCTTGCATTGGCAAGAAAACCTAGATTCCACTTTTCAACTAACTCATCACAGAAGTGGAGCTTTCCTGTACATATACCAGGTGTGGCTAATCATATAGGCTTTGAAATTGGCAGGGAAGACCCTTCTCTCAGTCCTACCACCGTCTCAAGTGCAGTTGATGGTGACAAGAAATAGGGCCTACTCTGTAGTGGCTCCCCAGCTCTGGAATACTCTCCCAAAAGAGATTAGGTTAGCCCCCACCCTTGAATTCTTCCAGTCCGGCCCAAAAAACATGGATTTTTAAGCAGGCTTTTGGCCTTAAGTAGGCTGAAATGGGCCCATATGAGGTTGACACTCTGGCACTTCAGTTGTGAATTGATGGCAGCTAGTTTTAACTACAGAAGACCTGCATTTTTAAATTGTATTGCTTTATTTTATGTGTTGTTTTTATAATTTTTATATGATACTATTTTATACTCATGTATCGTTTTATATTATATGCTGTACTTGGAGTGCCTTGTAAGCTGCCCCGAGTCCCTTTTGGGAGATGGTGATGCTGATGATGATGATGATGATGATTATTATTATTATACCATATTTAGACTAAGAGTATGATTTCAGTAATAACCTTTTTGTAGTTTTGTTACTATCAGTGTCGGAAGCGTTGACCGGATGTTCAAATATCTGATTTTGCTTATATTATTTATTTTCTTTTTTGGATAGCTTTATTACTCAATAAAATGATATAATTTACTCAGCAAACATACCTTTGTCCAATGAACTTATCTGAAACTTAATATTAAATCCATGAATATAAACAAAAAGTTATCTGAGGAAGCAATGGCGTTATTGCACAAACAAGACAATCGGAAATAGATACCTCTACAGAATTGTTCAAGGATAGGTCTTTAAATGCTCCAGGCAATTGTATTAAAATTTAAAGATCATTTTAAGATGAATTCAGGCTGAAATGTTATTCCTATTTATCTAACAGTAAGCAGCATTACATATAAGTTTGAATCCTCAAGTCATCTTGGGAAAATGATCACCTTAAATTCTATTGGTGAATGAAGACCTAAAAGGAAAAAAAAAACAATTGTTTGATTTATCTAGGTTGGAGACCTAGAAGAACTATCATTTTTGCCAGCTGGGATGCAGAGGAATTTGGGTTATTAGGTTCAACAGAATGGGCAGAGGTAAGTAAATGCCCTTGCCCAAAATATGTTTAATGCTCAGTAAAGACTATATTTCCCCATAGTCAAGACTGGCCTTACTGTTTGATATTGCCTGTTATCACCTTGATAATTCCTGTACTACTACAACAACTACTACTATTATTATTACTAGCCGTCCCCTGCTGTAGCCCACATGGGGGTTCTGTATGGGAGGCTTGGCCCAATTCTATCGTTGGTGGGTTTCAGAATGCTGTGATTATTGGTGAACTATAAATCCCAGCAACTACAACTCCCAAATGTCAAGAATCTATTTTCGCCAAACTCCACCAGTGTTCACATTTGGGCATATTGAGTCTTCATGTCAAGTTTGGTCCAGACTCATCATTGTTTGAGTCCACAGTGATCTCTGGATGTAGGTGAACTACAAATCCAAAACCAAAGGACACTGCCCACCAAACCCTTCCAGTATTTTCTGTTGGTCATGGGAGAACAGTGTGCCAAGTTTGGTTCAATTCCATTGTTGGTGGGTTTCAGAATGCTCTTTGATTGTAGGTGAACTATAAAACCCAGAAACTACAACTCCCAAATGACAAAATCATTTTTTGAGTGAAGGACGTACATTGGGTTGTTAGGTGTCTTGTGTCCAAATTTGGTATCAATTCGTCCAGTGGTTTTTGAGTTCTGTTAATACCACAAACGAACATTACATTTTTATTTATATAGATGATGATGATGATGATGATGATGATGATGATGATGATGATGATGATGATTGCCTTTGTAGGAGAATGCCAAGATTCTTCAGGCAAGAGCTGTGGCTTACATCAACACAGATTCTTCTATCGAAGGTGAATGTTCTTTGACTACCTCTGAAGAACTGCAAATTATGGGTTTCAGTTCTGTAAGGCTAACATTTGGAGAGATTGTGAGTCTTGCTGCTTAGCTAATTCAAGTGAAGCTTTGACTGCTCATATAAATGGCCTTCTTGTGCATTCTTAGTTGCTCACCTGGGATGTTGAAGAGTTGTGTCAAGATGAACAGCTATCAGATCTTTTGTAATTTGAATAAAATTCATGAAATCATAAAGGTTGGGAGGAATTATTTATTTATTTCCTATATTTCTACCCTGCCCTTCTCGCCCCTGAGGGGAGACTCAGGGCGACTGGAGCTATCAGTTCCAACACAAAAAAAAAATACTTTGAGAGATATCCATCCAAACGCAGATTAAATACCTTCAAAGACAGAGAATCCATCACCACCCAAGTCACTCTATTACATCGTTGAATGGTTCTTGCAGCAAAAAAAATAGGAAGTTCTTCCTAAAGTTTAGGTAGAATCTTTTTGTTCTTTTTTGTAACTTGAATCCATTGGTTCATATTCTCTGGAGAGGCAGAAAGGAAGCTCATTCAAGATAAAGGAGTTATCTTTCAAGATCTCCTTACGTCCCAGAAGATTTACAATGCATGGTTGGTAGACTAAAAAAGAATGGCCCATTAGTGTCAAAAGAAAGCAACTCCTATCTATGTTTTGATTTTAGGCAACTACACATTAAGAGTTGACTGCACTCCCCTTCTCAATCAGTTGGTGTATAATCTGACAAAAGAGGTACAACTAGTCTAGTTCATCTCTTCTTCCTGCTCTTTTTCCTCCTAGCTTTCTTCTGATTTTTCTTGTGGTCTAGAAAAAGGCAAATCTTGCATCACTACTTGTCCAAGAGAGATGTGTGTATAGAAAATATTTTCGATAAGGGCCTTCAAACTCATTGTTGCAGCCTGGTCCTAAACATATTGCCTCTTTCTAAAGTGTGGTTAGAATGGCTCCTGGAGTGCTGAACGATAGAGCTGTGCAAAGCTTCAGAGGTCTGTTTTGTCATTTGGAGATTTGTATGATTTGTTATTACAAATCTCTGAATTACTAATCATAACAGGACCCCTCTGAAGCATGATGAAAAGAAATGGAAGCCCCAGCAACTTTTGGAGTGATAAGTAATTTCAAGCTGTGTTTTTTGAAAAAAACAACAACCCCGTTTTAAATTCCTAAAATTTAGCAAATGAATTGAAACTTTGCATGATTGATGCCTGTCTATGTTATCCCATTGTGCAGAAAGAAATTCAAGGGGATATCTCTTTTAGGTTTAAAAAAATACATTTGTAACAAGCTTTTAAAATTTCCTTAAAATTGGTGGATGATCAAATGTTCTGAAACTTGGTAGGCTTAAAATTGTAAATGATACCTACAAACATGCCATGTTTCATCCTAATAGTCGTAAAAACAATGAAGAAATGAGCCTTGAAATTTTCCCCATTGCTGCTAATGGAACAAATCTTAATGAAACAATTACGAAGCTTTACAGTTTTGGATTACGAAATGAAACGGGACTCCTCTGAATCTTTACAAAATGAAGTGGGGGCCATCTGAATCTCCAAAACAAATTACTAATTGGATTTCATCCGTTTCACACATCTCTGCTGAGCGGCATATTATACTTGTGTGTAAGCAATGAGCAATGACATTTTGAAAACATAAACAGCTGCCTTGGGGTCATATAGCAGATTCAGGGTCTCAGCCTTCCTCTCAATTCTGGTTGAAGTTTTCTATTTGACTACGATTGGTAGTTGTGATGGGTTTAATTTCCAGGCATCGTAATACTGAATATGCTGTTCCTCTGCTTCAACACTGTGCATTAATTGCTTTCATACCATTACAGTCACATACAATGTGTGCCTAAAGTACACATCGAACAAATGATGGGCTTGGGGCAGCATGATGGTCTTCATAGCCACTCCCACTTGGTTGCATGGTTTTTACTCTTGCTCTTTAATATTAACACTTTGGGCATGGGTATCTGCAGGTGATGGGTGTCAGTGTGGTGTGGCTGTTTTAATTTCGGACTATGGATCTGGAATCCAGGATTCGAATCCCCATTCATCCATGGAAGTCTACTAGAGGGCCTTGGGCAAGTCACACTCTCTCATTCTTGGAGGCAAAAGAAAACCTCCATCTGAGCAGCTCTTGCCAAGGAAACCCTATAATATGACTTGAAGGCACACAAGGACAAAAAATCTGCAAGTTAAGCCTAAGAGGTAGCATAATAATATGGTATTTGTATATCTGGGTATGGTGATAATCTTTCCAGCATATTTTTTCTCTCTCCAGATCTCAAGCCCTGATGAAGGATATGAAGGGAAATCTCTCTATCAAAGCTGGATTGAGAAAGATCCATCTCCACAAAATAGGGATCTCCCTAGGTAAGATACTTCCTTGTCCAGTTCTGTTGGTGTAAAGATAAATTTTGATGATCAGCCCGTCATGACAACCACCATAGCCCTCCAGAAAAGTGGAAAACCTTCAGTTCATGTTACAATGCACACCAACACATACGAGTTCCAGAAAGTTTTTCATCTTCACTAGGAATAGGTATTTTGCTAATGGTTCTTGATTTTCCATTAATGATTTTTCCATAGCAGGAGTATTGTGAAGTGAATGCTTCTTGGTTGCCTATTTATAACCAAATTACAAAACAGCCATTTTAGTGTAATGGTTTAAGACTTTTGAAACTGAGGTTTGAATCCCTGCTCAGCCATGGAAACCTACTGTACGACCTTGGGCAAGTCACAATACCTCAGAATCAAAGAATGGCGAAAGCAAATCCTCTCTGAACAATACATGCCAAGAAAACCTCATGATAGATTCCCCATAAATTGGAAGTGACTTGAAGGCACAAAAGTCCAACCAAATTATCTCCAAATACTTTGAAGAATAACAAGGGTAGCTCAAAATCAAATAATGTGTTTTGGAAAGCTTCCTCTGTTCCCTACAAGCTTAGTATGAGGATTAACTGTAAGCTCATAGGGGATGAGTAAGCATAAAGAAAGATGGCCGAAGTCGTCATTGCCCCTGCTAATCCAAAAATCCTAGAATTTTACCATGCAAATCCTGGCTTCAATTAATCATAATCTAATTGAAACATACATGTATATCACGTGGTCACTTGTGGGTATGTGTAAACTGTCAAATTCTAGCAATTCATATCATTTCTCATTACTTCTTTATAAACAATGCTGTTTCATTTAGGCATTCAATATAGTGAAGGTAAACAATAGATGTAAACCAGACTCCTCATTCTAGATACACCTGCTCCCCTCAATTCCCAAGAAAAAGTTATTATTTAGAATCCATAGTCGTTGCTCTTTATCTGTCTGACAGATTTTGGAAATGTGAATACCTGTCTGATATTCGAAGCTAAGCAGGGTAAGCTTTTGATATAATTGGATGGGACACTGCCAGTGGATCCCAAGTATTGTAGGCTATACTTCTATGTGAAGGATCTACAAAAACCACCTTTGAATATTCCTTGTCAAAGAAAACCCTCAAAAATTCATGGAGTTGCCATATGTTGACAGGTGGACTTGAAGGCACGTACATATAAAAGTAGGAGGAGACAGCAAAGCCTAGAGAAGACAATTATGCTGGGGAAAGTAAAAGGAAGAGGGGCTGACCAAGGTCAAGATGGATGGATGGCATCCTTGAATTGACTGGACTGACCTTGAAGGAGCTGGGGGTGGTAACGGCCGACAGGGAGCTCTGGCGTGGGCTGGTCCAAGAGGTCACGAAGAGTCGGAGACGACTGAACGAATGAACAACAATAACAACAACATATAAAAGTAGCCAATTTTAGATCACCTTTGAGCAACCTTCCCATTTTCAAAGGGTGGCCTTCCTGTTCTTGACACCATGCTCCAAAGCTATTTAACTTGGCATTGCAAGAGGTTTAACAGCAGCTTCTTGTGTTTCCCATTCTGGCCAGGATAAACAAACTTGGATCAGGCAGTGATTTTGAAGCTTATTTCCAGCGATTGGGGATTGCGTCAGGAAGAGCACGCTATACTAAGAATAGGGTAAGCTGACCTGCTGATCCAAAATTTGACACCACTATTTGGGGTTTTATTTTTGGAAGGCTGTGATTTTGGAAGGGTATTGAAAGACGACTTCTGTTGCTCTCTGCCTCTGTCCTGGCTCCTCTCATTCTTCCAGCATCCTTTCTTTTAAAGGATGAAGGATTTATTTGTCTGTTTTTCTATATTTCTGTTTTGTCTCCCAGACTACAAAGTATGCAGACAGTGCTATTTTCTGCACAAAACTGCCTATGAATTTTACATAGAAGTCCCAAACTGTGATGAGTCTCAGCAAAACTCTTCCCATCCTTTCCTAAAGGAGACTTAAATTAGCAGAATGTGGGTGTATGCTGTTTGTAACTCACTGCCCAGTGAAGGATGTGACAACTTCATGTCTCATTTTGTTTAATCTCTTTGACAGAAAGTGGACAAATTCAGTAACTATCCAGTTTACCACAGCACCTATGAAACCTTTGAGTTGGTTGAGGACTTTTATGACCCTACATTCAAGAAGCAGCTTGCTGTTGCTCAAGTGCGGGCGGCCTTGGTATATGAGCTGGCAGATTCCCAGGTCCTTCCTCTGCATTGTCCAGATTATGCGGAAGCTTTAAGAATCTATGCCAATGGGATCTACAATTTGGCCATGAAACACAAAACACAACTTGAGATGTACAAAGTATCATTTGGTAAGTTTGACTCAAATCCAGATCTGAATTGATGCATTAATTGATTTGAGAGTTGGACTACGTCTCTTGAAATTAGAATCTGATTCCTCAGTTAGCCATGAAATCCACTGGGTGATCTTTGGTGAGTCATATACTCTCAACCCCTGAAAACCCTGTGATAGGATCACCATAGGGTCATTATAAGTCAAAATGATGTGAAGGCACACAACAAAAAATGCTTTATATGATTGCTTACCTGTTCTTGCTTAGGAACAGACAGGGAATTGTAAGCGAAGATCTCATTTGATGATGGTAGAACATACCATTTGACAGGTCCAGGAGTGTGATAGCTTTTATAAGGGTGATTATTCAAAAGAGGTATTTCTGGAGATATTTGCAGCCAATTTGTGGTTCTTTTCATCAGCTAGGTGGAGCTCTGCAGGTGCTGTCGAGCGGTTGCACATTTTAGGAAAACAGTTCAACAGGGAGGTACTAAATACCTCCTTATGCAATTCTGGGCAATCATTACTACGTCATAAGTTGCCAAAAGAGTGCTGTCCATAGAAATGGATGGGGTCTTGTAGACGAGTGCTGGTCAAAGTAGTGGTTAATGGATAAGTGCTGGTTCCTAAGCCATATTCTATTGGTCCTGGTTCAGTTTCCAGGGGAAAATGGAACAATTTCATGTAATGTGTATAAATGTATAATAAGTCTCTACCACATTGGATAGCTTCAAAAGCATTGCTGTAGACTAGTGATTCTCAAACTCTGGTCCTCCAGGTGTTTTGGGTTTCAACTTTCAGCAGTCTCATCATTTTGTCCAGTTTCAGGGATTGTGGGAGCACCTGGACTATCTGCTATCTACTCTAGTGGTTCTCAACCTGTGGGTCCCCAGATGTTTTGGCCTGCAATTCACAGAAATCCTAACTGCTAAACTGGCTGGGATTTCTAGGAGAAGTAGGCCAAAACACCTGGGAACCCACAGGTTGAGAACCACTGATCTACTCCAAGCTCTGCTCAAGGTAAGAGAAGAATCACCCAATGGAAGATTCTCCAGCTTCAAGCAGAAACTTTGTTTGGATTGAGGGAGAATTCACCACCCCCATTCAAACATATATTATAGTAGAGAGAAAAATCCCACCATAATTCTGATCAGAACCCAAAAATCTGATATGTACAGGACTGGTCCTATCCATTGGTAGATTGAGAAAGTTACTTTTAATTACAGATGGTATAGAAAAGAGAATTGCAACAAGAAATCTTGGGGGCAGAGTCAAGGTAGATTTTTAGCTTATCATGTATTTCACAGACACCAAAATATCTTTGGCTGATCCAATATAATTATTTCCCTCGTTTGCTACATACTATCAGGATTCCATATGATGTTTCCAGGACAGTTAAAGTGGAATCACAGTTCTTTATCTATAATGTGGAAGCACCTGAGATGCTGAATATTGAACCTGGAATTCTTTGCATTGTCAAATGTAGGTCTGACTCTTTGCAGAAGCAAACATTTTATTTTTCTTGATCTGCATTTGCAGCTCCCCTCTTTTCTGCAGTGTCTAATTTTACAGATGAAGCAATGGATTTTCACTACAGATTGTTACAGCTTGATAAAAACGAGTAAGGTTCTTTCTTTTTTATTTTGAGAAAAAAGTGTTGTTTTGCCAACGGGAGACATTTGTGTTCTAAATTTAAGTAAATATACTTCAAGGCTAATTATTTATTTGGATCCATGTTATATATTTGGTTGTTTCTATAACAACACTACAGAGTAATGTGAACAAAAGGGACCTTATTTATAAGGGAAAAATTTTCAACCAAAGTTAAGAAAGATAGGGCAGAAGCAGGCTTAGAGCTGAATATTAAGAAAGCAAAAATAACAAGCACAGACAGATGTTAAATACAGCAGAATAAGGCTACAATATGTGACCAAGGCTGTTGAACCAAGACCCTTTGGAAGTCTCACATTCATAGAATTGCTGTAAGTCAAATCTGAGTTGATGACATGTAACAACAATAAGAAGCAACTAAGGTTGCAATTCTATGCCTACTTACTTGAGGATCATTTCCATTCAAGTCCATGGGACATCTCAGTAAACATGTGCAGGACTGAACGTCGTGGCAAATTTAATATGGTTTTAAAATTGAGTATCTTTGTAGCTTGAAATGTGAACAGCACATGCAATCAAGCCATGTGTAGTTTGGTGAAGTATTAAGAGTGTTCTGGTTAAGAATTCTAAATGCTCCTTCCCAAACCACAAATCCCAGGATTCCTTAGAACAAAATCATAGAGGTTAAAATGGAACCATAGTGCTATAATTGTGTAATATGAATGGTCCCCACAATTTTGGAGGGGTAAGTGGTTCTAGAACCATTTGAAAAAGATTCACTTAGACTAGATGTTACTTAACATCTTTTGCTTTTTGTGTACCCATCAAAACTAATAAAGTGTCTTCCATATGTGATGTTTGATGTGCTTCTGTCATATCCATCTCTTATAGGCCCATAGCCATGAGGAGCATGAATGATCAGCTGATGCTTCTTGAGAGATCTTTCATTGATCCTCTTGGTTTGCCAGGCAGGCAGTTTTACAGGTAAGCCATCAAAGTAGAGGGAAGTTTAATTTATAAAGCCATCCTATTACCATAGCCTACATTTTGCGAAGGACACAAAATGTCGTTGGGAGGATTCCTCCTTGGGAGTGCTTATTCCCCCCCCCCCCCCCCTATTCTGTAACTACTTTGATGCAACTAAAGCTAAAGAAAGGTTTTTTTTTTCTTAACATTTGAGTGGAATCTCTTTTCCTGCAATTTGAATCCATTCGTTCGTGATGCAGTTTGGAGCAGTAGACAAATAGCTTACTCCATCTTCAACATGAAAGCCCTCCAAATATTTAGAGAAGGCTGTCTGGAAAATATTTAAAGATGACAGCCACCTTTAAATATTTGGAAGGCTATCATGTTGAAGATAGAAGATGAACACACCCCCTCACCTAAGTCACTCCTAGAACTTTATTTCCTGGCTTTGTGCCATTTTGGTTGCCTTCCCCTGGACACTTCCTAGGTTGTGAATAACTTCCTTGAATGGTAATGCTGAGAACTGGATGTAATATTCCAGATGGAACATGTCTAAAGCAGATACAGTATTATTACTTTCCTTAGCCTGGACACCATACTCCTATTGATGCAGTCTAGAATTTTGTTGGTCTTTCTTAGCCACCATAATACACTATTTACTAATGTTTCTAGCTCAGTCTACTAAGATCCCTAGATCTTTTTCAAAGACACCATTGTCAAGATCAGTGTGACCCATCCTATATATTTGTGCATTTTGTTTTTCCTACCTAAACATGATCTCTACACTCATTTTACATCACACTAGAACAGACTCATTGTATCATTTTTAATGGGCAACACATAGGCAAAGCTCATTGATTTAAATTTGTCTATTGCAGTTGGAAAGTACTATAGGACCCAAGCCTTTGTTTTTCAATATTTCTCAATATTTCCCAAAGAAAGTTTGCTAAAGGGTCCTATAGGAACTTTACAATTGCTTTCTTTGCAAAAACTTTATTTTTATCTTGTATCCCTTTTACTTCACAGACACATCATATTTGCTCCAAGCAGTCACAACAAGTATGCAGGAGAGTCCTTCCCTGGGATCTACGATGCTATGTTTGACATTGATAGCAGAAAAGACCAAAATAAAGCTTGGGATGAAGTCAAGAGGCAGATTTCCATTGCAGCCTTCACAGTGCAGGCTGCTGCAGGGACATTAAAAGCTGTGATCTAGAATAGGAATATTTCAGAGATGCACTATTTGAACTCCACAACTAGGAAAAAGACCATTCTACAAGCATAAGGAATTTTCAACAAAACTACATACTACTACATATCTCATGGATGTGGATTGTGTGAATGCTGGTGCTCAACACCATGCCTATGTTGACTGCAACTGAAAGGACCAAGACATGGACATCTCCAGCCCATCTCCTTTCAGATATCAGCCAGCAAGCCCACATCTTAAATCAAGAAATAGCTTCTTAAGATCTACAGAGATACTCACAGGAACCCATCCTCTGGAGACCCACATGTTCTTTATCTCGTTCCAATTTTTTTTTGTACAAATAAGGAATATCTACAAAGTTTGACCATAAACTCCTTCCGTTCTACTTTCCTACCTTTGGTTTCAAATGTGATGGTCAGTTTCCAGGAGAAACTAGACTAGTTTACTTCTGAAGACAGATTTCTTTTAGCTAATCCAACTATTTGCTTCTGATTATCTTCACTGAATGCTATTGCTTATGAAGAAAACAAGTTCTTTATTCTATGACAGCATGTATAATAGTTACTTGAGGGCCGCAGCAAGGAAGGCTTGGTTTAATATCTGATAATAATTTCGTAAAAAAGGATATTGGATTCTTAGAATAAGGTCTTTTAATCTAAATCACCAGGTTCAACCACTATAATGCCACTCCCCTAAGGGTCAGTGCTAGCCTACTATAAAGATAGGAATTATCTGCATTACGGAGTTATAGATATGCCATCTTCGGACATAGTATTGGCATGCTGGTGTCAACACACCCAGTCGTGTGTGTTGATTAAAAGCACCATGTAACAATAGTAGTGATCAGCTTCCCCCTGCTCACAAATGTCATGCTTCAGCTAGCAAGTTGTCAAATGCTTCATCTTCTCAATCCCCTCTGAAAGTTGTGATTTAAGATCTGTGTTTAAGATCTGTGTACTAGAATTGAGATACTGGGTTCTGCAAATCTGCACTCACCCATGTTACCTCTTGGCCTTATCTACCTCAAAGAGATAGGTTTGTTAGCTTGTTTTAATAGAGAAAAGGGATGCCGTAATACCTTTGAGACGAACTGAAAGGAAGTAGCCCGATCTTTTGTAGGCTGAGTCTACTGCAGCAGATACAACTGATGAAATGTGTTACCGTAGTCATTTACATACTACTTTCATACTGTTGTGGATGATATTGACAGGAAGGGAGATGGGTAGAATTGCGCACAGAGCTCAGTGGAGGAAGGGCAAGATAAAACATACAAAATATACAAATATGGAAGCTAAACGTAGATTTTTACTGTAAAGCCCTATCTTCAGATCCTAACTTTAGAGGAACAGAATAATTACTCATACCAAATAAGGACATTTGAACATAGATGATCACAGTACTGTGTACTTTGAGAAGATGCATCCTATTACAAGTTCCCCATTCTGGGTGGATCCTTCTGTATGTTCCTTCCCATTTTATTTTGGTTCAAAAGTAGTTCAACTAATGGAACCAGTGACCTTTATTTTCAAACTACATCTTAAGCACAATCTGTTGAAAACAATTCCTTGTTCTGACACTAGTACTATTTCTGGTGTTTAATTGAACACAGCTCATTGCTAATATGCCTCAAGCCAAGCTTGAGATTCTCATTTATGGAATGAGCTAAGTTTGAACACATCTCCAGCAGAGAGTACAGCTGTCAGCAATTTATAGTGCTACACTCAACAAAGGAAATCAGTTTTCCAAAAGCTTCACCCTTTACATATATATATAGTTTAACTTTACCAACAGCATTTCATCAGAAGCCCAGTGCAATTTGTTTCTTTTCATATTCATTCAGTTCTAACTACAAGTCGTTTCTGGTTAGGCATTTTGATACTCTGCTGCCTAATATGCCTGCCCAGTGTGGAATACATCTCACCACGTTAAAACAGTGGATGTGGCTCTTAAAGACACATGCTGCATTATCACAGGATGTCTATGCCCTACACCACTGGAGAAATTATATTGTTTAACCTCTATTGCACCACCTAACATCTGCCAGGAAGTAGCAGCCAATGATGAAAGGACCAAGGCAGTGACATCTCTGGCCCATCCCCTGTTCGGATATCAGCCAGAAAGTCAACATCTTAAATCAAGAAATAGCTTCTTAAGATCAACAGAGATACTCACAGGAACACCTCAAAGCCAGAGTCCAAAAGTAGCAGGTTAAAACCCAGAACCTCAATCAGTGGCTGATACCAGATGAGAAACTCCCTCCTGGGCACACAGAAGACTGGGTGACTTGGAAGGCACTGAACAGACTGTGCTCTGGCATCATGAGATGAAGAGCTAACCTTATGAAATGGGGCCACAAAGTGGAGTCCATGACATATGAGTGTGGAGAAGAGCAAACCACAGTTGACCTATTACAATGCAGTCTGAGCCCTGCCACATGCACAATGGAGGACTTTCTTATAGTAACACCAGAGGCACTCCAAGAGGCCAGCTTCTGGTGAAAGGACATTTAGTATAATGCCACTTTTTTTAAACTTTGTGTTTTTAAATCTATTACAACTGTACCCTCTGTCTGCTTCTGACATGATAAATAAATAACTTCTAACTAAGGTTTTAAGGTAATGACATGGTTTTCTTAGCATTTCCACCTAAGTTCTAAAGCACAGTGTGGATTTTAAAAGTCACAACTGGCCACTGTAGAGAGGGGACATTTTTGGAAAAGCAGAGGGAACATTTGGCCACAAGGCAAAGGAAGTAACCATGACGTTTTCACTGTAGTTGTGATTAGAGTTGTCGAGTGTTTATTTAAATAACCAACAGATATTGCTATGACACAATGTGTTGCTAGTCTGGAGAAAACTAGAGAGTTGTGCAAAAGAAGATTTTTGTTTGGGAACCCCCACTTAGATCACCAGTAAGGATTGTGCATCTCTCCTCACGTTATTAGACTGTAACCCCCAGCATTCCTCAATCTTGGTTAGGCCGGCTACAACTGTTGCCCTTTGCAATCAAGGGAAGAACCTTATGGTCCCCATCAATGAGTGAGAAAGAGAATGAAACCAGCTTCATAACTGTTTATTCCACAAATTTATAAAAAGGCCTGAAAACATAAGACCTCTAATGTTCAACAAAAAGTAAAACTTACATTCATGCAGAGGAGAAAAAAACACTGAAGAAAACCAGTCAATCTCTAGTGTTCCAGACACCATTTTTTTCTTCAGTTTTCATATACAAATGATGCTCCTTGGTTGCAATATGTAAAGATGAGCTCAACCGCTATTGCAGTTTTAAAAAATTCTCATGCTATAATTTAAAGCAAATAATTGCATTATTATACAGAATAAATTGATTTCTTCTTTTCAAGGCAAACAATTAATAGTATTGATTGCTGAAGTGGTGACTTTACTGTATATTACTTTAATTATACAGAAGTTTCAGTAGTTTGAACTGTAATATGAACATGTGTTGAACCAGGAAGGACACACAAGTCCATCACAAGTTAACTAGAAGACTTGGTTTTGTACTGGAAAAGATGACTCTGCAATTAGAAGCATGAAGCCTCTAATTCAATCTACCGTCTATGCATTAACCACTTACATGCGGAGAGAACTATGATTACTGCAGCAGTTACTAGAACTAACAGCTACAATAGACCTGCACAATGTGTTAAGCAAATGAAGAGATGCCATTCTCCTGCAGATGCCTATAGCTATCAGCTGTTGCTCCTGTGAGCCTCTGAGCAAATCTGGGGTTGATTCACAATCTGTATGAAATCAACGTTAATTTGCAATGGACCACACTGAGTGCTAAGTTATGGTTAAAATTGCAACAATATTTAAAAGGGATAACCATATAATATATTGAAAGAAGTTTGGTCTCTTATTTGAAACAAAATCTTGTAATAAGTTGAAAGTCATGACCAACTTAGATAAACCTGGTTTTGTTGTACTCTGAAAACAAACACTTCCAGATTGCAGACTATTTCCAAACAAACTGGCTTTACAATAAGCAAATTCCCTTTTATCCCCATCTCCATTTGGTTAGAAACATCAGTAGCAACCTAAGTGTGTGCCACTAATGATTTGCTACTGGAAATGTGGACAATTTACTAGTTTAACTTTGAAGCACTCCCACATCCCAAGAACAGGAAGAAGTCATTTTATGCTAACAGTTACTCCTAGCAAGAAACGGATAAGAAAATAAGTTAACGCGATGACTGACATTTAAAAATACCTAAATAATTCTCAAGGAAAGTATTTCATCTTTCACAATATTAAGATTCAAACAGATGGATAGCTTCCCCGAGTTTTCAAGCATTCTGATTCTTGGAAACTAATTAAGGACTGTATCCTCACATTTGGCAAATTTGGTGACTATAACATAAAACAAGGCGCACACACTTTATTCATCGTGTTTTCAAGAAAAACTGCTAGAATTTGTCAGCAGCAGAACCTTTGGCACTACCATAGTCGGGATCCAGAAGCCACTATATAAGAAACCATGCATATCTTTGATGTAAGGCAAAAAAGGATTTGGAGTAGGACATTTGTAAGTAATTTATAAGAAAATCCAAATCCGATTTTCATTTATGATATTTGAGCACTGTTTTGTATTAATGAATTTGTATTTGTGTCACTCCCTATTTTTCTTTGGATATATTTTAGAGTTAGTTATTTTGGGGATACACTAATGGTCATGCTTCTGTTGTTACTGAATGGATAAAGAAATTGTTTTGAACACAAAAAGAGTTGTTTGGATTTACTGTGTTCAGTTTTGTGTTATTAACAAGAATGCAATTCATTAAATTTCTGTGGTGCGGTTCTAAATGCAATGCTCTTGCATTCTCTTTATTTACTTCAAGGGTATTTAGTGAAAAGAAACTTGGCAGGTTGTCATACATGTTAGAAAGAATAACCTTTCCTCAGGATTCAAGAACTATCAGCTAAAAGAAAGGCCAGAGAATCATGAAGCCAGAACAGTTAAAGCTAGAACATAAAAGGCAAACACTCGTGATTTAAAAACATGGGACGGATTACTTGTCCATTCTGGATTTTAGCTTTTTTTTATCAAAAAGACTGCAAAAACTACTTCAGACATTGCAGACAATGTACTGGTTTACATTCAAATATAATTTTACCAGTTTTCCTGACACAAGTTCTTTGGAAATATCAGAATTAAAGCAATGAATACTTTTCTACATATGTACATAGAAACATGACCACTGAGAAAATGCTTAAATACTGTACGATTTCTACAGAAACTTTGTTCCATCTTTAAATTCTTAGCTTTTTGAATCCTGTCAGTAAACTTCCGAGTTAGAATGAATAATCTATGCTCCATGTGATATAAATCTGCTAGTTTTCCAAGAACTTGTCCGACCCGTTTAATTCATTCCAAATACTTCCAATTCTACTTGCATCATACCTCTCTCCCAAAACTCAAAAGAGGTTGATGCATGGGCAAGAAAAAATTATTATTTCAGATGTCATCAAGCAATGAAGAGAGTGAAATGCTAGGTGTAGTTCAGATTTATGTAGTAACTGAAATGTACGGCCCCAAAGTCTGATTTTACTACAAGGGTTAGTTATGTAACATACAAAAAAAGCACAGGCAGCTTTGTTAAGTATCTGGTTCCATGCATTCTGATGTATAGCAGACAAAATCTTAATAAATCTTTACAAATATCTGTAGTATAGCATTATCTTACTATGGAAAAAACATAAGGACATACAAGACAACTACCTGAAGTGCTGACATTCCTAGAGTGTCTGCCCTAATTCTTTGGCAAAGCCCTTTGTCTCCAGTTTTGGAGGTCACATTGAGAGGCAACTTAGTAGCTCAATGGCATGGCCATATACCCTGAAACCCAAAGGAACACAGGGGAATATTCTATTTTTCCTCCATTTCCTATGATACCGTACGATCACACAGTATAGAAATCATCTGCACATCCTCCCATTGCAACAGCTTCACTGTTTGTTTTCAGGGACAATTCAAAGTGCTGGTTATGACCTATATAGCCCTATACAACGCAGGACCTCGCTATTTGGCAGATAGTATCTCCCAGTACGAACTTGCTGGGCACTGAGATCTTCAGGAGGGGTCCTTCTCTCAGTCCCAACTCTGTCTCAACCTCGGCTGGTGGGAATAAGAGAGAGGGCCTTCCTTCTCGGTGGCAAATGCCCCTTGACTCTGGAATTCTCTTCTTCCAAGGAAGCCAGAATGGCCCCCTCCTTGCTATCCTGACAACAGACTAAAACTGTTCTTTTCAGCAGAAACCTTTTAGGTTTGTGCTGGGGGTGTTGTGTTTTACATAGTTTAATAGGTTTTGAACAATGTATTTTAGTAAGTCCTATTTCATGTGACTGTTCCTGTTAATTCTATCCAGATGACATAGTTACATGTGAATTTAGATCTGCCTAAAGATGGTAATAACTCTTGTGCAACCCCTGATATAAATAGAAAACCTGGTAATGATGTTGCTGAATCAAAATACTAGATACATTATTTTAAAACCTTAATGAAGTTTCAACTGAATTTTCATAACTGAGTTATCTGTGTAAGATATTAAAGACTAACTTCTTCATCAAGTTCAATGGTTCTCAACCTGTGGCTCCCCATATGTTTTGGCCTTCAACTCCCAAAAATCCTAACAGCTGGTAAACTGGCTGGGATTTCTGGAGTTGAAGGTCAAAACACCTGGGGACCCACAGGTTGAGAACCACTGATCTAGTTCAATGACCATTGGATTAGGAAAGTCTTGTATCTTATAGTTCCCATTTCTTTTTTTTGGCCAAATTTTAGTTAAATGCACACTTGGGATTGAAATTATATAATCATAAAAGTATAAGTAAAATTTTATTGGACTAAATCCATTCAGGAAGATAGTCACCCAATCCTTTGTAACACATAAAAAAATAAGACCTTGTTTTTACTGAAATGGCAACTTTGTATTCCAGGTCTGTGAATGCTACTACACATAACCAAATAAATAATATACAAAATTAGATACCAGGGGAAGACATATATTAGTTTTTACTTGGAATGTATTCTCCAAATGGAAGAATATTCAAATAGTCCTAATTGGTGCCACCAAGATGCTGGTTTACTCTTTAAATGAGAACTTGTTCTATGTGAAGATTAGGAAACTAAGGCACAAGTTCTCGAAGTACAGTAGTAAGTCGAGCAAGTTTCTTTTAATGCCACCATGTAGGATTTTTCAAAAACTGTTGTTGAAGGTATATCTATCTCGGACAACTGGAAGCCAGAACATCTCTTTCTATAGACAACTGACTGCCCAAAAACTGAAGTTCACAAAGCCTTGAGCTGATAAGGATCAGTACAAAAACAAGTAATCTGTTGCTCTAGTGAAAAACTCTAACCATCTTTGGAATGCAGAATTTTGTAAAAGCAATTGCATATAAAATAATTTGTATTATAATGTCAAGTCACCACTTCAGAAGCAACAACTATCTTTTTTTTCAGATTTCAAGCTTGTTCTGCAATGTTCTGCTGCTGTTTCTCTTTTATTTTTGACACTGGGAATTCCAAGCCTGCCCATAACATGGGCTCAGCTTTCCGCATAGTGAGCTCAATCTTTGTCGCTGTCATATTTACATAACTCCTTTTCACATCGATCACCTGGAAGAGACAACAAACACTTCAGCTTCAACAGCAGACTTTGTGCCAACAGCCTCCCACAAACATACTATAATAAATAGGAAATATAAATATAAAATAATATCACTTGATTCAACAGTCTCAACTGCAATAACCCTTTCATGTTGTCAAGCTGTTAAAAAAGAAACCCACTTGAGAACTGGCACATTTGTTAGGTTTTTGAGCCATTCCAGAGTAATGCAGTGGGCAGAAATCGTTCACACATTTTAAAATGTGACAATGCTTGAAACTGAGCTAAAATGCACAGCTGAAAAAAGGATGTGAGAATACTTCAGTTAATGTAGGGAAAATGTTTTAAGCTAAGTTAATATGCAGCTGGCCCCTCACATTTGCAAGCTTGTTTTTTGCAGATTTGATTTAAAATTGTCTCTCTATGAATCTTTAGGTCCTCCAGTGTGATATTACAGTCAACTTCTGGCAGAAACGGACCATAAAGTCTTGCTAGAGGACTTGGATAGTCCCACAGAGATGTTCTCTCAAATGAAGCAGTGTTTTTTAAAATTCATGTTTCCTCCCACTTTTGTGAAGTCTTGTGTCCTTCATTCCAGCAAATGTGAAGGTCTGACTGTAAATCCATTACAGAAAAATGCATTTATAAAAAGCTGAATGTCCATGAGGAAATCTGTCCTCCATGACTAACAAGGATATACAAGATAAGGACAGGATGAAAACACAGGTGGGATTCTGAAAAATCTATGAAATTGAGACAGGAGTGATTTCCACATTTCTCTGACAACAACAAAAAGAAAAAAAGCATATACTTTCAGTAGCGTAAGCTCACTGGTAAGGACAGAAAGAATGTAGTCAAGTGCAAAGTGTTTTTAATATACTCTACTGCTCAGTGACTGCAAACAGCTATAATACTTTATTAAAACAATCTATCTCAGGCATGAGCAAATTTCAGCTCTCCAGGCATTTTGGACTTCAACTCCCACAATTCCTAACAGTTGGTTAGGGAGTTGTGGGAGTTGAAATCTAAAACACCTGGAGGGCCGAAGTTTCCCATGCCTGATCTATCTACTAGCCTACAATTAGATATATATAAAAGCTATGATCTCAACACAAAGGACAGAAATAATAAAGGGATCTGAGAAGCAAAAGATCTGTATGCTAACAGTTCCAAAGTAAAAAAAAATTACATGCCAAATGGACTATTTAAAATGACTTTACAGGAAGAATACACAAGATGAACAGGAAAAAGTGTGTATTGCCTAGTACAAATTTCCATTTGACTTTCAAAGGGAATATGTCGATTAAAGGAAAATGAGTCAGCAGTGCCCTATAATAGCCACACACTAGAATTTGAATAATGAATAGGCACACCCAGCATTATATACCAGTTACTTTCATATACATTTAAATTTGCCATTGGCACATTTCTTACAACATGTAATTGCAATCATTTCATGTTACAAATGTGCAAAAATAAAAGCCAAAAATTGCTTAAATAAGTAAACCTACAAAATTCTGTACTTACCCCCCATAAGCTGAGATTCTGATTAAATTCCTTATCGCCTTCAAATACAATATGGATATTTAGCTGCAAAACAAAGAGTGGCTTTTACAAGAACAAACTAACACACCTATTTATTATTTATTTATTTATCTATCATATTTATATACCACCTTGAGTCCATCCCTGGGTTTAAAACATACTAAAGATGTTTTACAACATACTAATGGCAAAAATTCAATGCCAACAAACAGTAAAACAAAGAGATCATAATAACTAATTACTTCATATAACTATGACTTAAAATCATTAAACATAAGACATAAACAAAAAGAAAACATTCAGAAAAAGCATTAAAACATCCTGGTTGTAAATATTAAAAACACATTGCAAACTTGTTATTACATTGATTGGTTGTTAGTTGCCTTGAGTTCCTAAGAGGAGAAAGGCAAGATATAAATAAAGTGAAGGAGGAGGTAATACTGTTGGTCTCACAGCTATTACTGACTGCAAATCACACTGTGTAAAATGGAAAAGTGTCATTCTAAAGCTCTGAGATAATCTATCAGTACTAAAGAGACACAAGAATCACAACCCAAAGCACAGTAAAGAATTGCTAATAGCATCATAAATATAGTTTGCAGTACTAAACCGCTTTGTGACTTGTGAATATCAGGATAAGAATATAAACAGTGCCACCCAGCCCTAATTTAGACACAGGCTTTGATAAACAGAAATAATTTTTATATGGGTCTCAAAAAGATTTATTTTAGAATTACAAACCAAAAACTTCTCCCTCGAATTTTGAATTAATTACCATATTCTGGCATCTCAGACTGACAAGTGATGATTTCAGTGTTGCTTGCTCGATGAAATCAATTAGAACTACTGGCTCTGATACATGGTGGCATAGTTATGAGCAAGAACATAGCTCCACAAAGTGCAAGAAGATGGGTTTAGTGACACATGCAGAACAAGCATGTCAAGAAGAGAGCACAGGTTGAAACCACAGCTTTTTCACTTCTCACTAGTCATTGGGGTGTGATTCCTGCCTTCCAGTGTTGTTTCCTTTTTATTTATAACACTTAAGTCTTCCTTAGGTGTTATGAAACTTGCTCTTCAATTTTCCGAAGAGCTTATAGATTTTTGGATCTCATTCTGGAAGTGTTAGCAATGCCACTTTCTGTTGTTTGTGCCTTAGAAGAAAGGCACCTGTTGCATTTCTACTAGTCTTGTGCTTTTGGGGTAAACCTTGCTCTGTTTCGCGTCCCGGCTTTCATTGGGGTCCTCGATTCATTTTCAAGAGCCTCCCGAGATTGGAAGGGTTTTTTTCGGATTGGGGCCCCAAAATTTGGACCAGCCGCCACACACACTCTGCCACACCCCCTGGTTATGTGTGTGTGTGGCAGGACCTACAGACAGGCCCTGAGCGCGCCTACAGGCCCTGCCACACATGCCCCACCACACTCCCCAAGTGTGTGTGTGTGGCAGGGCCCAAAGTGTGCCTGCAGCCTAGCTCCAAGCCTGCCCAAATGTAGGCAAGTAGGCTTTTGTGTGGAACAGATTTCCATGTGTGGAGGAGGCTTCCTGTTTCATGCTTCCGAAGAAATGGAAGACACGAAAGACACAGTTGGAATGAATTTAGTGCACATGACTACTTTCTACCAAGCTTTCTTGCAGCATACATAAAAAATTTAAACTTTTGTCTCTTAGTTCTAGTTTGGGAGTGAGCCCTTCAGGCAGTGTATACAGCTGCACACAATGCCCACTCTCCTATGGGCAAAATAAACAAACATACCCATAATGTACTGAAACCAGGAAGAATTAGGTAGGTTAGAACTCTTCACCTGATCCTGTCCATAAACATGAAAATTGCTATTGCTTCCCCACCAAGGATCCTAAATCGGGACAGTCTGCAAGATGTATTTATAAAATAAATTATCAGATCAGTCATTATTTTTAGAAAAGATAGACACATTTCTAAGAAATATAGGAGGGATTTTTAATTGAAAAACGAACTAAAAGAGTAACTCACCTTAGTGCTATTTGCTTCTACATAGCTACATTCAGGAACTGAATTCTTAGCATAGATTGAAATGGTCACTTCACCTCCAGTCTGATGCCAATCATGCCTGCATGGAATCACTTTCTTCTACAAGTGGCATAAAAAGATGAATTAAATCTCCTATATCCCTCAGTTTTAAAGCTATTGAGGTGAAACTTGCTACAATGGTAGAATACATTTACCAGTTGTTAGCGCACCAAATTTCATAACATTTCACTTATCCACAGATCTTTGGCAAATTTTCAGTTTTTATAAACAACATTAAAAAAAAAACTCCAAGAGCTAGCTCCTTGAATTTTCTATCTAATGACACATGATAACAGTGACCATTCCCTCCAACTTTCAGAAATACTTATACATCTACTGATTTTAGAGACTTTTTAACAGTTTTTATAAAAACTGACTGTTTAGGGAGGGACAAATCTTTCTCCCCTCTCCTGATTGGTGCATTCTGATTCTGATGCATACTGGGTCATGTAGTTTAGGTCAGAGCTTTTTGAATTCTTTGGTATAGGGCTCCTCCCCTTCCCAAATTACATTTTCCAGGTTCTGTGCTGTTGTGCTGTTTCCAAAATGCAATGCTCTCTGTCTTTATGCCAAGAAGCCATTAATACTTCACACAGAGAAGCCATTAATTTACAGGAATGGTAAAGAATGCAGGTAGCTTTACTTATGCTTCCTTTCACCAGCTTAACTTTCTTTCTTGCCTTACACTGAATGAAATTGACTTTGGGAGTCTTCCAAGCTTTACAAAATGAAAGTGGGGTCAGTTTCAATTTTTAAGTTTTTGGTGTGGGTCATGCAAACACTTCGGAATAGCTAGCAACTTACAAAACTTCAAATTTTCTTATGAATTCTGTCTCATCCAATTTTTGTACACCCCTAATATTTAGTTATAACCCACGTTTTCTCTCAACAAAAGAGATTCATAGCAGCTTACATTAAAAGCATTTCAATACAATTTAAAGAAGCCTATACGAATATGTCTCTTTGAACTTGGATGGGACAGCCAACTAAAAAAAATCCAGCTACTTACTGAATCCTTCTTAATCCACACATGTGTTCCCGTAGTGCAACCCGCTTGAGACAAGAAAGTATTGAAATCTGATGTTTTCCTCTTGCAACAGCTCCAGTATTTCATCCTATGTATTAAGTTGTGGAGAAACCAAATGAAATCACAATGACACCACTTCATTCTCATTACTTAGTAAGTGTTACAAAATGTATCAAAAGTAAAATAGAATTTAAGAAATCAATTTGTGTTTGGCATGATACTGACCCTTCATGAAATATAGGTACACCCATGTGGTATGTACATGTTTCTTCCATGCTGTGTGGTCCTTCAAATGTCTATGAAAAACACAATATGTCTGTTATTAGTCACTGAACATACATTAGTGTATATGACATCTTCTCGCTAAAAGAAAACCCTTTTATATGATACGATTATTACCCTACATCTCCTACCCACCAGCAGCTGAAGTAGCAATTTACCCTCCAGATTCCTCACATTTCTTTGAGTTGCTTGGTTCAGAGAGAAATGGGGAGGCAAACAGTGTGGATTTTCAAAAACAATATTTCCCAAGGTTGCTGTGAGTTTTCCGGGCTGTATGGTCATGTTCCAGAAGCATTCTCTCCTGACGTTTCACCCACAGCTATGACAGGCACCCTCAGAGGTTAAGGGGTCTGTTGGGCAAGTGAAGTTTATATATCTGAGGAATGTCCAGGGTGGGAAAAAAACTCTTGTCTGCTTGAGGCAACTGTGAATGGATGACTTCTCAGGTTGAATTAGTTTGAAATGACTTTCAGCATAGGAAAGCTGACGAAGAAACACAACATACAAACGATCTACAGACCCACTAAGAAAATCCAACGAATGCTAAATTCAGCAAAAGACAAGAGGGATCCTCTCACCTCTGCAGAAGTCTACTGAATACCATGCAGCTGTGGACAAGTCTACACAGGGACCACTAAACGCAGCATTGCCCAAACACGAATGAAGGAGCATGAAAGGCAGTGAAGACCAATTCAACCTGAGAAGTCAGTCACAGCAGAGCACCTGATGAACCAACCTTGACACAACATATTATTTGAGAACACAGAAATGCTGAACAACATTCTGAAAATCTGTCATGTCTGTCATAGATGTGGGCGAAACATCAGGAGATAATGTTTCTGGAACATGGCCAAACAGCCCGGAAAACTCACAGCAACCTTGGAATAGGTTGTTTTTTAAAATGTGGGTAAAACGTCAGGAGAGTATGCTTCTGGAACATGGTCATACAGCCCAGAAAACTCACAGCAACGCAGTGATTCCAGCCATGAAAGCCTTTGACAGCAAACCTTTCCCAACCTTGTGTCCTCCATATGCTTGTGACCTGTAATCTTCAATGCTGGCTGTTAGAGTGGTATTCAAAACACTCTGAGGACATCAGGATAGAAAAGGCTTTTATAAAGTAAAGACAATTTCCTAAAGCCAATTAAAAAAGGTTTACACACGCTAATCAATTAAAAGCCCATAATATCATATATAAAATCAATGAATACATTTTCCAGCACAGAAAGAGCAACCTGGTACAGAAGAGTAATTGAAGAGTTACAAATATGTAGCACATTGACATGTATACTAGATTTGAGATACTTACCTTTGCACATCCTGCATTTTTACATGTAGTCCCAATCTTTATCTCATCACTATCTTCTTCTGTAAAATAAAGTTTATACTTCAACATTATATTTTTACAAGTCCAGAGGAATACAGTACTCAGAAGCAGAAACACATGTACTGAACATTTTTGACCCAAGAGTAATATTTAATAAAATATAATAACAAAACTTTATTTATACCCCGCCACCATCTCCCCAAGGGAACTCGGATCGGCTTAGATGAGGCCAAGCTCAACAACAAATCAATAAAACAAAAAGCAATAAGAAAATAAAACAATACAATTAATATAAATCACATGCAAACAATAACACGCGAAGATTAAAAAACTTATGGCTGGGCCAAATGTAATAGTTAAATTTTTAAAAAATAAACACTAGGCATGAACACTGGGAATGTTTGGAGTCCAAACAAGTTTCGTACCTTTTTTTATTTCAATTCCCGTTGACAATTTCAATTTTTCTAATACTTGTTTCAGGGAAGCTGAAACTTTCAGCTGCAAACAACTCATCGGCTCATCTGGACTAAAGAAAACAAAGAAGAAGTGTACTGAAACATTACAAAGGTATTTACTAAACATGCTGATCAAATCTTCCCAAGCACGGGTCCCCAAAGTAAGGCCTGTGGGGCGAAGATCATTTGACCCACCCCTGCCCCAAATATTACGACTTGAAGGCACACAACAACAACAATCCCAATTAAATTGACTATCTCATCAGCCAAAAGCAGGTCCACATTTTCCATTGAAATACTGTTAAGTTTATGATGGTTAAAATTGTTCCTCATTTTAAATATTGCATTTTTCTTTCATGGTTTTTGCACTACAAATAAGATATGTGCAGCATGCATGGGAATTCATTCATGCTTTTTTCAAACTATAGTCATCATCCCCAACAGTCTGGAGGTCCATGAAACTGCCCTTGGCTTAGAAGATTTGAGGACCCCTGTTCTAAAGCATTAGTGTTCAACAAGGATGAGGAGGGGAGGTTAGAACATACAACTGGGTTGCACCCTGACTTCGACTAATCTCTATCAGCAACCCTAAACATATATTGGCAAGGAATCAGAAATGGGTCTATAAATAAAATGTGCTCAAGTCAAAAAAGGAAGGAAGAAAAATAACTATATTAAAACAACTAGAATATAGGGAGATGTGAATCTGCTTTGAGGGGTTCACCAAGTCCAGCATCACTTACCGTTCTATACTCGAGTCTAAGCCGAATGTTTCAGCCTCCTTTTAGGCTGAAAAAGCCGACTTGGCTTAAACTCAAGTCAAGGTTAATTATTATTTTCTTCTGTTACTATTGTTATTTTTTATTACATTTATTATTTTACTATATTATTATTATTACATTTATTATTTTCTCTGCTTATTACTGTTACATTTATTTACTCTATTACTACTATTTTTATTATATTTATTAATTTACTCTGTTATTATTGGAAGAATACGTAAGCACATTTACATTGAAGGTTAGAAAAATGATTTAAAAGGAGTTGAACAGTCTTATCTTAAATTACAGTTCTATGTAAATATTCAAATCATTTAACCTACTAATGCCTCAATTGATGCAATTTTATTGGTATCTATTTTTATTTTGAAATTTACCAGTAGCTGCTGCATTTCCTGCCCTCGGCTTATACTCGAATCAATATGTTTTCCCAATATTTTTTGTGGTAAAATTAGGTGCCTCAGCTTATATTCAGGTCGTCTTATACTCGAGTATATACAGTACTCCCATGGGAGTTAATCTCTACTACTTCAGACAAAGGTTCATTTCCGCCTCTGCTTGACTTTAGATGCCAAATATAACTAGAACTTTAAATTTCTCAATAAGATGCATTTCCTCCTCCTCGTGTTTACAATCTCCTGTTATTTTGCTTATTTGTTATTTCAAACACCTTTTAATACAAAACATTCTAGTCTGCACAGCATAGAAGTTGCTGAACTTTTTAGAGTAAGAAAAAGAGATAAAGAAAACTTTCAGTCTTGGATTATACTCAACTGTAGTCCAGTATGTAAATAAACACCACATGAAACATTTTGTAAGCAAGCAATGCCATTTTTTTTTACTTTTGCTAAGTGCAAAAGCTTTGAGAACCCCCACAACAATTAATAAATCACGGGGGGGGGGGGGGGGGGAGGATATCAAAATGGTTTTAAAGTCAAAGCAAAGCTACCCAGAGTTTTGAAGAAGGAATAAAAGGGGGCTTTGCCAAAACATTGTAATTTCTTAACTCAAAATTAATTTTAACTTATATTCAGAACTAAGACAAAGCTTTTCTTTTTATAGCTCATCCAGTGATACTTGGTCACAAAACTAAATATCCTCAGAATAGCATTTTTAACAAACAGCACTCCATTTGTTAAGATTGCAACTCTTAGCAGTTTCACCTAGCATGACTAATAATCAAGGATGGTGAAAGTGTTAAGTACATCATCTCATAATTGCCTATTTTCTACTTCTGCACAGCTATTCACGTCTCAAAATCTAAGCATACAGCATGTTTAAGCAGGTGTGAAAAAGAAACATCAGTGTTAACATTATCATTATGTAAAAAGGAAAATACCCAAGAGACCGAGTTTAAAATGCTTAAAAAAATCTACATATTATCAATTTGAAAACATATTTGGCATTAAGGCTTATATTCAGTACCGTACCTTGGTCTTTGAATGGTTTCCACTGGCTTTGGTGCTTGAATTATGTGTTCTTGAAATTTTGGTTTCAAGTTCAATTCTTTTTGTTCAGAGGTAGTTTTAACTTCTGGTTTAACAGGTTCAGGGGGCTTTTCACTATTATGGAAGCCCTTGGTGCAACCCTGTTGTGGAAGAGACATGTTTATATACAGGTAAATGATACCATATCTCATTTGAGCTTGGAAGCTAAGCAAGCTCATCCCTGGCTAGTACTTGGATGGGAGACCACTAGCAAATTTCATGTGCTGTAGGCTCTATTTCAGAGGAAGAAATTGGCAAAACCACTTCTAAATATTTCTTGCCTAAGAAAACATTAAGAGTCACCATAAGTAGACAGTTACATAAACACACACAAACTACCAACTGTGTATCATTCTGCTAATTTAATTTCTTAAACTGTCTATTGCTTAATCTCAAATTTATTTCTTCATCTGTCTCCACAACTAGGAGTATATATACTCTCTCCTCATGCATATAGAACAACATTCTCTAAAAATCTAACTTATTTCCTTGGTATTTTATTATAATCATCATATAAATCAAAAACAATCTCACATCTTACTTGACCAATTTTATAAAGCAGCATTAGAGAGGGAAGTATCACCAGTGTCAGGGAAATTCAAAGACCATACATGCTCAATCTCTCACACAGTAAGAAAATGTGTGTCTGCTAAAAATCTAGTCTTTTACACCACTATTAAAAGTACTGTATGATCACCCTGACCATATTTGCAATATGGTGCCCTACTGTAAAGTGACTTGGTCAACCATGATTTGGTACTCAAGATCAAATCTATATACACCTTTGTATTACATACCACAATGCTTAAAAAGTCGGAGAAGTCTGTAGTTCTTCTTTTACAGCATGACCAACCCTGTAAAATACAAGCCATGAGAATGTAATTCATCACTGAAAGCATTCAGTTACATTTACCATTACAACTGCAAACACCCCTTTAAAAACCCCTCTTTATTGGAAGAAGTCTAACTAGTCACAATGGGGGTAACACATTACAGATGATAAAAGGTACACAAATGTTTTAAAACTGGAGACCCAATTTTTCACAACTTTGTAAGGTTAAATTATTTTTACTCAGAATGATTTTTTTAATCAAACAGTTAAACGTTTTCTTCTTTTTTTAAAAAAAAAATCAGATTTACACACACATCCCATTGGAGGGGAAGATTATATTCCATTGGACTCAAGTAAACTTATATATAGGTCATGAAAAACATCCCATTGTAGGGGGAAGATTAAATTCCATTGGACTCAAGTAAACTTATAAATAGGTCCTGAAAAAATATGCAATTTAAGCAGACATTGTCAGTAATTATGTTTGGACACCTACTTTAAGAGCATCATGAAAGACTGGTACTCCTGGGTGATATGTGCAGGAATCTAGGATGCAGAAAAACAGTAGGATCAGTGAGAACCAACATATAATACCTTAAATGTGTATGTTACATTTATTTACCTTCCTAAATTAGTCACAGCCTAATTTCACGTACACACACATTTCCATGGAGAATAAAATTACGTTGAGACCATACTGATCAAACACATTTTCAGGCCACTGGGTTGCTTTCTGTTTTTTCTCTGTTATCATTTGTTCTTTAAGGCCCGAAGCAAGTGTGTGCATAGATAAATAAAATACAGCTTGATCACCCTTAAACATGGATTTCACACTACTGGTTCCACTTACGTTCAAAAAAATACCCCAACCCACACCTCAGAAGTGTTTATGGACCTCTATACATCCTCCAGTGTGATTATATGATACGCTTCTAGCCCCAATTTAGTCAAAACATAGGGTTCACTATTACCCATGGTTTCAGGTATGCAAGGGAAGATCTTGGAATATATCTCCTGCAGATGCAAGAGTCATGCTGTATACATAGTCATTAGGGCTGTGTGATTGATGAAAAAGTTTCAAAACTCATTACAAAATTAAGGGGTGTTGGCAAGTCAAGGTAGGCAGGCAGCCAGGCACTGCACCAGAGAGAGAGAAGGAAGGAGACTAGCGTATTTAGTTTTATCTTCTTCAGCTAAGGTTGACTCGAGTCCATTCCAGAAAAAGGAGAAGCTTTGCTTGCTTGCTTGCTTTACTGCTTGCTTGCATTACTTATTCTTTTTTTGAGATGGGTGGGAACCTTTTACCTTACAATAATTTTATATTTTTATTGCATTCTAGAATTTTTTGAGGACTACTGGGCTGCTGAGTGCACTGCTGACCTATTTCTGTGCTTTGGTAGCCAGCAACCACCACACAAGTTGTTTCAGTCAGACACAAGCCTTTTTTGCAACATTTTCTAATGCTACTGCTGTGCAATATGTGTGCATTGTGCCAAAGGGCACACAAGTTGTTTCAGTCAGCCATAGGAGCTAGGAAAATTTGATTTTTTTGACAAAAAATTTAAAAATATTCCAAAAGTCAGGAGATGTGCTAATCTTTCTGAAACTTGGGGAAACCATGCCTTGGGTATGTTATGTAATTGTAGAGAAATTCAGGGACATAGCTCTTTTTGTAAAAGCCTAAAAAATCCCTAAAAATCAGTATATGAGTGACACATTCTGGAACTTGGGGGGGGGGGGGGTCACTGGCAAATATGCTCTACATTATAGCAAGTTTCATCCCAATAGCTCTAAAAATGAGTGAGAAAGGACCCCTTGAAGCCCAACTTCCTGCACGCAATTACTTAATGACATAGTAATGAATAATTCATTATTTCATTATAGTAACAAAATGGACACTTACAATATTTTAGAAACACTTTAAAAGCAACTTGCTGGCACCCCCTAATTTTGTAAAGAGTATTGAAACATTTTTTCATCGACCGCACAGGCCTATTATATACTCATGGAATGTCCAGGGTGGGAGGAAAGAATCAGTCTGTTCCCATATTCAAGATAACTCATAATGTGTATGCAAATATTCCAGAGTTCTTTTTAAAAATCTGAAATTTAGAATATACTTCTGTAGCCAGTTTACCAGCTCTTAGGATTTCTGGGATTTGAAGGCCAAAAACATCTGGGGACCCCAGGTTGAGAACCACTGAAGGGATACTCAGGCTGTACTACAAAATATGCCCCAGACAGATCTAGTCATTGATTGTCTACTATATGTCTGAAGAAAAGAAATCTGTGTGGAAAGGATCCAGGACTGAAACACAGAGTTTGTACTCTTGACCAGGGGTTCCCAAACTAAGGCCCGAGGGCCCAACACGGCCCTCCAAGGTCATTTACCCAGCCCTCGCTCAGGGTCAACCTAAGTCTGAAATGACTTGAAAGCACACAACAACAACAACAACAACAATCCTATCTCATCAGCCAAAAGCAGCCCACATTTCCCATTGAAATACTAATAAGTTTATATTTGTAAAAATTGTTCTTCATTTTAATTATTGTATTGTTTTTAAGTGTTTTCTGCACTGTAAGTAAGATATGTGCAGTGCATAGGAATTCATTCATGGTTTTTTTTTTTTTTCAAATTATAATTTGGCCCTCTAACAGTTTGAGGGACCACGACCTGGCCCTCTGTTTAAAAAGTTTGAGGACGCCCTGCTCTTGACTGTCACAATTGTTATGACACAGAAATAACTATGTTGCACTTAGAGATGACTGTAAAGTGCACTACTCAATTTTCCATGAAGATCTTCATCTTTCAGTTACCAATTCAACCTGCCTTGTATTCCTGGGACTTTTTTCCACTTCCAACCCACATCTTATCTAATATAAGACCCATGCTGATTCAGACTAGAGTTCAGCATTCTGTTTACACAGGGGCCAAACACATGCTTGCGGGAAGCCCCCCTGGGTCCTGCTCCGTGACAAAGGAAGCATATAAATTATTCAAATAAAAGATAAGACAGATAAAAAAGGCCATAAGCTGGACATAGGTAATAATAATAATAATAATAATAATAATAATAATAATCCTTTATTTGTACCCCGCTACCATCTCCCGAAGGACTCGGTGCGGCTTACAAGAGGCCGAGCCCAAATACATCAGTAAAACAACAACAATACAACAATAAATAAACTCATAAACAAGCAGTAAACATCAACAATAACACCACGACGCATTAAAAGAACCTATGGCAGGGCCAAGTGTAATAATTAAAATGGTTAAAAAAAGCTGGGCATGACCAGGTGAAATAGGATAGGTATTTTGAAGATAGGTGGGGCGTGCAGGTTCCATTGAATCCTCCCCTGTGTTCTATAGATACTGATATACAGTAGGATATTGTTACTATAGCTTCATCTTCTACAATGGAGCCTCCAGTGGCGCAGTGGGTTTAAACCCTTATGCTGGCAGGAGTGAAGACCGACAGGTCGCAGATTCGAATCTGGGAAGAGCGTGGATGAGCTCCCTCTATCTGCTCCAGCTCCTCATGCAGGGACATGAGAAAAGCCTCCCACAAGGATGGTAAAACATCAAAACATCCAGGTGTCCCCTGGGCAGCGTCATTGCAGGCGGCCAATTCTCTCACACCAGAAATGACTTGCAGTTTCAAGCCGCTCCTAACACGACCAATAATAATAATAAAAAACTTCTACAATGTCATTATTTTTATGTGTTACTCCTGATCTTCAATTATGCCAACTGCTACCCTTTCAATTGTTCTGTACTTGTCTTTTGCTAATTTTTCTCTTTTTCATTTTCTGTTGTTCTCCCTTCTCTGGTCTAAATTTAGAATTTAGAGTCGTAAGGGGAAGAGTATGTCTTAATTCCTTCTCCAATGGTATGATATAAATGTTGTTAATAATGACAAGCAAGATCATCTCTCAGGGTCAGTTACTGAACATTTCTTTGGCAAAGCATAATTCTATTAAAGCATTCCTAGATTAACGTCTCCTTCCATCTTCCAGTTCAGTCATGTGTTCTATACAAATTCATCACTGAAGTCATCGGGTCTAAACTCCTAAGACAACTTAAATATCAAGACTAATTCTAGTTTGCAGCTGCAAAACAAGATGTTTCCAAAACAGACCAGAAATATCTTTCGCATGAACAGGAGATAGAGGTTTTTCTCCTCTATTTAAAGTCCCCAGAAATTATTCTGCTGCCTTAAGAGATTATCTGGAACATTTTTTTCAATAAAAAGCACATGACATTCTCTGCATCCTACCACTTGACTGAGATAGAGAGGGGAATGTGGTATTCTATTCTGATGATTCATATGCAGTAGGGCAGCTGCTAAACCAAAGAAACATCAGATTAACTTATTTTTACTGGGAGACAAATGTAACCTGAGACATACAGTTCGAACTCTTGAATTCATCAGATTCTTTACAAAGGTCACTACAGAGTAGGCCGAAAGGATGAGGGGAAGCAATATATAATAGGAAAATAAGAGGTAATGTGAGTAGAAAAGTAAAGATTTCTTGGTGAACAAGCATGGAGATAAAATATACCAAATACAGTAATACATAACAAATACTCCTACATATTTGTGTTAAGGTTGTGTGGATGGATTTCTTTTGCAGAAACCAGATCTGATAAGTGTTTCAGAGGGAATACGATGATTGGGAGGATGTGATTGGTAAAGAAGTATGGCCCTAAAAATATGCTACTGGACTTATGCTCCTAAAAATTGACTCAGGGTGAACAGTCACTGCTCAACAATATTTAGCGAGTTGGAAGTTGCTCATACTTGCTGACCAAAAGGTTGGCGGTTCAAATCCAGGGAGTGGGGTGAGCTCCCACTGTTAGCCCCAGCTTCTGCCAACCTAGCAGTTCGAAAATATACAAATGTGAGTAGATCAATAGGTACCGCATGGAGCCCCCGGTGGCGCAGTGGGTTAAACCCCTGTGCCGGCAGGACTGAAGACCGACAGGTCGCAGGTTCGAATCCGGGAAGAGGCGGATGAGTTCCCTCTATCAGCTCCAGCTCCTCATGCGGGGACATAGGAGAAGCCTCCCACAAGGATGATAAAAAAAACATCAACTCATCCAGGCATCCCCTGGGTAACGTCCTTGCAGATGGCCAATTCTCTCACACCAGAAGCGACTTGCAGTTTCTCAAGTCGCTCCTGACATGACAAAAAAAAGTACCACTTCTGCTGGAAGGTAACAGCGCTCCATGCAGTCATGCTGGCCACATGACCTTGGAGTGTCTACGGACAAGACTGGCTCTTCAGTTTAGAAATGGAGATGACCACACCCCTCAGAGTCAGACACAACTAAACTTAATGTCAAGGGAAAATCTTTACCTTTACTTTAAGTCACTCACCCTATTCTAAAGGAAATTGTAAGACTGGTAGTGAATGGCAAGAAGTCCCCCACTTCTTCCACATGAATGAGACTAAATGATCAGAAGTGAGGGAGAATTTTCCATGATGGCAATGTAAAATTAAAATACTTTCTGCCTCTATGACCTAATATGCTGAGAAGAAACTCTCACAAATGCCTTAACTTTTAGATTTTACAGTAAAATACAGTATACATTTCTTATTCTCCGCTCTCCTTGTAAGTACACTCCAAAATCTGCCATTGCCATTAGCCTAAGAGCTCAGCAAAATTTAACTTTTGAACACAGGTGGAGAGCTGCACCATTCACCCTTTCGTAAAAAGAAATACTATAGAGAATTCACAATCCATCAATGTACTAGTGTAAACTGTTCTCAAACCTTTACAATATTTTCTCTTATGTCCCTCCTATTTGTCCCATGTATTACACATGTCACATGTCTGTGACAGAAAATGAAGAAATACTTTCACAGGAACAAGAATAAAGGACAAGTGCATCCCCTGGTAATTGTGTGAGTTGTTCATATGACATAATAAACTCGAAATTCATTTTATATTTATAGCCACATTCATGCCATATTGTGTATGGCAGAAACTCATAACAAATAAACTGAAAACAGACCCATTAATCTATCAGCAACATTAACAGGGCTATTCTGAACAAGAGTGCAATAAGTTCTCTTTCATTTTCTACAAAGGTTTACTGCTCCATCCAACTTAACAAAGAAACTAACCAATTATCCTTAAAGTACCAATTAAAGGAAGACATCAGGTAGGAAATCAACTCCTTTGAAACATGGGGCTGGAGAAGAGTTCTACAGATATAACAGACTGACAAAAATGAATGGGTTCAATAGCAATTTAGGCCTGATGCCTCTCTAGAAACCAAGAGGACTATACTGAAGCTGTCATACTTGAGATGATAATGCTGGGTAAAGTGGAAGGCAGTACGAAAAGAGGAGACTGCATTACAGATGGGATAGAATCAATCAGGAAAGCCATGGCCCTATGTTTGCAAGACCTAAGCCTTGTGACAGATCCCTCATTAATGTTGTAACCTTGAAAACAAACAATAAAATTCTGGTATGGGGGCAGGCCACTTCCCCCTCATCAGGTGGTTAAGATGCACCAATAGTTCCCAGCTCTTTTTCATTTTTTATCCTCACAACATTCCTTTCAGATGTAATTGTACATACACTCTTAGAGTTGGAAGAGACCTTGTGGGCCATCCAGTCCAACCTGTCAATATCTCTCTTCAATTGTGGTGCCCAGAATTGGACACATTATTCCAGGTGTGGTCTAACCAAGGAAGAATAGAGGGGTAGCATGACTTCCTTGGATGTAGACACTAGACTCCTATTTATGCAGGCCAAAATCCCATTGGCTTTTTTAGCTGCAGCATCATATTGTTGATTCATGTTTAACTTCCTGTCAACCAGGACTCCAAGATCTTTTTCACATGTACTGCTATTGAGCCAGGAGCCCCCCCCCCCCCCCCCCTGTATCTTAGAATTTTATTTTTTCTGCCTAAGTGGAATATTTTGCTTTTGTCCCCACTGAACTTCATTTTGTTAGTTTTGGCCCATCACTCTAATCTGTCAAGATCATTTTGAATTTTGCTCCTGTCTTCTGGAGTATTGGCTATCCTTCCCAATTTGGTGTCATCTGCAAACTTAGGACAAGGAACAATGGCTTCCAACTACAAGAAAGGAGATTCCATCTGAACATTAGGAAGAACTTCCTGACTGTGAGAGCTGTTCAGCAGTGGAACTCTCTGCCCCCGAGTGTGATGGAGGCTCCTTCTTTGGAAGCATTTAAGAAGAGGCTGGATGGCCATCTGTCAGGGGTGATTTGAATGCAATATTCCTGCTTCTTGGCAGGGGGTTGGACTAGATGGCCCATGAGGTCTCTTCCAACTCTTTGATTCTATGATAAGGTGGCCAACTGTAGCATTCACACTTGCCTCAAACAGACAAGAGTTCTTTCTCCCACCCTGGGCACTCCACAGATAAATGTTCCTAGTTTCTAACAGATCTCACAACCTCTGAGGATGATAGCCATGTATAAATATGTGAGAGGAAGCCACAGGGAGGAGGGAGCAAGCTTGTTTTCTGCTTCCCTGGAGACTAGGACACGGAACAATGGCTTCAAACTACAAGAGAGGAGATTCCATCTGAACATGAGGAAGAACTTCCTGACTGTGAGAGCCGTTCAGCAGTGGAACTCTCTGCCCCGGAGTGTGGTGGAGGCTCCTTCTTTGGAAGCTTTTAAACAGAGGCTGGATGGCCATCTGTCAGGGGTGCTTTGAATGCAATATTTTTGCTTCTTGGCAGGGGGTTGGACTGGATGACCCATGAGGTCTCTTCCAACTCTTTGATTCTATGATTCTAGGATGCCTGCCAAAAGATGCAGGCGAAAAGTCAGGAGAGAATGCTTCTGGAACATGGCCATACAGTCTGAAAAACTCACAGCAACCCATTGATAAGCACTACTTGGCAGAACAGGCTAAAGACCTTGCAAAACTACAACTCCCATGATTGCACAGCATTGGGCCATGGCAGTGAAAGTGGTGCCAAAAGCACATTCATTTGCACTGAAGGAGAGCAACCATTCCAGTAGGAAGGACTGCTCTACGCTACTGCGCAGGCGCAGAGTGGCTCTTCCATCAGCCTGTCTCTCCCCCTCCGCGCCTCATCCCGCCACCGTTGACGTCCCGTTTCCGTCCCCTTCGCCTCACCTTCCCGGTTGGTTTCGGGGTCGAAGCGCTGCCCGCAGCCTCGGTTGTAGCATAGCTGAGCCATGAAGGAGACAGGAACGAAGGCCCGAAAGGGGAGGGAAGCGAAAAAAGCCGGCAAAGGAAGGAAGAGCCGGTGCCTGGCTGGTTCACTGACTGACTAAAGACGGGAAAAGGCTTCTCGGTCTCTCGTGCGCATGCGCTGTTTCCGGGAAAAGCCGAGTGGATGTTTCACGAACCTTCGCGAATAAGAGGTGTGGAGAGGGAGGGGAAGAAAGCTTGAAAGCGCATGCGTGGAGCTTTTCGCCAAGCCGTAACTAAAGGAGGATTGGGCGCATGCGTAGTAGTGAATGCCCATTATACAGGAAAGAACAGGGCAAAAGTTGATATACACAGTCAAATCAATGCACGTTGATACCAGGTTAACTGCTATGGACTCCTGGGATTTATAGTTTCATAAGGTACCAGCTCTCTATGGCATAGAAAGGTCAAGACCTTGTGAAACTACAATTCCCATGATCCCATAGCATTGAGCCCTGGCAGTGAAATTGGTTTCAAACTGCATTAATTCTGGGATTTGTAGATTAATAAGGCACCAGTTCTCTATGGTAGACAAAGGTCAAGACCTTGTGAAACTACAATTCCCATGATCCCATAGCACTGAGTGAAATTGGTTTCAAACTGCATTAACTCTGCAGTGTAGATGCAGGCATTCTATGGATTCCTGGGATTTGTAGATTGATAAGGCACCAGTTCTCTATGGTAGACAAAGGTAAAGACCTTGTGAAACTACAATTCCCATGATCCCATAGTATTGAGCCCTGGCAGTGAAATTGGTACCAAACTGCATTAGCTCTACAGTGTAGATGCAGCCATTCTATGGATTCCTGGGATTTGTCATTTGATAAAGCACCAGCCCTCTGGCAGAGAAAGGTAAAGACCTCATGAAACTACAAATTCCCACAATCCCATAGCATTGAGCCCTGGCAGTGAAATTGGTGCCAAACTGCATTAACTCTGCAGTGTAGATGCAGCCATTCTGTGGATTCCTGGGATTTGTAGATTGATAAGGCACCAGCCCTCTGTGGCAGAAAAAGGCAAAGACCTTGTGAAACTACAATTCCCATGATCCCATACCGTTGAGCCCTGGCAGTGAAATTGGTGCCAAACTGAATTAACTCTGCAGTGTAGATGCAGCCATTCTATGGATTCCTGGGATTTGTAGATTGATAAGGCACCAGCCCTCTGTGGCAGAGAAAGGTAAAGACCTTGTGAAACTACAAATTCCCACAATCCTATAGTATTGAGCCCTGGCAGTGAAATTGGTGTCAAACTGCATTAACTTTGTAGTGTAGATGCAGCCATTCTATGGATTCCTGAGATTTGTCATTTGATAAAGCACCAGCCCTCTGGCAGAGAAAGGTAAAGACCTTGTGAAACTGCAATTCCCATGATCCCATAGCTTTGAGCCCTGGCAGAAAAAATGGTGCCAAACTTGAATATTTGTGCCAAGTTTAGTCCAGATCCATTATTGTTTGAATCCACAGTGCTTTCTGGATGTGGGTGAACTACAACCCCAAAACTCATGGTCAATGCCCACCAAACCCTTCCAGTATTTCCTCTTGGTCATGGGAGCTCTGTGTGCCAAGTTTGGTTCAATTCCATCATTGGTGGAGTTCAGAATGCTCTTTGATTGTAGGTGGACTTTAAATCCCAGCAACTACAACACCCAAATGACAAAATCAATCCCCCCCAACCCCACTAGTATTCAAATGTGTGCCAATTTTGGTCCAGCGAATGAAAATACACCCTGCATATCGTATATTTACATTACAATTATTTGTAATATTTACATTACAAACAGTAGCAAAATTACAGTTCTGCAGTAGCAATGAAAATAATTTGATGGTTGGGGGTCACCACAGCCTGAGGAAATGTATTAAGGGGTTGTGGCATTAGGATGAACAATTGTCATAAGGCAAACTATACTCTCTCCCATTCTCCCAAATGACAATATTGATCCCCCAACACCACCAGTATTCAGATTTGGGTGTATTGGCTATATGTGCCAAATTATGTCCAGTGAATGAAAATACAGTTATGATTACAATTATGAAGTGCCAACGAAAATAATTTTATGGTTAGAGGTCACCACAACATGAGGAACTGTATTAAGGGGTCGTGGCATTAGGAAGGTTGAGAAACACCGCTCTAGGGTGGCAAAATCTATACAAATGTGCATATTTTCAAGTGAGTGCTTCACTGATTGCAACCAGAAGTGTGTCCATTCCAGATTGCAAAGTGTATGTCTGATCTGTCCAGATCAGGCATAAAGTCCATGTTCAAAATCACACAGAGCACATTGATATCATCTCTTAAATGAAGGAAGAAAATGTGCAATTGCTGATATTTCCACTGATCTGCAAAAGAGACCAGTCCTTTTTGTGTGTGTCTTCTCTGTCTTTGCCTGTTTCTCTTTCACTCACTTGTTTTAAGAGCAAGCCAAGGAAAGAAAATAGCAGTGATCATATTTTCTGCAACACAGTTTGGGGCAGGGGATCGAAAGATCTGTGATGTTAAAGAACAAAGCACATTGAGCCTTGAATCCTCACAAAAGAAGAAGAAACGCATGCATACATGCGTGTGCACACACTGTGCCATTCTGTATGCCTTCACCATTCAGTGGGCAAAAAGAAAGGAAAAAGCCTTTAGATAGTCTCAGAATCAGATCTACACACTGTGCACTATGATACAGCCTGAAAATAAATCAATCTTATTTTTTCACAAATTCTCCCTTAGTACAATAAGACTATTTCATCTCAGGCCCCTGTGGAGAACTATCTGTGGCATTAAACTGTCTTGAAACTTTTTAAAAACATAAGTACAATGCATACAAGTAATCCATATACTCTATGGATATTCTAAAGAGACAGACAGCTGGTTTATCTTTGGTCTTGTCAATGTCAGTCTGTCTTTTCATCCTCAAAGTGGGCTATCCAGTTGCTATTATCACTGTGAGATATGTTTTGGAGCTTGTTCCCCTCTCAGTGCTCAGACACCTGTGCTGTTTTTCAGAAGATTATGTTTGCCTCCGCCCAGAACCTTCCTTTTAATGAAAACACTCTTTTTCACTTCAATTAAGATCTCATTCTTCCTACTGACTAAGACCATCATCCACATAGGACATGGTATGGCACAAACTAGACTTGTGCAGAGCTTTAAACGTTTACATTCATAGGACCAGTTCATTTAGACCAATGTTTCTCAACTGGGGGTCGGGACCCCATGAGGGGGTTTCAGAGGAGTCACTAAAAACCATGAGAAAACAGAAATACTCAAGGCGCAATTGCAAACCATGCCAACAAAGAGAAAAAATAGGACAAGTGCAAAGAAGCCAGAATGGATGTCCAAAGAACTTCTAACTGTGCTAAGACACAAAAGAGACATGCACAAGAAGTGGAAAAAGGGAGAAATCACCAAAGAAGAATTCAAACAAATAGCCAACACCTGTAGGGAAAAGGTCCACAAGGCTAAAGCAAAAAACGAGCTAAGACTTGCCAGGGACATTAAAAACAATAAAAAGGACTTCTATTCTTATGTCAGTAGAAAAAGGAAAAACAAGGAGGCGATAGGACCTCTTCGAGGAGAAGATGGGGCAATGCTGACAGGGGATAGGGAAAAGGCAGAACTACTTAATGCCTTCTTTGCCTCGGTCTTCTCACAAAAAGAGAGTCTTCAACCTCAGCAAGATGGAGTGGATGAGGGATTGGAGGACATCCAACCCCAAATTGGGAAAGAAGTCGTCCAGGAATACCTGGCCGCTCTTAATGAGTTCAAGTCCCCAGGGCCAGATCAACTACACCCCAGAGTATTGAAGGAACTAGCGGAAGTCATTTCGGAACCATTGGCAACCATCTTTGAGAGTTCTTGGAGAACGGGAGAAGTTCCAGCAGATGTGGCCAATGTGGTCCCAATCTTCAAGAAGGGAAAAAAGGACAACTACCGTCCGGTCAGCCTCACGTCGATACCGGGCAAGATTCTGGAAAAGATTGTTAAGGAAGCGGTCTGCAAACACTTAGAAACAAATGCAGTCATTGCTAATAGTCAACATGGATTTATCAAAAACAAGTCATGCCAGACTAATCTGATCTCTTTCTTCGATAGAGCTACAAGCTGGGTAGATGCGGGGAATGCCGTGGATGTAGCGTACCTGGATTTCAGTAAGGCCTTCGACAAGGTCCCCCATGACCTTCTGGCAAGGAAACTAGTCCAATGTGGGCTAGGCAAAACTACGGTGAGGTGGATCTGTAATTGGTTAAGTGGACGAACACAGAGAGTACTCACTAATGCTTCCTCTTCATCTTGGAAAGAAGTGACGAGCGGAGTGCCGCAAGGGTTCCGTCCTGGGCCCGGTCCTGTTCAACATCTTCATTAATGACTTAGATGAAGGGCTAGAAGGCATGATCATCAAGTTTGCAGACTACACCAAATTGGGAGGGATAGCCAATAGTCCAGAGGACAGGAGCAGAATTCAAAACGATCTTGACAGATTAGAGAGATGGGCCAAAACTAACAAAATGAAGTTCAACAGTGACAAATGCAAGATACTCCACTTAGGCAGAAAAAATGAAATGCAAAGATACAGAATGGGGGACGCCTGGCTCGAGAGCAGTACGTGTGAAAAAGATCTTGGAGTCCTCGTGGACAACAAGTTAAACATGAGCCAACAATGTGATGTGGCGGCAAAAAAAGCCAATGGGATTTTGGCCTGCATCAATAGGAGCATAGTGTCTAGATCTAAGGAAGTAATGCTACCCCTCTATTCTGCTTTGGTTAGACCACATCTGGAATATTGTGTCCAATTCTGGGCACCACAATTCAAGAGAGATATTGACAAGCTGAAATGTGTCCAGAGGAGGGCGACTAAAATGATTAATGGTCTGGAGAACAAGCCCTATGAGGAGCGGCTTAGGGAACTGGGCATGTTTAGCCTGAAGAAGAGAAGGCTGAGAGGAGATATGATAGCCATGTATAAATATGTGAGAGGAAGCCACAGGGAGGAGGGAGCAAGCTTGTTTTCTGCTTCCTTGGAGACTAGGATGCGGAACAATGGCTTCAAACTACAAGAGAGGAGATTCCATCTGAACATGAGGAAGAACTTCCTGACTGTGAGAGCCGTTCAGCAGTGGAACTCTCTGCCCCGGAGTGTGGTGGAGGCTCCTTCTCTGGAAGCTTTTAAGCAGAGGCTGGATGGCCATTTGTCAGGGGTGATTTGAATGCAATATTCCTGCTTCTTGGCAGGGGGTTGGACTGGATGGCCCATGAGGTCTCTTCCAACTCTTTGATTCTATGATTCTATATATTTCTGATAGTGTTAGGAACCCCTTTAGCAGAGAAGGCTGAAGTTCTCTCTGCCTGTCCTACTCTTCCTTTTTGGAAATAGACGAATCCTCCCACCAAAAACCCTCCTCCACTGTGATTGGCCAGTCTCTCAGCTGGCCTCTCAACCAAGGGAAGGGATGTTTCTGAGACTCCAAGCAGGGAGGGTAGATAGAGGAGGCATGCTCAGCACATGTCCAGGTGAGGAAGAGTGTGCGAGGCTGGAGGGAGGCTTGCACCAGCAAGTCCTTTCAAGGCATGGTGGTTCTGTGTGGGAAGTTTGGCCCAATTCTATCATTGGTGGAGTTCAGAATGTGCTTTGATTGTTGGTGAACTATAAATCCCAGCAACTGCAACACCCAAATGTCAAGGTCTAATTTCCTCAAACTCCACCAGTGTTCAGATTTGGGCATATTGAATATTCGTGCTAAGTTTGGTCCAAATCCATCATTGTTTTGAGGTGAACTACAACTCCAAAACTCAAGGTCAATGCCCACCAAACCCTTTCAGGATTTTCTGTTGATCAAGGGAGTTCTGTGTGCCAAATTTGGTTCAGTTCCATCATTGGAGTTCAGAATGCTCTTTAATTGTAGGTGAACTACAAATCACAGCAACTGCAACTCCCAAATGACAAAATCAACCTTCCCTTAACCTCACCAGTATTCAAATTTGAACATATTTTGTATTTGTGCCAAATTTGGTCCAGTGAATGAAAATACATCCTGCATATCAGATATTTTCATTGCAGTTCATAACAGTAGCAAAATTACAGTTACGGAGTAGCAACAAAAATAATTTTATGAATGGAGTCACCACAACATGAGGAACTGTATTAAGGGGCCACGGCATTAGGAAGGTTGTGAACCACTGATTTAGACATTTCTATTCCCCCTTTTCTATATTTCAATCCAGCTTCCATGGGCTACAGAGGAATAGCAACCTGGATTATGGCATGCGTCATGATATAAAGCCTTACCAAAATGCCTTGAGCTTCTCAGATCATAGCCCACTCTACAAGGCTGCCATCACTTCTGCAATATTCTCTACAAATGACCCCATCAATCACATGCTATATGTCAGGCTGCTACCTAAAGTATCATGTCCACATTTATATGACACTATAACATTGACAAATATAGGTTGGTGGGTGCTGCCTTTAGTGGAAGGGTGCTCTAGGAGGTTATTAGAGATTGCTGACTGTCACTCAGGAATAGTATGGAGAGCCTGGGCATCTCCTGAGATGTGTGGATTCTTCCTCTCTCCAACTAGAGAATGCCACATTGGTCACATACTGTGAACATGCATTCCAGTTTGTTGAGAGGTGGAATCCACCCTGTCCCATGTCTTCCTTGGGGTGTGCTAGGCCTCTGATTTTAATTATTCATGTTTTATTTATTTATTTATTTATTTATTTACTTTATTTGTATACCGCTGTTCTCAGCCCTTAGGCGACTCACAGCGGTTAACAACAAGAACAGCAAAAATTCAATGCTACCATAACACGGTATAGAAAACAGTTAACTTCATAACATATAGAAAAGTATACAATTAACAACAATAGCTAGCGTCTCATCACTAAAAACATAATCCAGATCCGTCATCCATTGTTCCATTCCTATGTTCATTACATTCATTGCACTGACTATTCCTGTGGTTCCTTATCAAGTTCTACAAAAGCTTGGCTAGGATGGGAACTGACCAAAGTAGCTAGAAGGAGTAACCAATTCTCATTTTTCAGATCTCATGGTATTTCTTGCTTGTCTGGTTGATGATAGGAGCAGCCTTAGATGTGTACATTCCTCCTCTCAAACTTATCTAGAATGCATCTCACTCTATGCAACCAATGTGGCTTTTTTAAAAAAAAACTTTCAGTTTGTTTTTTGTGTGTGTGTTTTGTTTTTTAAACTGATTACATGAGGATTTACTGTAATTTATTTCTTTTGTTGTTCTAGGATCATTTTGATGAGTTCTGTATCTGTAGGATCGGTATCCATGGTTTCACTCAGCCAGGATATACACTGCAATATAACCCAGTTTCTGAATTCATATTGTCTGCTTTGAATTGGGTTATTTGTCTACACAAGTTTAAAGCAGATAATCAGTATTTGGAAACTTGATATTATGGAAGTGTGGTTGGGACCTTCCTTTCATCTGGAAAAAAAATCTCTAGGATTTTCTAGGTCTTCAGGTGCCATTCCATAGTATGTTTCTACTAAAAGTTGATCATAAAGTCTTGATGGAGGACCTAGAAATGTTAGAGAGGCGTTCTTTCAAGGCATTTTCTAAAAAAAACCTTTCAGTTTGTTTTTTGTGTGTGTGTTTAGTTTTTTAAACTGATTACATGTGGATTTACTGCAATTTATTTCTTTTATTGTTCTAGGATCATTTTGATGAGTTCTATATCTGAAGAATCGGTATCCATGGTGATCCCCAACCTTTGTTTGACCAGGGACCATTTTAACAAGGACCACTTTCCAACATTAGTACCAAAAGGGTTATGAATCAGTTTTTGGTCAATTTTAGATTTGGTTTGGTTATATGGGGTGCTAATTCAGAAAACTGCATTGGATAGACCACATCAACTCTAATTTCTGGTATAGAACATAAGTCATCCAGTAGTCACATCTGCTCTCTCACAGAAAACCATAATTAATAATCTAGAGCTGATGTGGTAGTAGTAATCTTTCGTGGGTAGTCAGCCTCTTTCCTCCTGACATCCCTGTTGCCTTTGCATAATAATAATAATAATAATAATTATTATTATTATTATTATTATAAACTTTATTTGTACCCTGCTACCATCTCCTCAAGGGACTCGATGCGGCTTACATGAGGCCAAGCCCAAAGTACATCAAACAAAATATCAATAAACAATCAATAAAATACAAATCATATAAATCACATAAACAAAAAACAATCAATAGTGACACAAACAATTTTAAAAATGGCCGGGCCAAATGTAATAGATTAAAATTGAAAATATGCTGACGTGAACAAGGTAAAATATAACTAGGATAGGATTTTTCGGAGAGTAATGAGGGAGCACGGTCCATCCTAAGTCAGTATTAAAGTGCATTGTGAAGGTTTTGCGAAACCAGTCACTTTCATTGCCGCGTTGTTTTTGAGGCAACAGGGTAGTAATGGTGAGGCCATGGACCATATTTTTATTCTTGCAGGCCACTGGTAGTCCACAGACCACAGGTTGGAAACCACTGTTTAGCACAATTCCACGGTATGCTTCTGCTGGAAGTGGTTCATTTCAATAGGGTTTGCTATTAGCCGCGTTATAGGTTTTTTCCATTTTTATCTGTATCTAAACTTTGTGAGTCACCTTGAATATCATTGCTGAAAGAAAGACACGTTTATAAATCATTTTCTGAGATGTGTGGATAAATGGTTTATAAATAAAGACACGCTTCTAAATCAGTTTTACAACAGTGGCCTAAAAAGAAGTGTAATTAGAAACAACACACATAACACACACAAATTTGCAAATTGTAGTTAGGTCGAGTTATGTTTACTACTGAATATGCAGTTCTATATAAATTCCCCTGAATCCTTCTCTCCTAAATGCTTGAATTGCGACAATGGCCACAAGGGCTTGCTTTCAGCTGCTAGTGTTTCACTGACAGTGATTCCTACTGAAAGAATGAGATCTAGTTAGTGTCATCTGTGTTTTGATAACCTCGCAGACAGATTACAGTAATGTGGTTTAAAGGGGGCTGCTTTAGATATCTATTGGGAAGTGTCAGTGCACATAGATGTCTGTGTCTCTGATATTAAATGGTCCAGGCAGGGCCAATTCAAGGCAGGTTGCCCTGTTACTGTTACTGCTACTGCCCCATGACCTCTCCCTATACATCTCCTGCTGCGACTGTCAGTTATTCACATCCAACAAGCACAACATACCAAGTCCTGATAATGGCAAGTTCTTAAGGCAGAAGTACAGGTTGAGCTCCCCTTATTTGAAATGCTTGAGCTAGGAGTCTTTTGTATGCTGGATTTTCTTTTTAGATTTTGGAATACCCGTTTTTGCATATATGTACATAATGAGATGTCTAGGAGATGAATTTTGCTGATGTTTCATATACACCAGTGGTTCCCAACCTTTTTTTTTTTTTTTGGACCAGGGACTACTCTCTAACATTAGTACAAAAAGTATTAAAAACAGTTTTTGGTCACCTTTAGATTCAGTCAGGTTATTTGGGATGTTGATTCAGAAAATTGCATTGGATAGACTACATCAGCTCTAGTTTCTGACACAGAACACATGCCATGCAGTAGTCACCATCTGCTTGGCCAAAGAATACCATATTTAATAGGTCTTGGCACTATAAGAGGGTTTCACGAGACCAGTCACGCTTGTTGCACCGGTGTAGTAACAGTGAGGCCGCAGACCATATTTTAGTTCTTGTGGACCACAGATTGGGAACCACTAATATACATCTTATAGACGTAGCCTGTGTACACTGAACCATTAGAAAGCAATTTCTGCCATCCATGTGAACAATTTGGAGTATTTGGAGTTTGGAGTATTTCATATTGCACACTCCAGGATACATTGCACTACTATATATTGCACTGCATTTCACCAATATAGTATTGGACTGCAAGAAGATCTAACCAGTCCATACTTCAGGAAATAAAGCCCGACTGCTCATTGGAGGGAAGGATAGTAGAGGCCAAGATGAAGTACTTTGGCCACATCGTGAGGTGACAGGAAAGCTTGGAGAAGACAATTATGCTGGGGAAAATGGAAGGAAAAAGGAAGAGGGGCCGACCCAGGGCAAGATGGAGGGATGGCATCCTTGAAGTGACTGGATTGACCTTGAAGGAGCTGGGGGTCAATCCAGTCCCCATGGGCTGGTCCATGAGGTCACAAAGAGTCAGAAACGACTGAACAAATGAACAACAACAACAATGGCCCATACTGTTATATATATTTATTATTTATTTATTTACGACCTTTATAGCCCACCTTTCTCAACCCTAAGGCGACTCAAGTTGGATTACAGATTGGCAACAATTCGATCCCATGCATTCATTAAAATATGGTTAAAACAATCAACATAACAATATAAAAACATATAAAAAACCATACACCAATGATCATATAGACTCAACCTACACATCAGTATATATTCATTAGTATCGAAGCATGGAAAAGAAATGCATTAAAGCATGAAATGCATATCATCTTTCATGAGTGTTGATATGAGCAGAACATTCTGTGAATTTTCAGCCTCAACATTTGCAGTGAAATGTACTAAGTCGGTATACATTGGTTAGACCATTTCTCTTTCCCCTTGACCTTCTTGTGGCTTAGACAATAATGCAGGCAATTTCTTCCTTACATGTCCATTGCAATATGAGTTATTAAGTCTCTGTCAGGAAAAAAATAGTCTAATCTGTCAGAACTCATTATATGTTCTGTCCTTGCAAGGATATTAAAAGACACACTATTTGGAAGTGATGATTGCTCATTAACCCTATTTTTACTGCTCTTTCAGACTCTGCCCGATGACACCCTTAATGAGTGTGATGGTCTGATAAATTGAAAAAGCTGCCATTTACGATGTCAGCATGACATTGAGGGGTACACCCGCCTTCAAAGGATGTGGCACATGTTATAATTTGCAACTCCATTCATGCTGATGGACCATGACAATCCGTAGATTAATAACTCTCCCGCCCCTAACCAAGATTGTCAGCCTCAAGCACTAACATTTCCTCTTAAAATGTGCTGTTGCCAATGCAGATTCAGTTGTTTTGTCTACCCTTAAGGATTCAAAACCGAACTATCTTATTTGTACGAAGGTGTGAGGGTTATATCATCCCACCTTTGCGCGAAAAGACAGATTTAAAATCCAGTTAGAGAATAGGATTCATCCATTGCATGGTAGTGAGTTGAACTACCATGCAATTGAACTTCCAACTCTATGATTCTTTGATTGGCAGCTGGTGGGTTCTGTGTTACTGGAGCAGTGAATCTATTCTTGATTTTCATCTGAACTTTAAGTCATGTTATGAAAGCTTCGGTCACACACATATTGTCCAGAAAACATGCCAGATATTTTTTGTTCTTCAAATGTAATTGTAGTCTTTCATGTGTTGCTATTTTATTGGATAATTAAACAATACTTTCCACAATGATTTATTTATTTGCTTTCTCAACCCCAAAGGGGATTCCAGGTGACCTTACAAAGGCAACAATTTGATTCCGCTTGTACACAACATTGCCAATTGCTTTGCTGCAACACTAAAATAATATTTAAAAGAAAACCTCAAAACAGGCTTACATGAAGTGTTTATTACCAAAACAAATTCTGTACTCTGGATAGTTCCTTCTGAGTAAAACCTAATGTCCCAGTAATAGGAGAACCACCTGTCCTATCTAGTCATATCAGTTATCTAAGGCTAGGAGAGATAGACTGCTGTCATTGACTCTCACCCGCTCTTTTACACACAGCATTGATACTGTTTATAATAGCATCATCTCATCAGGGGATTTGATAATATCTCAGTTGGATTCAAACTATAAAAAAAGATATTTCACCTCAACATTAGGAAGAAGGTCTTTACTGTGAAAGCTGTTCATCAGTCAAGGTGACATGATTGTTACCTCTAAATGTCTGAAGGGATGACATGTAGAAGATGGAGCAAGCTTGTCTTCTTCTGCTTCAAAACCTAGAACAAGAACCATTGGCTTCAAGTTACAAGAAAGAGATCCTGCCTAAACATTAGGAAGAACTTTTAAAACTGTTAGTGCTACTCAATGGTGGAATAAACTGCCATGGAGGTTGGTAGGCTCTCCATCTCTGGAGGTCTTCAAGCAGAGATTGGTTGGATATCCTTTGAGAGTGCTGCAGTTGTATATTCATGCATGGAAGGAAGTAGGACTAGGTAGCCCTTGTCATTCCTTCAAACACTTATGAACTTCCCATAGCCATTTCTACTATTAGGCAATATGAGCAACTCACCTGTGGTAACTGAACTCAACAAGAGAAGCCTTCCCTTTAGTGCTCTGGAGAGCTTCATGAGTCCAGAGGAGGGCAATCAAAATGATCAAGGGTCTGGAGAACAAGCCGCTCCTATGAGGAGTGGCTTAAAGAGCTGGGCATGTTTAACCTTCAGAAGAGAAGGCTGAGAGGAGACATGATGGCATATGTGAGGGGAAGTCATAGGGAGGAGGGAGCAAGCTTGTTTTCTGCTGCCCTGGAGACTAGGATGCGGAACAATAGCTTCAAACTACAAGAAAAGAGATTCCACCTCAACATTAGGAAGAATTTCCTGACTGTGAGAGCTGTTCAGCAGTGGAACTTTCCGCCCCGGCGTGTGGTGAAGTCTCCTTCTGTGGAGGCTTTTAAGCAGGCTGGCCATCTGTTGTGGGTGCTTTGAATGTGATTTTCCTGCTTCTTGGCAGGGGATTGGACTGAATGGCTCACAAGGTCTCTTCCAATTCTGTGATTCTAAAGCGGTGACCATGGGGCTCTCCAGAAACAAGTGTGGTAGGCTGAATGCCCTGGAAAGTTGCTTATGGTGCCATGGCATAAATAGTCTCTCAGGGCAGCCCAATCTAAATGCTTGTTTATAAGGAAGATAGAACCTAGTAGTGTGGAGATGTTGGGAAGAACACCAAACTCCAGTGGTTATCAAGGCTCACTGCACAGTTGTCCCAAAGACTGCACTGATTGGAGATGTTGGGAAGAACAGCTCCAATCAGTGCGGTCTTTGGGACAACTGTGCAGTGAGCCTTGATAACCACTGGAGTTTGGTTACAGGACCACGTATGGATACCAAAATCCACAGGTACTCAATTTTACTTGATTTACAATAGCATAGAAAAATGGCATCCCTTGTATCAAATGGCACAATCAAGATTTGCTTTGTTCAGTCTCAGGATGGTTGAATGCATGGATACAGAATGCACGGATAGGGAGGGATGTAATGCATTTCCACATTCTTTTTTGGCTAGTGATTTTAAAATTCATAAAGGTTCCACAAGATGGTGCTCATAGGCTAAATATAGAACATGCTGGTAAATATAAAATGGGGTAATTATAGCATATTTTTTCTCCTAGATGTTTCTTCATAACAATACCCAAAAATAACAACAACCTGATAAAATGGGACAATATATCAGTTTTACTTTATACCACATTGCTTTTCTAAAGAAGAACTTCACGCTTGTTCTATTTCACCTATAAAGATATCTGCAAATATTGATAAAGTCTTTTGAAAAAGCAAACTTAAATGAAATTCTCTCTCATCTGCGCTAGTCATTTCAGTGTGGCTATTTTCAGCACGGAGATGACCTATGTGACTATTATATGGGTGTTAGAGATAAGAAGACAAAAATACAGAGATGGCAAATTTAATTCAGCTTTAATATTGTTGAATACACAGGGATGACTCTAAATAATACACAGCCCTGGGCATGAATGAATAAATCTTCAGTCTCAGTTTCTCTCAAAATCAAATTCCTTTCTACACTTGCATTCTCTTTCAAATATCTTATTTTGAAACTTTTGTATTCTACATTATTTAAGATATTATAGGATTATTGAGTTGGAAGAGATCTCGTGGGCCATTCAATTCAGCCCCCTGCCAAGAAGCAGTAAAATGGCATTCAAAGCACCCCTGACAGATGGCCATCCAGCCTCTGCTTAAAAGCCTCCAAAGAAGGAGCCTCCACCACACTTCAGAGCAGAGAGTTCCACTGCTGAACAGCTCTCACAGTTAGGAAGTTCTTCCTAATGTTCAGGTGGAATCTCCTTTCCTGTAGTTTGAAGCCATTGTTCTGTGTCCTAGTCTCCATGGCAGAGGTTGTCTTTGGTCGTATACTCGAAGAAGTGTGAGATAAGAAAGAAAGAAAGATCATTGCCAAATATGAACAAATTTTCAGTGGTTGGTCAATTCATATAAAAACATTAAATTAAATGAGTTGTGGGTTTTTCAGGCTGCATGGCCATGTTCTAGAAGCATTCTCTCCTGACATTTCACCTGCATCTATGGCGGGCATCCTCAGAGGTTGTGACATCTGTTGGAAACTATGAACATTGGGTTTATATATATCTGTGGAAAGTCCAGGGTGGGAGCAAGAATTCTTGTATGTTGGAGCTAGGTGCCAACTGAAACATTCACACTTAGCTCCAACATTCAAGAGTTCTTTCTCCCATTGTGGGCTTTCCACAGATATATAAACCCAATTTTCCTAGTTTCCAACAGACCTCACAACCTCTGAGGATGCCTGCCACAGATGCAGGTGAAATGTCAGGAGAGAATGCTTCTAGAACATGGCCATACAGCCCGAAAAACCTTCAACAACCTGGTGATTCTGGCCATGAAAGACTTCAACAATACATTAAATTAAATGTTCACCTATCCCTTCCAATTGTACTTTAAGGTGTTTAGCCCCTAATTTTGATAGCCTAGAAATCAACTTGTGTCATCTTTCTTAGTATTTTTTATTTGTTGGGACCAATACAGCTCACAAGGGATTGAACTCCTATGCTTCCGGAATGTCAATGTGTGAGAAGTGATTTGAATACTTGGAAGGCCTATATCAGTGGTTCTCAGCCTGTGGGTCCCCAGGTGTTTTGGCCTACACCTCCCAGAAATCACAGCCAGTTTACCAGCTGTCTGGATTTCTGGGAGTTGAAGACCAAAACATCTGGGGACCCACAGGTTGAGAACCACTGACCTATATCAACGGCTGAAGACAGGGATTGAGCAATTTTAGTAAAATTAAAGATAGTTAGGTTGTGGTCTGTATCGGAATGCCATCATATGGTCCTTGAAAGAAAATTACATGAATATCATAAATAATAATAGGGGGTAGAACCCAATGTTCAGCCTACAATCACTTCCATAACTGGAATGAGGAACAGTTAACTTCTTCTCTCGGTAGTCTTCACATTTCATCCTGAAAATCAGATCTGGAGGAGTGAGAAACCACTCAGAGTAAATTATGGGGAGGTGTACAAGTGACTGCAAGAAAAAAAAAGATAAAAGGCTCAATGTGAAGGTGAATGATGGTTTATGAGACGTTAGACATTAGATTCCAGGTCTTTGGGACAGTGGCATTTACTTTTTTATACTCTTTTACATTGAAGGCACCAGATCCCATCTAGTCTTAGAAACTAAATAGAATGAGACCTGGTTGGACCATGGAGGATACCAGTGTTGTAATCTGTATTCAGAGGAAGGCAGTGGCAAAGAACTGTGTATTCCTTGCCTAAGGAAACCCTGTGAAATTCATGAAGTTGCCATGTGTCAACTGGTGATGTGACCACCCCCGCCCTCCCTCTAATCTTTACAATGATAGTTAGAGCACCAAGATCAGTCTTTTACTTGTTGTGGGGAAGAAGTAAGGAGGGAGCCATTCTGGAGAGATGGAGTCTGGGAGCAACCACTCTCCCTTGTTCCTGTGAAATCATCCAGTGCATCAGAGTTCCTCAACCTGGGGGCGGGTCACCAAAGACCATCAGAAAACAAGTATTTGTATTGTTGAAGGCTTCACTGAGTTGTTGTAAGTTTTTCGGGCTATATGGCCATATTCTAGAAGCATTCTCTCCTGACATTTTGCCTGCATCTGTGGCAGGCATCTTCAGAGGTTGTGAGGTCATAACCTCTGAGAATGCCTGCCATCGATGCAGGTGAAAACGTCAGGAGAGAATGCTTCTAGAACATGGCCATATAGCCCGAAAAACCTACAACAACCCAAACACGTATTTTCTGTTGGTCATGGGGGTTCTGTGTGGGAAGTTTGGCCCAATTCTATCATTGGTGGAGTTCAAAATGCTCTTTGATTGTAGGTGAATTATAAATCCCAGTGACTACAACTCCAAAATGTCAAGGTCTATTTTCCCAAACTCCACCAGTGTTCAATTTTGGTATATTGAGGATTTGTGCCAAGTTTGGTCCAGATCCATCATTGCTTGAGTCCACAATGGTTTCTGGATGTAGGTGCACTGCAACTCCAAAACTCCAATACCCTTCCGGTATTTTCTGTTGCTCAAGGAAGTTCTGCCAATTTTAGGACAATTCCACCATTGGTGGAATTCAGAATGCTCTTTGATTATAGGCTAACTATACATCCCAGCAACTACAACTCTCAAATGACAAAATCAATCCCCCCTCAACTCCATCAGTATTCAAATGTGGGCGTATCAGATATTTATGCCCAATTTGGTCCAGTGAATGAAAATACATCCTGCATATCACATATTTACATTACAATTCATAACAGTAGCAAAATTATGAAGTAGTAACAAAAAAAATCAGGTTGGGAGTCACCACAACATGAGGAACTGTATTAAGGGGTCGTGGCACTAGGAAGGTTGAGAACCACTGCACTACATCATCTTGGCTCTTTGAAAAATTATTTGAAGGATTGTATAGGTAGTTGCAGTCCTTCAAATAGCCTGAACTCAAGTCATACTTCACATGAAGTGTGGTTTGCTAGCTCCATATGTATGGTAATTTTAGCTCCTTAAATTTCATTGTTTTCTTTTGTTTTTGCAGCATCACAAATGGAACTGAAGTGAAGACTTATTAAAAAGGCAAAACCTCAATCTTTTATTTCAGTAAAAGCTGGCTTTCAAAACTGAAACAGTCCTTTGAAAAAACAACAAACCTGAGGAGGAATTATAATGATATGTAAATAAAAGCCAAAACAACAGAAGGATGAGAGTTGAAAATGTTAGATGAATAATATTTCCATAACTCTGAACAAGGAATACAAATCCTTTTGCTAAAATTAAGGTATCAGTGTATCAAATAACTCATTGTAGCTCTGGAATTAAATCATTACATGTTACGTGATCACCATCTTTTATTGTTGATTGTTTTTCTTCTTTTCCAAGATAACTGGCTGGCCATGGGGCCTCAGGTGAGCGATTAATCTGTGGCAGATCTCACCATGAACTGCCAAGGGCATTGCTTCTCCTCTAGGGTCTCTTTCCCTGCCAGCGCTCTGCATGGATCGCTTGGATGATCCTGGAAAGATGGACAAGTTGGAGTAGGTTCATAGAAGGGCAACGAGGATGGTAAGCCATAAGGACAAAACATATAAAGAAGGCTTGGTGAAGAGAAGACGGATGGATGACTTGGCTACCTCTTTAAGATCATCAAGTGCTGTCACCAAGAGGCAAAGGTAGGCCTGTTCTTTCTGCCACAAAGGGAAAGACCAGGTCTAATTGTCTGAACTTACAGGAGAGTACATTCTTGACCACTGGAGTGTTTGGCAGTGGAATCTTACTTACTTACTTACTTACTTAGGCGATCCCTCGTTGGTCGAGTAGGATAGTCTTCCAGGACCAGTATCCTTATGGGTCCATAGGTGGCTGTGAAGCCCTATTCTTGATCTGCAACTTCTTCCACAGTGAGGGCATTGGTTTCCAGGTGGAAAGCAGTCTCGGTCGGGGTTGGCTTGTCACGCCTTCCTCTTGGAAGGAAGTGGAATCAATTACCTAGAAATGTGGTGGGACTTATTCTTTGGATGTTTTCAAAAAGAGGCTTGACGGATTGCTGCTGGGCATACTTAATGTGAAGATCCTGCATTTGAAGGGCTCATGAGGTCCCTTTGAATGATGTTATTCTTCTACATAGACAGCTGCCTGGAATCCTGAACAGGACCACTCCATGTTGTAGAAGCCACATGTGAATTTTATAACCAGAACTATAATAATATTCTCTGCTGTGTAGTGAGATGGATTGAGACTCAGATGTGCCTTGAATAGATCAGCAGATGCAGCATGAGTCATGGCTGGGCCCCCAAGGCCATTCCTGTTCTGGAAAAACAAACAAATGGTTAATTGGCTTCCAAAGAAGTTCCTCAACACAGTTATTCGTTTTTTCAGGATGCTCTTGGTATGGGTCAGACATATACATTGCATTGATCATTTTAGAAATATACAGTAGTGCTACCCTCACCTCTAATAAAAAGGGATTTATAGATTGCCATGAAGTAGATCTATAGTTTTCCAAGGGCAAAGGGCAAGAATGAATTGCATCGGCACCCTCCCCTTCCAATGAAGTTTTCCCCAACCCACCATGGACTAGCAGCTGAAACCATTCCCATGAAGTCCATTTTTCTTCCACTTACACCTTTTGGCTCAACCCTTTAATCTAAACTGGTCTGGATCAGCACATATTCCAGGGAATTAAAATCCCTCAGGTATGACAGGGCTGAGTGCGGGTCACATGGGGTTGAGCCCACTCGAGATACCTGTGGATCCCAGGTATCCCAGATGGCTACCCTGGTCCCAGTGCTGCAGTGGCTAAAGGGGGCCCTCCTGGCCCCCCAGCTGGTGACAGGTCCACACTAGCGGTCATCCAAAGGACCCTGGCCCTGGAGGAGGTATCTCTAGGGGCATACAATACCCAAGGGTGATGAAAACCCAAAATTCCCCCTGAGTGACTTTTTAGTACTAGTCACTCAGGGAGAATTTCAAACCCGAGCAATGTTAATGTTTGGCATCTCCTCTATAAAAGTGACTGCATATCTCATATTGCTTATATTTTGGCACCCATTATGAAAGGTGAAAGATTTATACGATCTGAAGAGAAAACCTATTTTGGCACCCATTGTGGTACACATCATTCCTTCAGGCAGACTGAATAAATCTTCTGTCTTTTGCCTTCATAGTGGTGAGATTCTGATTTCTGATCTGGAACATTAGTGGTTAGTAGAACTCACCAGGTGGCCCTCTGTATACACAGTCATTAATAAACTGAATTTTGTGGCTTCAGTAAGCCCTTGGTTTCTGCTGGGGTTTGATTCCAGGATACCTCCAGTGGATACTGAAATCTGTAGATCCATTATATACAATAGTATAGTAAAATTGTGCCCCTTATATAAAATGGCAAAATCAGGGTTTTGGAGGTAATTTTAAAAATATATTTTCAAGCCATGGATGGTTGAATCCATGTGTGCGGAATCTCTGGATAGGGAGGAATGGCTGTCTTTTGCATTTCTGGATTTGTGGCTGGGCCTTTGGAGGATTCTGACAACAGAAAATTGACCCTTGGACCTATTGGATATGCTCATCCTTGGAACAGACCCATTGAAATAAATGAGACTTCACTGATTCATTACTTCAGTTAATTGCTTTCAGCAGATCTAATCTTAAGTATGATGGAATCTGGATCCAATGCATCAATATTCAGCTTTGAGCATAATCTGAATACTTCCTTTCCAGAAATAGTTTGAGATTTCATGGGAAACAAGGGGAAATGCCAGCAAATGGCTCATTAAGTGACTGAATGTATAACTCAGTTAACTAGTGCTTGATAATATGACCACATTCCCCCATAATCAGGGTTAACACTTAAATCACAATTTTGCAGGAGCATATAAAATCCTCTAATTCTCAAATGAGATGGAGATGGCTTGGCATAGAAAGAGTAAGCATGTACATGCGTATACACCCACACATGCAATCATATACACATAATAGGTTATGAAAACCGCTTTCCAATCCATGGGACACCATTTCCATAATGTCTATTGGCTTTGGGAAAACAGAAAAATAGCAACTGCACTGCCTTGTAAATTGGTTTTTACGCATTAAATAACTCCAACTCTCATTTTCTGGGAAACAGAACTGGAGCCTTGCTTATTCAAATCCTGGTTGTATGGCATGTTATACTTCTTTCCAGAATGTTATACGTACATCTAGATGACACTGTTGTAAATATCTTTATTATTTCTTATGATAATATCACTCTGATTTATCCCTTAGGAAGAAAATACACACATCTGGTATTCTATTTGAACAGGGTCAGAAGCAATTTCTATAATTCCACTGACAGAATTGGTTTTCGTAAAACAATATTTTTATTGTCTCCTGATGTTTTTTTAAAATGCAATATCAACATTATACTATATGCATTTGACATATTAGTTACACATGCTTTGGTTATAGAAGAGCTTTTGCTTTTGGACAACAATCTCCAGAATCCCCCAGCCAATAAGACCAGCCACCCATGTTTGCCATGAGATTCTAAGAGTTTCAGTTTAAAAAGCTGATTTTGCAAAGCACTGGTTTCCTTTAATTGTGTGATTTGCATATTGAGAAACCTCATTTATACAAACACTTGTACATAACCAACAGATGATGGAAGCTTTCCTTCATTTTCCAGCATCTGGGTCCAATCTTACAGTAGATTCATTGGTTTCTGCTTTGTTTCTACATCAGATTCAAAGTTGTTGGGTTTTTTTTTTTTACCACTAATCGAAGATAATGGGAAAATTAATTTGCAAACTTATTTATTTGTCGTGTCAGAGCAACCAGTCCATTATATTACATTTCTAACAGAACAAAGCAAACAGAGAGATACAAAACTTGTGAGTTTGGTAGTTGGTTAAATGGGCTTTGACCAGTATCTGGCCACTTGGAGTGCTTCCGGTGTTGCTGCAAGAAGGTCCTCCATTGTGCATGTAGCAGGGCTCAGGTTGTATTGCAGCAGGTGGTCAGTGGTTTGCTCTTCTCCACACTCACATGTCGAGGATTCCACTTTGTAGCCCCATTTCTTAAGATTGGCTCTGCATCTCATGGTGCCAGAGCGCAGTCTGTTCAGTGCCTTCCAAGTCGCTCAGTCTTCTGTGTGCCCAGGGGGGAGTCTCTCATCTGGTATCACCCACGGATTGAGGTGCTGGGTTTGGGCCTGCCACTTTTGGACTCTCACTTGCTGAGGTGTTCCAGCGAGTGTCTCTGTAGATCTAAGAAAACTATGTCTTGATTTAAGTCGTTGACGTGCTGGCTGATACCCAAACAGGGGATGAGCTGGAGATGTCTCTGCCTTGGTCCTTTCACTATTGGCTGCTATTTCCCGGCGGATGTCAGGTGGTGCAATACCGGCTAAGCAGTGTAATTTCTCCAGTGGTGTAGGGCGCAGACACAGCGTTCGTCTTTCAGAGTTCCATAATTCCATTCCACTTGTCAATTCCTGTCAGTCGTCGAAGTCCAGGCATGTAGCGGGGGGGGGGGGGGGGGCTTGAGGGGCTTCAGCCCACCCCCCACCCCAAATTCCCATGGTGGTTCACAAAAAGGCCTTACTGGTGCATTATTTAAACTTTTATGTTTATTCATATCATGATCTGATCACCATACTCAATATATCCCATATGCATGGGAGTATTGAGGTAATGATACAAAAGGTTTGCTAGGGTAGACCCTCTTTCACTCAGACTCAGCCCCCCCCCCCCCCGAAACTCAGCGCCCCGCCGAAACCCCCCCTGGAAAAAAACTCAGCCCCCCCCCCCCCCCGAATCGAAATCCTGGCTACGGGCCTGTTGAAGTCCTTTCTTTATCTGCCAGAATGTCCGAATGCCTGGTCCCAAATCCATGTTTTCAATTTTTTCCTAAAGGAAAGGAGGGATGTCGCTGATCTAATTTCCCCGGGGAGTGAATTCCACAGACGAGGGGCCACCACCGAGAAGGCCCTGCTCCTTCTCCCCGCCAATCTCACTTGTGATAGAGGCAGGGTCGAGAGCAGGGCCTCCCCAGAAGATCTTAAACTCCGAGGTGGGACGTAGGGGGAGATCCGTTCGGACAGATACACTGGGCCGGAACTGTATAAGAATAATAGTAGCAAAACATGGGAAGCTTCCTGTGTTGTGAGGGAAACATCCAAAGATGCTTCCACTTTGGTTGGGACCAGGGTTCCATCAGAAGTCACATGATGTCTTCTGATGGCTGCCATGGGGTCCCAAAATGGTGTGGAAGTGGCTTAGGGCACTAAATTTGATGAGTTTGATGAGGCTGTTAGAGAGCATCCACACTGCAGAATTGCAACAGCTAAATACCACTTTAACTATTGTAGCTCTATACTATTATATTCAAAGATTTGTGGGTTTTGTGGCACCAGAGCACTCTGACAGAGAAGTGGAATTCTCTCACCAAGCTACAAATCTCAGAATTTCATAACTTTAGCCATGGCAGCTAATATAGTATCAAAACTGCAATAATTCTGTAGTGTGTATGCAGCCTTCATCTTTCATCATTGCTGGACATAGTCCTTGAGGTGGCCGGAGAGTTTGGGGGCCAGAAATTAGCTCTTTTGCTGTTGCCCACCTCTAACATAAGGGAGTAGTGGGCCATTCATTTACTATGTATACAATGGATCAATGACTATTATTCCAAAATGTCGATATCACAACCATTTTTTTACCTTGAAAAATATTTGTCTTTCTTCTTTCTCATCATTGGTGTCAATTTTACCACCAACTGTGTTTCACATTCTCCTAATCCAGTTTTCCATTGATGTATCATTTAACTGGACTGGGGAAGGGAATCAAATCAATGAGATGCACATTTTTAAAAAAGAATCAATAAATGCCCACTGTGCTATACACTTCTTAAAGCGTATATATTTTAAATGCTTGCAATAGTCCTCACACAATTGCATCTCTAGCTAGGATTTCATTGATCTTCCAAGAGATGGCAGTAGAGCAATGTTTTCTTTTTGGACCTCAGAGGGGAAATTTAGCAAGAAGAAGAAAAAGCAAAGGCAAAAGGCCCTAAATACATTTCCCTCCTCTTTTAAGTTTCTTAATTTGAAAGCTACATGTTGGAAATGGATGGTCCGAAGAATGGGAATCTATCTTTAAAAAAAAGTAGCTGAGAGTGCCACATGTGAAGTCAGCACAAATTGCCTCACACTGACCTGTCAGATTTAATCTGCTTCAAACATCTTTGTCAGAGATGATAGAGGATTTAAACATTTTGCTGACTTGGAAGTTGAGATTAGCAAAATGATAGCTGGATACTGTGGTGTAAAAGCACTGAATTCAATCATAACCTAACCTCTTTTGTTTAATGTTTTGGGGAAAAGGCACAAGAGGACATTTTGCTTTCAAGAAAGATCAGGTTATGAAGTCACTGCCAGTTATATTCTATTTGGCCCAAACGTTCAAGTTATCAAAATTTTAGCCCAATCTCATGGACCTCTGTGGTGTTCTCAATGGGATATTCTGTTAATCTTCAAGTGATACGGATACGGGGGGAAATATGTATGGTGTGAGTTTAAAGATATTTTCTGACCCTAGTGAAGACTGTTGTGATGTATTGGACATTAGAGTTAGGGTTTGAGATGGGGGAATCGTGCAGATCTGGAAATTTTCTGTTCTGGCAACCTCCAAGGGCCACATACAGCAGTTTTTCTCAACCTGGGGTTCGGGACCCCTGAAGAGGTCATGAGGGGGGGGGGTGTCAGAGGGGTTGCCAAAGACCATAGGAAAACACAGTATTTTCTGTTGGGCATGGGAGTTCTGTGTGGGAAGTTTGACCCAATTCTACCATTGGTGGGTGAACTGTAAATCCCAACAACGACAACTCCCAATATCAAGGTCTATTTTCCCCAAGCTCCACCAGTGTTCACATTTGGGTATCTTGAGTATTTGTGCCAAGTTTAGTCTAGATCCATCATTGTTTGACTCCAGAGTACTCTATGGATGTAGGTGAACTACAACTCCAAATCTCAAGATCACTGCCCACAAAATCCTTCCAGTATTTTCAGTTGGTTGTGGGAGTTTTGTGTGCCAAGTTTGGTTCAATTTCATCATTGGTGGAGTTCAGAATGCTCTTTGATGTTAGATGAACTATAAATCCCAGCAACTACAACTCTCAAATGACAAAATCAATCCCCCCCTCCCCACAACCCCAGCAGTATTCCAGTTTGGGCATATCAGGTATTTGTGCCAAATTTGGTCCAGTGAATGAAACTACATCCTGCATATCAGATATTTACATTATGATTCATAACAGTAGCAAAGCTAGGGAGTAGCAACTAAAATAATGTTATGGTTGGTGGTCATCACAACATGTGGAACTGTATTAAAGGGTCGCCACATTAGGAAGGTTGACAACCACTGACATAGAGAGTGGTCAGCTCCTAAAACTTTGGTTTTAACTCTCATTTCAATGTATAGTTGTGGAAACTGGACAGTTTTCAATCAGATTTGAGGTCCTAAATTAGTGGCCAGCTCCTAAAACTTTGGTTTTAAATCTCTGTGTTTTCAATTAGATTTAAGGTCCTGCATTAGACTGCTATCACAGAAGGTTAGACTTCAACAAGTGTGCAGCTATAAAGGAACTAGACGTGAACTTGAAACGTCAAGATATATCATTGAATATTTAAGTTAAGATTGTCCATGCCATCGTTATTCCCATTTCAATGTATAGTTGTGGAAACTGGACAGTGAAAAAAGCTGATAGGAAGAAGAGCAACACATAGAATTGCTCATAGAATAATACAGTTGGAAGAGAACACATGGGCCATCTAGTCCAACTCCCTGCCATGCAGGAAAAACATAATCAAAGTAGCCATGACAGATGGCCATCCAGCATCTGTTTAAAAGTTTCCAAGTAAGGAGCTTCCACCACTCTCCGAGGCAAAGAGTTCCACTATTGAACAGCTGGAACAATCAGGAAGTTCTTCCTAATGGTCAGGTGGAATCTCCTTTTCTGTCATTTGAACCCATTGCTCCGAGTCCAACGTTCAAGGGCAGCAGAAAACAAACTTGATCCCTCTTCCTTATGGCATTCTTTCACATATTTATATATGGTTATCGTGTCTCTTCACAACCTTCTCTTTTGTAGGCTAAACATACCCAGATCTTTAAGATGCTTCTCATAAGGCCTGATCTCCAGACCTTTGATCATTTCAGTCACCCTCCTCTGGACACATTCCGAATTGTCAATATCTCTTTTAAATTCTGGTGCCCAGAATTGGGTACAGTATTCCAGGTGAGGCCTGATCAAAGCAGAAGAGAGAGGCACCATGACTTCCCTTGATCTAGACATGAGACTCCTTTTGGTGTAGCCCAAAATCCCGTTGGCATTTTTAGCTGCTGCAACACACTGTTGGCTCATGTTCAACTTGTTGTCCACAAGGACTCCAAGATCTTTCTTACTTATTTATTTATTTATTTATTATTTATTTATTTATTTATTTTATACGCTTGTATACCGCTAATATCTCAGCCTAAGTCGGCGACTCATTGCGGTTTACAACATTTAAAAAACAGTATTCAATTTAAAAGCATAAAACAACATATACAGTACAAATTATTGGGCCACCAATAAAAATCCTAAGCATCTCGTAACTGAAATCACAATCCAAGATTCGTCGTCCATGATTACCAATCCTTAGTCATCAAAATTCGTTGTAACGGAATTAGCTGAATGCTTGTTTAAACATCCATGTCTTCAGTCTCTTCCGAAACATCATCAGCGAAGAAGCTGATCGTACCTCTAAGGGGAGGGTGTTCCAAAGCCGAGGGGCCACCACAGAAAAGGCCCTATCTCTCGTTCCCGCCAGCCACACTTGTGAAGCCGGCGGGATAGAGAGCAGGGACTCCCCAGAAGATCTTAGGGTCCTGGTGGGCTGATAGGCTGAGATACGTTCGGATAGATAAGTTGGACCAGAACCGTTTAGGGCTTTAAAGGCCAACGCCAGCACTTTGAATTGAGCCCATTAGCAGATCGGCAGCCAGTGGAGCTGGTGCAGCAGAGGAGTTGTATGCTCCCTGCGCCCCGCTCCAGTTAATATCATGGCTGCCGCCCGTTGGACTAATTGGAGCTTTCGGGCTGTCTTCAAAGGCAACCCCACGTAGAGAGCGTTGCAGTAGTCAAGACGGGATGTAACCAGAGCGTGGACTACCGTGGCCAAGTCAGACTTCCCAAGGTACGGTCGCAGTTGGCGCACAAGTTTTAACTGTGCGAATGCTCCCCTGGTCACCGCCGAAACCTGGGCTGTTGGACTGTTGTTGAGCCAAGCATCACCCATTCTGCATCTTTGCATTTCATTTTTTCTGCCTAAGAGCGGTATCTGACATTTGTCCTTATTGAAATTCATTTTGTTAGTTTTGGCCCTGCTCTCTAATCTGTTATGGTCATTTTGAATTCTGATTCTGTCCTTTGGAATATTAGCTATCCCTCTTAATTTGGTCTCCAAACTTGATAGTCACACCCTCTAATCCATCATTCAAGTCATTAATAAAGATCTTGAAAGATCTGAGCCCAGAACTGAACACTGCAGCACTCCTGGGATGAAGAGGAACCATTGGTGAGCACCCTTTGGGTGCAGTCATTTAACCAGTTACAGATCCACCTAATAGTAGCCTTGCTTAGCCGACATTTGACTAATTTGCTTGCAAGAAGGTCATGGGGGACTTTGTTGAAGGACTTACTGAAATCAAGATATGGTACATCTACAGCATTCCCTGCATCTACCAAGCTTGTAACTCTATCGAAAAAAGAGAAAACATGGCATTATTTGTTTCTGAGAAATCCATGTTGACTTTTAGTAATCACAGCATTCTTTTCTAAGTGATTGCAGACCACTTCCTTAATGATCTGCTCTAGAATTTTTCCTGGTATTGATGCCAGGCTGACTTGCCGGTAACTGTTTGGATCCTCTTTTTTCCCTTCTTGTAGATAGGGACATTTGCCCTCCTTCACTCTTCTGGGACTTCTCCTGTTCTCAAAGAATTATCAAAGATTATTACCAGTGGTTCTGAAATGACTTCTGCTAGTTCCTTCAATACTCCTGAATGTAGTTCATCTGGCCATGCCAGACTAATCTTATCTCATTTAGTCAGGAATGTACAGCAGATATTCCAAAGCTGGGAATAGATGTAATTGTGCCCATTCAATTACTAAAAAAGTAGTTGGATTTGTTTTCAATAGGAATGTCTGAAAACATGCAAATTTCTTCATAAACAGGTTGGGAAAATCTAGAGATTTCTTTAAAAAATGATCTGAAAGGGAAAATGAGTTAAGTGAATAGTAGCATATCTATTCTGTAAAGAAAACATGGTATGAGTTTGTGAGTGATGTCGAAACAGACTATCCTACCTGAAATGACTCAAGGTGAACTTGCTACTAGACTACACAGGATGGAATTGCCTGCTCCATTGTTGTCTTGTCTCTCTTCTGCTTTGCTTTGCAGGAAGGAAGAACCCCTGTGTGAAATCAGGCAGTGCTTTGCAGGCAGAGAAAAGTTGCCAGAAGTGAACTATACAGTACAACTCTCTTTTCCACAGACTCAGTAGTAACAATTCACTTATCCATGCTCTAGGTCCTCCAATGTGATTTTATGGCATTCATCCAGCCCAGTGCAATTCTATGTTATTTTTCCAGTCGAGTGCTATTCTATGCTATTTTTCCAGCCCAACCTTTGGAGAATTTAGGCAACCACACAACTGGAAGTGTGCCCTCAAGTGCTATTGTACTGCATGCTTCCTGCCCAAGTATGGTCAAATATAGGATTTGCTATTAGGACCTCATAACATTAATTGCCCTAGTGTGAGTGACAGTGGAGGGATTTGGCTGGCATTGCAGTGAATCCATGGGGCAGCAGAAGAATCCATCATCCCACAGCACATGTAGCACCACCTTCCCCATCACACGGGGAAAGCATCTCTGCCCTGCTTCCCCCCCCCCCCCCCCCAATGCTTGGCTTACCCTGTTGCTGTCCTAGGACACTTTCAGCACAGCCCCACTGGAAATAGCTGTGAATTGTTTGATAGGATCCAGCAGGCTCCATCCCCAAATGTGCTGAAAGTGTAAGCTTGCCTATGTGGTGAAGTCCTTAATCACAGTTTCATTGGGGTATGTCTTGGAAGTATTCTCCACAGATACAGGGCTCATATTGTACTTTGCGTGCTGGAGGCAATTGCATAGAACTGCAGAATATTAGTCTTCTGCACTGTTTGGCTGACAATTGAACTGGTAGGATTTATTTGGTCTCCCAGAAGGATTAAGACACTATAGATGTGATCCAATGTGTGTATGCGTGTGTGTGTGTGTGTGTGTGTGTGTGTGTGTGTGTGGGGTGTGTGTGTCATATTACCATGGCATTTAGTTTTGTAGCATTACGAAGTATATAGTTCCATTGTCATTACTTATTGCATGTTGTGTTTTCTTGCCTTTTCTCTTAGAATTATCAATTTTCAGATTTTTCAAACAAGCAAGTGCAGTTCCTGCCATTCTATTTTTTAAAAAAACAAAACCTTGGGGAAAAAATTGGGGATACTGGGTTTCTCCTCCAATCCTGCTGCTCTGGAGTAAACCCCGGGCACTGATATTAAAGAGACACCACTCTGGGGATACCGGGCCTTCCCCCTCCAATTGTACTGCTCTGTAGTGGACCCCGGGCACTGATATTAAAGAGACACCACTCTGAGGATACTGGGCATTCTCCTCCAATTCTGCTGCTCTGGAGTAGACTCCAGGCACTGATTTTAAAGAGACACAACTTTGAGGATACTGCGCTTTCCCCTCCAATCTTACTGCTCTGTAGATCCCAGGCACTGATCTGAAAGAGACACCATGTTGGGGATACTGGGTGTAACAAGACAGGGTGGGCATTCCCAAGGGACTGTATACCAAGATCTTGGATATCCCACCTCTGCCCTACATAGAACATGTATGTATGTGCACGGGAGGTGATGAGGCGATACGAGGAGAGTGAAGAATCAAACCTCACAAACTCAGTGACTTGTAGTCCATGCCTGAAACACACTATCTCTGTCTCTGTGTCACCTTTCTTTATATGTGTTTGTTACAGGATGCAATATGTAGCTTCCAACTTCTCCTCACAGGTTACATCAATGTAATCTTCAACTGATTTCCAGCCATGTAACTTTAGTCCTGTAACCTAACACGAGACTTTAATATATACATTGAAACAAATAAATGTTTATTTATGAATCTTTTGCACATAAACATATCTGTTACAAAGTACTTTACTTCAGTTCCACTTGGATATTATTGCAACTGTCTTTCACTCCTTTGAATACGTAGAAATTGTTACCACATAACTTTCAAAACAGTTTATGAAGAAATTTGCATGTTTTCAGACATTCCTATTGAAAACAAATCCAACTACTTTTTTAGTAATTGAATGGGCACAATTACATCTTATTTCTACTCTGTTAAGCCACTTTCTTCTCCTTCAAAATATTTTTTTCCTAAGCCTCCTGGCTGGTTAGCTTATGACTTTTAGTCACTCTATTCCATCCATAATTTGACTGAAAACTTAGTCCCAAAGAAATCTCTCTCTCTCAGTTTTACCTAACTGAAAATTTAGACTTATATTAGTTTTTTTCTTTACTTCAGTATAACGATGGAAGCTACAAACTTAAATATCGATCCTCTTCCCTCTAGCTCCTGGCTAGAGATTACACTACTTTTTAAAATGTTCCCTCTTTCTTTCCTATCTCCACCACTTTTCTTGCTAGCCACTCTAAAATGTATACATTCCTATATGGTGACACAGCGACCAATTAAATGTAACCAGCTCCTGACTGCCATTTGCCATAATACCAACACTTTTTTTTGTCGTGTCAGGAGCGACTTGAGAAACTGCAAGTCACTTCTGGTGTGAGAGAATTGGCCGTCTGCAAGGATGTTGCCCAGGGGACGCCCAGATGATTTTGATGTTTTTTATCATTCTTTGTGGGAGGCTTCTCTCATGTCCTCGCACGAGGAGCTGGAGCTGATAGAGGGAGCTCATCCACCTCTCCCCGGATTTGAACCTGTCGATCTTCAGTCCTGCCGGCACAGGGCTTTAACCCACTGCGCCACCGGGGGCTCCTAATACCAACACTAATAAACAGAGACAAAAAAACCCCTCCACTATAATTATCTTTTCTGTATTGTCGAATTCTTTCATGGCCGGAATCACTGGGTTGTTGTAGGTTTTTTCGTGCTATATGGCCATGGTCTAGAGGCATTCTCTCCTGACATTTCGCCTGCATCTATGGCAAGCATCCTCAGAGGTAGTGAGGTGGTTATCTTTTCTGTTACACTGGGCTATCCCCCCAATCTTGGCACTCTCCATTGCAGAAAATTTTCAAAACAAAGACATTTTGAAAGTTTTGTATTTTGAAAAATTAAATTAATTTAAAAAAGATACCATGCCAGGCTCACAAAGAAGGATTTTGGGAGAGAAATGACAATATGTGGTAGGGGACCACCCACAGGAACACTCCTTATTCCAGGCAACTGAAGCGATTCAATGTGTTTTGTTTTTTTTTTTTTGCTGTGTTCTCAATTTATGTACTGATTTCTAACCTCAGAAGGTGATCTGCCTGTCTAATTCTGTCTCTCTCTCTCTCCCACCCCCTCCCCCCATTTTCTAGGATTTTTCTGACCATTTATGACAGGCACAGACAGGAGTCCCCCGCATCGTGGGAAGAGCTCCATCATACATTGTTATATCTCTGTTTCAAAGTGTCTAGAAACGGGGTGGGTGAAGTGGGTAACATCCTTAGTCACTGGTGGAGGCATGGCAGTGAAAATGCACAACATACTCCCCAGCTGGTTCAATCCATAAACCACATCCAACTTGCTCACACTTGCTCACACATCACCAGTGCGGTGGGTTAAATCCTTGTGCTGGCAGGACTGAAGATCAACAGGTTGGAGATTCTAATCTGGGGAGAGTGCAGATGAGCTCCCTCTGTCACCTCCAGCTCCCCATGCGGGGACACGAGAGCAGCCTCTCAGAATAGCAGGGGGCCAATTCTCTCACACCAGAAGCGCCTTGCAGTTTCTCAAGTCGCTCCTGACACAGAAAAAAAAGCAGTGCAAGTCGTGTCAAGAAAACTCAACACACTTTTTTTGGGAAGAGGACAAGTTCAGGTGTTGACACACAAAATCCCAGTACAATAAGTAATATGTTGAGGAGTTCCATCCCCAAATCCCTTGAACTTATCAGTATGAAAGTAGTGTTACAGATTCGCCTGGAGAGTCTTTTTACTTAAACCTTCCACAGCATTTAAAAGAACCTCAACAAAAATGGTGCTAGGCAGAACCAAAAAGAATGAAAGAAATGTGGGTCCAGATGGATGACTATATCCTGCTCTGTAATGGGAAGAACATATCCTTAAATTTGTGGATTGGGTGCAGTAGTCAGCAAGACACTCCAAACAACTGGCTTGATAACTAGTTACAGGGATCACAGAATCATAGAATCCTAGAGTTGGAAGAGACCTCGGGAGGCATCCAGTTCAACCTCCTACCAAGAAGCAGGAATCGCTTCAAAGCACCCCCAACAGATGGCCACCCAGCCTCTGTTTAAAAGCCTCCAAAGAAGGAGCCTCCATCACGCTTCAGGGCAGAGAGTTCCACTGCTGAACAGCTCTCACCGTTAGGAAGTGCTTCCTCATGTTCAGTGGAATATCCTTTCCTGTGATTTGAAGCCATGTCCTAGTCTCCAGGGCAGAAACCAAGCCTACTCCCTTTTCCTTTTTTATACATGGCTATCATGTCTCTTCTCAGACTTCTCTTCTACAGGGTAAACATGCCCAGCTCTTTAAACCACTCCTCATAGGGCTTTTTCTCCATATTCTTGATCATTTTAGTCACCCTCCTCTGAACACATTCCAGCTTGTGGTGCCCAGAATTGGTCACAGTGTGATTCCAGGTGTGGTCTGACCAAGACAGAATAGAGGGGTAGCATGACTTCCCTGGATATTAGAAAAGGTTCCCACTCAGCAAAGTATAATAATCTGCATTCATCAATTATCTCTTCCCTACAGTGTTCCTGATGTTTCGTCCCACATTTCAACATGGGGTTAAAAGGCCTAACTGAAACAGAAGAATCAAAGTACACAAGAGGATATTGCAGATCCATCTGTTAAAACAAGACACTAATCCCTTTCAAACATGAGTAAGGGTAAGTTTGGATTTATTTCCACTTTCCTTGCTACTCAAATGGATGTTTTCAGGTTAAGATTTGAAGAGAGTCTAAACCAACAGTTGTGGCTTCCCTTCAGGCTTGTGGAATCAAGTTTGCTATTTTTAGCAGGTCCTCTGAAATCTACCAGCAGGAACTGAGGTACAAAACAGTGATGGGTGTAGACAATATGCTAAACAATATTTCTCAGTTCAAAGTGAGCGTCATCATCTGCATTTGAAATGACAGGTTATACATTAGATTTCATTTCTTTGTCAAATGTATTAAGTATCATTACAGGTTTGCATTCTTACTTAGAATGTTAAGTATGTAATTAAATATAAATTAAATTTAAATTGTAGACATAAAATCGAATAGATATTAAAATTAAATTATTAATGATTAATTATGTCTATGTTATTAACTTATGATTTATACATTAAATAACTATCTTGTGATATCATTGGTCCAATGATACATTTATACATTAAATAACTATCTTGTGATATCATTGGTCTGAAGATTACCTGGGGGAATCCCCCTGGAGCATTGCAACGCACCCAAATACCTGGGAATCACCCTGGACCGTGCCCTGACCTACAAGAAGCACTGCCTGAATATCAAGCAAAAAGTCGGTGCTAGAAACAATATCATACGAAAGCTGACTGGCACAACCTGGGGATCACAACCAGACACAGTGAAGACATCTGCCTTTGCGCTATGCTACTCTGCAGCTGAGTATGCATGCCCAGTGTGGAACACATCTCACCACGGTAAAACAGTGGATGTGGCTCTTAATGAGACATGCTGCATTATCACAGGGTGTCTGCGCCCTACACCACTGGAGAAATTACACTGTCTAGCCAGTATTGCACCACCTGACATCCACCGGGAAGTAGCAAGATTCGGCCCATTGGCAACAATGGGAAACTTTAAATTCTCAATCCTTTAGGTCCCATTTACACCTGCAGGCCTGCCAAGTTTTAAAAAAATTGACCAATCTACTGATTTTTTAGAATTATTTTAAGTTTTCACCATAACATTTTTTTAAAATAAGACAAACCGCAAGAGAGGGTTCTGGGAATTGTAGTTGCCAGTTGTGTCCATTCTCAGTCAATCGGAGCATGGACATGACCAGGCTTATTATTGGCTGGTAAACATAGAGAGAAATCCTTCAACTCCCATCATGCTCCAAGAGGAACTCAGAGACTTTTCAATGCCCGCCTCATGCAAGTGCTGCTGGGAAAGTGAGTTCCCAGCAGGGCCCTCTCTGGAAGAGGGGTCTAGGAAACTTTCCAAAAAAACAAATGTATGGATGCTGCTGCTGCCGCCAGGGAGGGAGAAAAAGATGCTGCACTAATACCATTTTCTCCAGGAGCCCCACCAGACTCTTGTCTCAGATATATTGCAGACTTAACTCTATCCCCTGCAGTAGCCGATAAAATCTGGCTCTCTTAATCCATTTTGCCAAGCTTTTCGATTCCCTCTCTGTTTTCAGAGATTATATGAAACAGACCACCGAATATTACAAATCATTGTCATTCAAACTGATTCAGGCTCAAGCCTAGTTCTTTATTAATTTTTGTATTTTGTGAATTTTTAACTATTCTTTTATTCATCTGGAAACAGCCTTGAGTCCTGAATTGGGAAAGAAGCAGGGAATAAATCTAGGTATATAATAAAAGTATGTCTGTATCTATTTATGTATGTTTGTATGTATTTTTCAAGATGGTTCCCACATCCATAGAGCCGTGTGACTCCCAACAACAATGGATCTGGGCCAAACATGGCACACAGGTCCCCATGACAGCAGAAGATACTGAAGTGGTTTGTGCGGGTTTGACCCAAGATGCTATTGATGAGGAGATATTGGAAAAATAGATATTTATTTATTTATGTTTAAATTGTAAGTACTTTATAAGCACTGAAATATATAGAAAAATCAGGCTCTCTGTATATAGAAAGAATGCTGAAGCATACTGCTGTCCAGGCACAGCAAGAGGGAGGGGGGACATTCCCGGAGAGAGAGATAAGCCCCGCTAGCCACGGCCTGGTACATCTAGGCTCTAAGTAAGGAGCACCTCTTGACAGGTCAGAGAGGGCCCCTTTGATGGATGAGTGTAAGATGCTTGCAAGTTCTACCTTCCACATGCCTTTTGCATGTGGAAGGTAGAACTTGATATTCTTATGATGTTAAGATGACGTAGGAATGACGATAATGTATGTAGACGTATGTTCATTGTTTGCTTGAACCTGGAATCTATAAAAGGCAGTCAGCCCCTTGATCGGGTGCTCTGGTGCTTTAGGAGAGAACTCCTCACCAGGGTCCCAGATGGTAATAAATCCGTGCTTTTCAAACCTCCAGGACCTCTCTTTGTGTCTCCTTTCCTCAAACCATTTCCCCTGCCATTTCACTATGAGTTGTAGTCCACCCAAAATCAAAGAGCACTGTGAACCCAACCAACAATGGATCTGGATCAGACTTGGCACACATACCCATCATGACCAATTAAGTTTAGCCGGAGGTTTAGCACAGCTGGTAAAATCACCAGCAATTATAAGATCTATCAACCAAAAGGTTGCAAGTTCAAAGCCCCAGGTTGACATGAGCGACCAATTGTCAGCCCTAGCTCCCTATTTACCTAAGCAATTCGAAAACAGCTTTAGCTGTGATTAGAGAAATTAGGTACCACTAAAAAAGCGGGGGAAGTGTTTTACGACGCCATAAAAGAAGGAAGATCAGAGAATGCTAGGTGACCAAAAGGAAGGAGGAATCCTGACGGCTCTTCATCATAGAGGATGGAGCAACAGTACCCCCTGGACTCAAGCCCATTCTTCCATGGCACCTCCTGCTCTGTTCTGTCTGTCTGTGTATTTTCTATACAAAGTGGCATTGAATGTTTGCCGTGTATGTGTACTGTGATCTGCTGTTCCGTCATGCAGGAGCATAATTTGCATTACCTTTTAGTTGCATGGGATAGTTTCCCCAGGGCAGCTACAGACCCAGCAGCACCCTGGAAGTTAAACAGTATCAGAGTCTGCAAAGTCAGCCTACAGCCCTTTTTGCAGCTATTGGTTCAGAAAGTATCTCTTTGGGTCTAGGGACCACCTTTTTTTTCTGGGTTGAGATCTCCATTTTGGATTTTCCCCTGCCTCCTTCAGTGGAGAAGAAAGCTTCAGATGTGTTGTTGGTCAGGGAGGTACTCTGAGAAAACCATTATAAGAACTATTGAGATAGAATAGATTGAGTTATTTAGATAGAGAAGCTATTGAGCTATATAGAAGCATATTGAGATTTAGATAGAGAAGCTATTGAGTACTATAGAGATAGATAGAAAGAATAGGTATTGAGTTATGTATTGAGCATTACTTCATCTCCAAAGCTAACCTTGAGCTATAGATAGGGAAAAAACCTGCTTTATTCTAAACCATAGTAGCTAAGGGTTAGGGTGAAAAGATCCCAGGATCTTCTTCTGCCTTTTGGGGAAAAGTTGCCTCAGTAACTGAAGAAAAAGAAAGACCATCTCTATTGTTTCACCAACTGACTGTTTTGTTTGTAACTTTAACAAGTTGTGCCAAGTCTGCAAGGCCTTTGAGAAATAAATATTCTGTTTTGATGTTCAAAGCCTGTAGTAGCCTCAGTTGCTGGGAATCTCAAGCTTCTAAAGAAAGACCCCCGTGGTCTGCCCAGACAAAGAGAGAAGCACATCTTAATTTATTTTTATAGGGCTCTGAGTCCCTTTCGGGGTGAGAAGAGCGGAATATAAATAAAGTCTTCTTCTTCTTCTTCTTCTTCTTCTTCTTCTTCTTATTATTATTATTATTATTATTATTATTATTATACTTGTGGACTTTTTTGGGCGGGCGGGTGGGGGGGATCGACCCGGAATGATGGGTTTACTCACATTCAGAGACCATTGTGGACCCCACCAACAATAGATCTGGACCAAACTTGGCACACATATCAATTTATGCCCAACTTTAACTACTGTGCAGATAGGTGAAGATAAGAGTTGAAGTTTACTCATATCGTTATGCCTTTTCTAATAGGTCAATGCGTGAAACCAAAAACCAAACAATGACTACTTCTAATGCTTATCCTTACAAAATTCCTAACCTGAGCATTGCAGGGTACCTAAACTAGTTATAAACATAACAACAATTACAACCCCCTCTTCTGAGTGGGATTTCTGACACATAAAATTAGCATTTTGGCCATAATAGCCACAGGGATAGCACAAGAACAAATATCAACTTTGTATGTGAAAATGCCCAGGATGCAGTTCCACTTAGGAAGCTTTCTCCATGTGAAACTAAATCTCTTTCCTCTTAATCTTTTCTGGTCAAAGGTAAAGGAGCTCTGCCAGAGAGAAGAAAAAAAATGATCCCCCACATTTTCCGGCTTTGTCAATCTCACCATGGTATACCGATGTTCAGTCCTTTGCTGCCTCATTCCCCAAAGACTATTCTGAAAGAAATTATGATCTTAAACACAAGAAAACCCGTTTCCACACAATTCTCCATAGCCTATAATTTATTCCATCCTCCTTTTCACCAACCTCTGCGATATATACCGAGCCCGTAAATAGGCTTTAATCTACAGCCATTGTTAACTAAAGAATGCAGGTAGCATAAGAAATAAATTGCCTCCGTCTGCTTCGAACATCATGAAAGTAAAGATTTCCCGTGTGATCTTTCTTCTCTTCTAAATATAATGCATAATATATACGGCATGGTTATCTGTTTGCTGTCGCAATCAGTTTTGTATTTTCTTCCTCCTCTCCCCACACCAACTACCCCCTCTTGTCCTGCCTGTAAGTTGCCTGATGAATAAAACAGAGGTAGAAGATGATTTAGCTGATAAAGAGGATCAAAATAATGCACGAATATTAGAACGCATGAGCCAGATGGCCTGCATCTGTGGTTTGGTGTCTCGCAGTCCCCTGAGTTCAAACACATTGTACAACCACAGTTTAAGTTGTATGGCAGCTATGACTTACAGCACCAATATCTTTTATTTTTACATTTGTGAAATACCTGTTTAGCCGGCATTGCACCACCTGACGTCCACCAGGAAGTAGCAGCCAATAATGAAAGGCAGTGACATCTCCTGCCCATCCCCTCTTCGGTTCTTAGCGAGTACGCCAATGCCTCAAATCAAGAAATAGTTTTCTAAGATCTACAGAGATAGTCACAGGAACACCTCAGCAAGTGAGAGTCCAAAAGTGGCAGGCTAAAACCCGGAACCTCAAGCCATGGGGAATATTGAATGAGAGACTTCCTCCTGGGCACACAGAAGACTAGGCGACTTGGAAAACAGATTGTGCTCTGGTACTAAGAGATGCAGAGCCAACCTTAAGAAATGGGGCCACAAAGTGGAGTCCACAACATGTGAGTGTGGAGGAGAGCAAACTACAGACCACCTATAACAATGCAGCGTGAGCCCTGCGACATGCACAATGGAAGACCTTATAGCAACACCAAAGGCATTCCAAGTGGCCAACTACTGGTCAAAGAACATTTACTATAATGCCTAGTTTTTTAAATTTTGTGTTTTTAAATACTTTACAACTGTACCCTCGGTTCACTTCTGATACAATATGTACGATGTATATGTGAAATGCCTTCTCTTAGAGCAGTGTTTCTCAACCTGGGGGTCGTAACCCCTGTGGGGGTCGCGAGGGGGTGTCAGAGGGGTCGGCAAAGACCATCAGAAAATACAGTATTTTCTGTTGGTCATGGGGGTTCTGTGTGGGAAGTTTGGTCCAATTCTATCGTTGGTGGGGTTCAAAATGTTATTTCATTGTGGGCAAACTATAAATCTCAGCAATTACAACTCCCAAATGTCAAGGTCTATTTTCCTCAAAGTCCTCCAGTGTTCACATTTGGGCATACTGAGTATTCGTACCAAGTTTGGTCTAGATCCATCACTGTTTGAGTCCACATTGCTCTCTGGATGAACTACAACTCCAAAAAGTCAAGGTCAATGCCCTCCCAGCATTTTCTCTTGGTCATGGGAGACCTGTGTGCCAAGTTTGGTTCAATTCCATCATTGGTGGACTTCAGAATGCTCTTTGATTGTAGATGAACTATAAATCCCAGCAACTACAACTCCCAAATGACAAAATCAATCCCCACCAACCCCACCGGTATTCAAATTTGGGCATATCGGGTATTTTGGGATATCAGATATTTACATTACGATTCATAACAGTAGCAAAATTAGAGTTATGAAGTAGCAACGAAAATAATGTTATGGTTTGGGGTCACCACAACATGAGGAACTGTACTAAGGGGTCGCGGCATTAGGAAGGTTGAGAACCACTGTCTTAGAGCAACAATTCCCCAACTAGTGGCAGGGCACACAAGAACTTTAAGAGAAAAAGAGACATTAGTAATAAATGAATTTGATCCAAGATTTGCAAACCCTGTGTCTACACTGGCCAAATAAAATGTATTCACCTTGAATGTGTTGCAAGCAGTCCACATTATGCATGGACAGTCCTGTGGCAGAAGCACTGCTTCCAGTCTTTACACTGTCACAAGAATTGCAGGTAACTGTAGAGCTTAAAGGTAAAAATTAAATGTATGTGGGTGTATGAATGGGTGTATGGATAGATGATAGATAGATAGATAGATGGATAGATAGATAGATAGATGATAGATAGATGATAGATAGATGATAGATAGATGATAGATAGATATAGATATACAGACTCACACACAATAGCATGCATGTTCTCACAGTTCTATTTCTTTCAGATCTGAGTGTTTACAGCCCATTTCTTCCCAACCTCGACTTCTAGGCCTTTTGTAGACTTGCATACTAAGCAGAAGCCTGTTTTGCACGAAAGCACAACCATTATGATAGCTGAAGGCAGGAAAAAAACCCTCATATTGCTCAAATTTACAGAGCCTTACTACTTTTTTCCATTAAGAGACATTGAGGCTAAAGATTAAAAAGCATGCAACAGAAACTCAGAACTTTCATCTTGAAGAGCTGAAGCCACATAATCTAAAGCCAATACTAAGTGACCTCCTCAGGGTTTTTGTATTAAGCCCTGCTACCAGTCCCTTTCATCTTTGACCCAAAGGATTGATTATCTGTTTCCAGTGCATTAATAAATTTGCTGGGCATTTTTGCTGCTCTAAACAGCAGTCACACTCTATCCTCTTTTTCTCCAAGAGCTTTGCTATAGAAAGTAGGTTAAATTTTCAAGATCTCATTTTAATCACTGATTCATACTTCTGTGTTATTTACTTAGGGAAGAAGGTGGATATTAACTTGTACTACTTTGAGAAATCCAAGCAGGAACGCATGTTAGAGCAGGTTCTGCAGTGGAGGTCATGATAATTGGTGCATTTTCACCCATTAGTGTAGTCAGCTTAATGCTATATGACCAATTACTCCTGCTTATTTGAAGAGGAGGGTGAATTTAGCTTTGCTCTGACAGATGGATGTCTGAGAACCCTTGACAGGAAAATTCTGCTCCAAAGGTAGATGTGGGAGTGAAAATGGAAAGAGGGGCAAATGACAGGATGAAATTTTGCATCCATGGTATTCCATCTCAATCTATGTATAAACTCTGCATTTATATCCTGAAGCAACCAGATGCAGAAATAACCATAGTAGCCATAAAGTGAAGTATAAATGCCTCCTTAAGTAAAGGTAAAAGTGTTTCCCCCCACTTTCGTTGTATATATCAAAAAGCACAATAAAAATTACTATTAAAAAAAAGTAAAGGTAAAGGTTTCCCCTGACATTAAGTCTAGTCTTGTTTGACTCTGGAGGATGGTGCTCATCTCCATTTCTAAGCTGAAGAGCCGGCGTTGTCCATAGACACCTCCAAGGTCATGTGGTCAGCATGACTGCATGGAGCACTGTTACTTTCCCTCAGAAGTGGTGCCTATTGATTTACTCACATTTACATGTTTTTGAACTGCTGGGGCTAACAGCTTCTGCTGGGGCAGAAGCTGGGGCTAACAGCGGGAGCTCACATTGCTCCCCAGATTCGAACCACTGACCTTTTGGTCAGCAAGTTCAGTAGCTCAGCGGTTTAACCTGCTGTGCCACCAGGGGGGCCTTGCAGTAATACATTTAGAAAGATTTTTCTGGCTATGGAAGTGGTTCTCAAAGTGTGCTCCAGGGTGCCCTTAGGGCTCCACAAAGCACAACCAGGGATTCTGTGCTTGCCTCTCCCCTCCTTCTCCTTCTCCTTCTCCTTCTCCTTCTCCTTCTCCTTCTCCTTCTCCTTCTCCTTCTCCTTCTCCTTCTTCTAGCTTTATTTGAACATAACAATATTTTTAAAATAAATTTTAATTGAGTTTTAATTTAAAGATAGAATAAACACCGAAAGAGGGGGAACAATTTCCAAGTAGGAAAGTTTGAAAAAAGGAAATGTAAGAAAGAAAAAATAATAATAAAAGAAGTAATAGAAGAAGAAAGAAAAGAAGAGAAAATAAAATAATACTAATGAATAGTAATAATTGGGGGGGGGGGGGGAGAGAGAAAAAAATTAAAAAGAATTAGAAAAAGAAAAAAAACTGTTTGACTTACTTCTATTCTTTTGTGGTTGTGAAAAGATTTTAAAAAAATGTTCAAAATGACTGGAAGATCTACCTACTACCCCGTGTCTACGTTGCCCTCTCATGACTGTCCACCATCAAATTGTCAAAACTATCTTAAAGTGTTTGAAGTAATCTTTAACCAGATCCCAATTGGTTTGCTTTTTCGGGAGACCTAAATTTGGGGTAATTCAGTAGGTTAATTTGTCCATATTTATTACTTCTAAAAAAAAAATTGTGCCAGTATTTATTTCAGTCTCCAGTATTTGGCAAACACTATTCTGGCTGCAGTCACCAGATAGTTAAAGAGGATTTCCTTGTTCTGTCTTCCGGTATTTCTAACATTCCTAATAAGAAGCGAATTGCAGTTTCTCAAGTTGCTCCTGACATGACAAAAATAAAATTTAAAAAAATCTGGATTTTTGTCAATCTTTAAATTTAATATTTTTTGTATGTCTATGTGGATTTCCAACCAAAATTCGGACAGGTCCACCATACATGAAAAAAGTCCCTGTTTGTTTGGGTGCATTTCCTACTTTTATCTGATGTGTTTTTGTAGCATTTCAAAATCTTATGTGGAATAAGGTACCACCTATAAATCATCTTCATTCAATTTTCCATCAATTCATAGGCATATGTATATTTGATTTTTTGGTTTCATAACAATATAGTACACATGCCTAAGTGTCTGGGATTCATCTCTGAATATCAGGCTCTTCCCAAGGGCCTAGGATATTAGAAGTAGTTTTGCAGAATGTGAGCAGTTTCAAGAAGTGCTGCCTCCTGCAGCATGTGGATAGATGTTCTGTCCAAATTAAGTCTTTTCCAGTGATTTTCAAGGTTTCTTGGAATTTTCCCAAGCGCACCAACCACTATTGCTACCACTGTTGTTTTCTTTTGCCATAGTCGTTCAATTTCAATTTCGAAGTCCTTGTATTTCATGATCTTTTCCATCTCTTTGTCGACGACTCTACTGTCTCCTGGTAGTGTAATATCTGTAATTAAAAATGTTTCTTTCCCACAACCATTATACCCGGTGCTTTGGGCCTATGAACCAGTCTTGGCAATCAATCCAAAAAGCAGTACCTGCTCCCACCTGCCTTTCTTTTTGAGTCTATTTTCATTCCAGGAAGGGCCTTCCTGTTTCATGCCATCCGAATGAATGGAACAAAAAGGAACATGAATTAAATGGATAAGGCAATTTGATTCATATTCAACTGGTGGTCTGCTAAGACTCTTAAATCCCTTTCACGTGTATTGCCATCAAGCTGTATCAGTGCATTTCATTTTTGTGTATTTATTTTGCTAAATTGTAGCACCTTTAATTTTTCCTTGTTGATATTCTCTTTTTTTTTTTTGAGCCCCTGGTGGTGCAGTGGGTTAAACCCCTGTTCCGGCAGGACTGAAGACTGACAGGTCGCAGGTTCCAATCCGGGGAGAGGCGGATGAGCTCCCTCTATCAACTCCAGCTCCTCATGCGGGGACATGAGAGAAGCCTCCCACAAGGGTGATTAAAAAAACTATCAAATCATCCGGGCATTCCCTGGGCAATGTCCTTGCAGATGGCCAATTCTCTCACACCAGAAGTGACTTGCAGTTTCTCAAGCCGCTCCTGACACGACAAAAAAAATCATTTTTTAAAAATTTTCTATCCAGATCTCTAATCTGTTAGGATCACTTTGAATCCTGATCATAACCTTCATAATTTGGTGTGATCTGCAAAAGCAATCATGTCTTCTATTCCATCACCCAAGTCCTTTATAAAGCAGCAAATCAGACCTCAATAGTTGGGCATTAGTGGTTCTTCCTTCCACCTTTTTATGGTAACCACCTGCCTTATGAAGAATAGAAAAGAATTCAAATGCCTGCCTACTATTGTCAAACAGTATTGCTCACCAGTAGATAATAAAATCATGTGCTGGATGTGCTTTGCTTTGTGGGAGGAGGAGAGAGGAATTGTGCTCATTTTAGCTTTTGCTTCGATAGCAAATACATTTGGACTACCACCTGGGGGAAAATGCATGTTTCCCTTCAGGTGATTCTCCAGGTAGTAATTTAGATACTTTTGACAACTAAAGCAAAATCTATAAGCATAATTATTCCCACTCATCCACCCACCCACTCCTGCAAAGCACATCAAATCCATAATTTTTATTAATGATTTTGGATTTTGGATGAATCTCTCTCATCTTTATTAGCTTGATATTAGAAGGAAGGCAGAGAATATGAAGCCCTCCCGGTACTGCCGAACTGCAAATGCTATGCCTGAACAGGACTGATGGGATCTGAAAGCCATCAAGATCACGAAGGCTGAGCCCTCACTCTATCATGTATGCCTGGATCAGTAAAGAAGAAAGGAACTGGGGGCAGCAAAGTCTCCAAACTGGAGCCCCAGATGTGCCCCAAACTCAACTGAACATGGGCTTAATGAGGCCAAACACTAGCATTTAAAACTCTCCCTTTTGTGAGTCAAAGCTGTCACTCGTCCTGATGAAATCGGTCCTTTTTTCATACAGAGAATGAGATTAATCCTCAGATATCTTCATGATGAAAACCTTCTGCAGTGGAAATCCAGGCTGTCGGACTGAAAAAAAAGTGCTTCCATCTTTTAAGAGAAATGTTCATGATTTTAATTAACCGGAGTTGTGCCTTCAAAATCCCTTTGCAAATTAGACACACTCAGAACCGAAAGGGGTCCCCAGAGTGAATTCATAATTCACGTGGCAGAGAGAGACTTGGCTCATCCAAAGCGAACGGTGAGAATTCCTCGGCTAATGAAATTTTATATGAGGTGTTCTTTCAGTTTAACTAATACACCAATTTATGCTTCAGGAAAGGGCCAAGGGAATTCAGGGCTAGAGGTGGCAGCTCGACCTAATGATGAGGAGGAAATTGATTTTGTGGGTGTAAGATGAAAATAAACAGCTTCATGGCGTCTTGCTCACTACTGGAAGAACAGAATCCCCATATGTTTGAGTCAGTAAGCCCAACAGGTGCCAGGGTTTTCCTTAATCACTTTCCATAGCTAAAACTAGCTTAGGAGAAACAATTTTAGGTTTCTCCAAATAAGTAAGGATCTATAATTGGGAAGAAACAGATAGCTGCATGTGATTACAGATATTTTTAAAAATCGAGCAATTCCCACTGAGTTTTAGCACAGAAGGTTAAACCACCAGCTGCAGTAAACCTTGTCAGTCGAAAGGCTGCCAGTTTGAAGCCCGGGTCAGGGTGAGCTCCTGGCCTTTAGCCCAGCTTCCACTTATCTAGTGGTTTGAAAGCAAATGTGAGTAGATAAATGGGTATCACTTAAATGTGAGTAGGTATTCTGAGGCACCCATAAGGAATACAGGTGATTTGAGAAAACAAAGGAAGACGTTACGAACAAAAGCTCATTGGCAGGGAGATGGAGCAACACCATCCTTCCATGGCAGGAACTGAGCACAAAGCCTCCAAGATGTCGAAGATGAGGAAAGCTGATACATACCTTTATCTATGTATAATTGTCTGTCTTGTTTGTGTAGAAAAATGCCATTGAATGTTTGCCGCATATACAAGTTATGTGATCCACCCTGAGTCCCCTTCAGGTTGAGAAGGGAAGAATATAAATACTGTAAATAAATAAATAAATAAATAAATAAATAAATTTAAGACTGTGCTACTTAGAATCAAAGAAACACAGAGTTGGAAGAGGCCACGAGGGACATCCAGTCCAATCCCATTCTGCCATATAGGAAAACACAATCCAAGCATTTCCAACAGATGACCATTCAGCCTCCATTTAAAAACATCCAGAGGAAATGATACCACACTCCAAGGTGGCACATTTGACTGTCAAACACATCTTACCATCCTGCACTTTGAATCCATTAGTCCATGTCTTAATCTCATCTGATTTTAGCATCTAAGCAGGCTACTCAGCGTGCATCTACACCAAGTATGGGCAAACCCAGGGCTGGGGGCTGAATGTGGCCCCTTGGACCCTTTTCTCAGGCCCTCCTCTCTCACACCATTCCTTCCTTCCTTCTCTTTTTCCTTCCTCCTTCCCTCCCTTCCCTCCATCTTTCTCTCTCCCTCCCTCCTTCTCCCTCTCTCTTTCTTCTTCCTTCCTTTCCCTTTTGTTTTTCCTTCATTCTCTCTTTCCCCCTTCCCTTCCCTTCCCCTCCCTTTCCTTCTTCCTTGCTTCTCTTTTTCCTTTGCTTTCCTCCTGGATGATATTTAGCTGGGAGAAGAGAAGGTAGAGGGGGAAACACGAGAACCAGGTTTCAAAATTGGAAAGGATGTCCCATTGAGGAGGTGGAAAACTGACATTTTGCTGCTCTAGAGATCAGGGCACAAGGGAGCAATGGTTTCAAATGGCAGGGGGAAAGATTCGACTGAAAAGATGAGGAAGAACATTCTGAGAGTAAGAGCTGTTGGAGAGTGACATAGGTTACCTCGGAGCGTGGTGGAATCTCCTTTTCTGAAGGCTTTTCCACAGAGGCTGTCTAACAGGAGTGCTTTGATTGTGCCTTCTTGCATGACAGGGGGTTGGACTAGATGGCCCTTGGGGGTCTCTTCCAGCTCTAGGATTCTAGGATTATATATCAGATGTAGGCAATATGGGGTCTAATGGATACACTTTTCCTCTCCCATCTATCTCATCATGACGAAGGCTAACCCTTTTGGAATCCAAACATTTCCCATCTTTCTTTCAGAGAAGAGGAAGGGGAGAAAAGGACAGGGAGGGGACTTGGGGAGAACCCCCACCTTCCTGACCCACCCACCCCGCTCTGGCTCGCCATGCGGCCCCCAAGTTAGAAAGTTTGCCCATACGTGATCTACACTGTAGAATAAAGGCACTTTGACTCACATTTATCTGTCATGGCTCATTGCTATGGAATCATGGGAATTGTGGTTCTACCAATGTTTAGCCTTCTCTGCCAAAGAGTGCTGGTGCCTCACAAAACTAGAACTGCCAGGATCCAAACTGCATTGATTCTAGCATGTAGATGCACCCCTAGACCAGGAATGGAGATCATGTGTCCATTGAATGGTTGAGGTTCATCCAGCTTGCACATTTCTTTTCTCATTACCTGTGATCAGTGACAGAAGACTTTGGAAACAAATCAGAACCCACACTATTAGTATTAAAATGCTGTTGATCTAACTTGTAAAATGTCTATTGCAGTCTAAGGAGGAAACAACTGACCCTGAAAATAAAAGTAACAACAGAACCAATAGCTTGATGGGGCCCTGCGGCCACTACAAAAACAGCAATAACAACAAACTAACAAAGGTTGGGTGCTAAAGAATATTTTCTCTTTTGAGCTCAGCAGTAAGAAACCAAAATGGAAATGCCATCCAAGCAACAACAAAAAGAAGACATTTCTTAAGGTGCAGAAAGCAATTTGTAGCCTGACATCTGCATTCCATTTCTGTTCTGTTTCCTGTTAAAGAGCCTGACAGCCAAGGAATACCTTGGAATGATGAGCATTGTGCTTCATTTAGATACATTCTGCAAAAGCTCTTTCGAAGGTACAAGCCAATTACAGGAGAACACCTGGAGTGGTTTATATGAAGAGCTGCTTAGATAAATAATATCCAGCTAGGATATATTTCATAAGAGGATGGCTATGCATTAAACAAGGATTGTAGGAAACTGGATTGGTGCCTTTTGTTGCCATTTCAGGGTTTGGCTAAGAATTCAACACTCCTTCTCTCCCTCCCCTGTAGTCTCATAACAATGCAGCTCGGGCATAAAGACTTTCACTGACAGTTTAATAAATGCCTGGACAAGCAGCTAAGGCAATACAGATACAGACAACAAGGCTCTTTCTGTGCAGTGGTGATAAACACAGGGCCAACTAGGTTTGTCAGGACCTCAGACAGGCAGCCAACTTGAAACAGAGACAAAAATGTTTGCACACGGGCAGTTAAGATATAATAGAATCAGAGTAATAGAAATGGAAGAGACCACAAAGGACCATGCAGTCCAACCCCTGCCATGTAGGAACACACAATCAAAGCACTCCCAGCAGATGGCGACCCAGCCTCTTCTGAAAAGCCTCCAGAGAAGGAGACAACACTGAGCAACAACGCTTACCTTCAGGAAGTTCTTCCTAATCTTTAGGTGGGATTTTTTCCTGCCATTTGAATCTATTGCTCTGTGTTCTAGTCTCTAGAGCAGCGGAAAACAAGCTTGTTTTGTGATCTGAGGTGACCCCCCCCCCCCCCCAGGACTCTATAAAAGATAGTTCAAAATCAGGGAATTCATAGTTTTGCCAAGGACACCAAGCTGGAATGATCCCATAATCCCCTATCTCTCCCCCATGTGGGAACCTAAGGCTTTTTCCATGGCCCCATAATAATAATAATAATAATAATAATAATAATAATAATAATAAACCTTTATTTGTACCCCACTACCATCTCCCAAAGGACTCAGTGCGGCTTACAGTAGGCCGAGACCCAATACAACAATAAACAAGACAACAGCAATACAGCAGTAAATAAAACTCAAGCAATAACATTACCAATAACAACACAACGCAATTAAAAACCAATGTCAGGGCCAGATGTAAAGGTTAAAATTTAAAAAGTTGGGCATGACCGGGTGAAATGGATAGATATTTTGGAGAATAGGCCCCATGGCCCCACATGGTAACGCCCCTGTAACCCAAACTAGCATCTGACCAATTTGGCTATTATTTATTAATTGGATTCCTTTTTTATGAATGAAACTCCTGTTTTATGAATGGACTCCGGCTACTCAGTGCTCCTAGGGCCTTCTACACACCCCCATGAACTGTTATGAACTCTTAAGGACTTTCCACGAACTTCCATGAACTTTATAGGAACTTTTATATACTCTTGCTAAACTTTATGAACTTTTATGGACTTTGGGGAGCTGACGTGACTTCAAGACATCATGTAGACCAGGGGTCATCAAACTATGGCCCGGGGGCCGGATATGGCCCTCCGAGGTCATTTACCCAGCCCTCACTCAGGGTCAACCTAACGACTTGAAAGCACACAACAACAACAACAATAATCCTATCTCATCAGCCAAAAGCAGGCCCACACTGCCCATTGAAACACTAATAAGTTTATATTTGTTAAATTTAATCTTCATTTTAATTATTGTATTGCTTTTAAGTGTTTTTGCACTACAAATAAGATATGTGCAGTGTGCATAGGAATTCATTCATTTTTTTCAAATTATAATCCGGCCCTCCGACAGTTTCAGGGACTGTGACCTGGCCCTCTGTTTAAAAAGTTTGTGGACCCCTGATGTAGACCATATGTTGAATTTTTTGCAACTGTGCTTTATGGGGATGCTCTAAGGTGCTGAATCTGTTTTAGGACCAGGGCTCAGCACTGGTCCTTATATGGCTTCTGTAAGGTATGGGTCAAAACCTACAATGGATTCTCCACTCATGAAGACAGAAATCACCAACCATCACTGCCACCTACCTTATTATCCCCAACCTCAGTGAGATTTAAATTATGAATGCTTCTCCCACACAAATTGTTTTGAGTACTAAAGTATTTTTGCAAGACCTTCTCTGGGTTGCTACAGCATTCCTGCTCCAGACAAGAATAGGTTCTTTTTTTTTTTTAACACGTTGCTTCTTCTCTGCCAATGTCTCACACAATTCGCCATTGCTCTTGCTTTGACCCTCCACCCCCAAACACACACACACACACTTCTCAACTGGACTCAGAAGCAAGCTTCAAATAAAACTGGACTGAATTTGAAGGAAAATGGACCAAAGGACATTTTTAATGGGGAAAATAGGAAGGATTAACTTGCATTCAGCGATACTTCCTAGCAAATGCTACTACTCTGCAAATGCAACTTGTCAAAGTCTAACTGCGATTAGATATAGTGAAACAGCTGCCTTGGGAGGCTGTTTTCAGGGGTATTAAAAGAACACCAATATGTTACTGTGCTATAGCATTTTTACTGCCCAAGAACAAGAATGGGGCTTCAGAGATTTTTCTCTCTGTTTGTCTGCCAGAATCGAGCTGCCTGGCTTTGGATTTAATGCATCTTGGTTTGAGTCATGGAGCAGACCACCATTTATTGATCTTCTTCAGGCAGGAAAATATCTTGAGACAGCCCTGTACCTATCTAGTCTTCCTTTAGCAGTACCGGAAAGATGCATGCTGGGATGCAGGCTTTTTAAGGTCATTTCAACCTTCATGTCTGTCTGTCTCTCTTTCTAAGCAAAGCTTCCATAACTTCTGAAGGGCAGTTTCCCCCCCCCCCCCCCCCTCCGGATTGTTGACAACCTCATTAAAATGTACAGGTAACGTTAACTCAATGAAAGGCTGCAATTGTGACAGGCAGAACTTGCCCTTTACAATTATCAGCGGATTCCAAATCAAAGAGATGTATTCTTTTCTTGTTTGGTGTGCATATGAGGCAATTCCCCAGGGAACAAACAAGAAAACAGTGCGGCATAATGAGGGGATTAATGTAAGGACAAAAGAAAGTTCGCTCTCAAGATCCAATGTGGCAAAATCAATCCCATCATAAATTACATCCGGGATGCTAATGTGCAAAAACACAAAACACAACAAGAAAATGGCTTGAGGCTGTCTGGGGAAAATGAGCTACTATTGCAGACTAGGTGTGTGTTCATTGAAACCTAGATGAAATTTCTAACTTTGTATGCATTCCAATGATGAAGAGGGGTTCACCATCACTTCTTTTGGAATTCATTTTAGATTGGCATGGGAAGATTGAAAACAGGAAATCATTTTATGCAAAGTATGTTTTATGCAGTTCTCTTGGGCATTTATTTATGATTCTGTACAACTGTCACAGAGGGCAACACCAAGGCTTTGATTTATTTCATGAGATTTTTGATTGGTATCTTCTTGTTCAAGCAAACTTCTGATGTTCAATGCTATTTGTTCATTATAGATGGATATGAACTTATATGGAATGCATAGCTACAGGATGTTGAAATAATGATGATCATCAACAGGAGTCTCAGTTAGAGTAGACCTATTCACTCAGTTGTTGAATACCACGTAAATTACCAGGTTTAATCTATTCAGAACTATTGAAGATTCAGATCATAAACTGTCTTAAGAAAGGATTATGTCCATTCAAGCATTTTGTTTTGCATTTAGCAGATATGAAGAATCTTCAATCATCCAATGTTTTGCATTACAACTCCTACAGATCCATACTAGAGTCGATGCTGGCTGAGTTTCTGGGAGTTCAAAACATCACAAAAGTCAAAGTTTAATCATCCCAGTCTATGAATAGATGCACAAGGAAAGGTTTCTGAGAGAAGAATGCAAGTTCAGGTGAATGAACATATACATAACTCGAAGGAAAATAATGTTATGCAAGGCCAACAGACAGGAATATGATGACTGCATTTCTGTATACGAACCCACACAATCTCTTCGATCATCTGGAGATGCCCTGCTCGCGATCCCACCTGCGTCACAAGTGCGATTGGTGGGCACGAGGGACAGGGCCTTCTCGGTGGTGGCCCCTCGACCCTGGAACTCCCTCCCCAAGGACATCAGGCATGCCCCATTGCTAGCATCTTTAGAAGGAGCTTGAAAACGTGGATGTTCCAGTGAGCCTTCCCAAAATAAGGAAATCCAAGCAATGTGTCCCAAATGCACTTTACGAGAGATTTAGGATTGTCTGCTTGCCCATCTATCCCTAAAATATCTATCCTATTTCACTTGGACATGCCTAGCATTTTTTTAAATTTTAACCATTACATTTGACCTTGCCTAAGGTTTTTAATGCGTCATGATATTATTGTTATTGTTTTTGCTTTGTTTATGAGTTTATTTATAGGGGTGATTTGAATGCAATATTCCTGCTTCTTGGCAGGGGGTTGGACTGGATGGCCCATGAGGTCTCTTCCAACTCTTTGATTCTATGATTCTATGTTGTCATTGTTTTATTAATGTTGTGCTGTCGCACACTGGGCCTGTGCATCAGACTGTAGACAGGACATAAATTCTGTGTGCCCAACGGGATGCCAGGGCTGCCTCAGATTAAAGGCCCTTAGATTCCCCCAAACAGAGTCTTTAGAACGCTTAAAGTAAACCCAACAAAGTTCTTTATTGATGAAAACAAACAGGTACTTTCAAACTTTCTTAACAATCTATTGGCTCTTGCAATCTTGTTCACTGGGAACAGGCACTGTCTTCTTAACTGTAATTAACTAATGGGGAAATCCTAACTTCTAATCTGGGCAGTCTGTACTTGCCTCTGTTGACGTAGAGCCCCTGCGCCCGGGACCAACTGCATGTGGCTTCTGCGAGCGACCCTTGCCAAGCAAAGCTTTGTAGACTTCCAGGGAAAAAGAAGGAGTTCAGGTTGCTGTGATGGTTGACTGAAGTCCCTCAGCGAAAGGAGCTGTAAGGCTGTATAACTCCAGTCAGGCTGTAGGCTGTATATCTCCCCAGCTAAGCCGTAGAAGACGAAGCTTTCTATAGGAGCTACTTCGTTTTATGTCCTGTGCGAAAGGCTTCTCTGTGGGAACTGACTCAAAAAGGCTCCTATTCCCTCCAAAACTCAAAAAGGGGCGGGACCAGGGAACCTAACTATAATTGACAGGTGGCTTGTCCTATGATTGCAAACTATAGCAGGAAGCCACCCTGCTGCAAAATCCCAAGCCTGGGATAGCAAACAAACATTTAATGCAAAGCAAACAAAATTGGAGCTCCTGGTACAGCTGTACCAGCACAGATGTATTTGGGCTTGGCCTCTTGTAAGCTGCACCGAGTCCTGTGGGAGATGGTAGCAGGGTATAAATAAAGGTTTATTATTATTATTATTATTATTATTATTATTATTATTATTATTAACTGCACAATGGTGGTGTGTGTGCACGCGCACACACACACACACAGAGGGAGGGGGTGTGGGAGAGATTGCATATAACAGCCAATGTAAGGTAATGGTTTAGAACTCTGGGAGATAAGGGTTCAAATCATCACTCAGCCAAGGAAATCCACTGGAATATGTTGAGCAAGTCATACTCTTTCAACCTGAGAGGAAAGCAATAGCAAATCATTTCAATTAACTTCCCTTCCTCGCACAACTGGGGGAGGGAGGTGTTTTTGTCACCTCTACCAATGGATGAGATTAACAGAAAGTAGTTCCGGTCAGACCTACTTTCGGGGGAGGGGAGCTACAGCAGGTAGCATTCCACCCCTTTGGACCATTCTGCACTGGAAAGCTGACTCATCCTCCTGCCCAAAAACAGCATAATTCATTGGTCACCTTCAGGGCCCAGGTAGGAATTCCCCCTAAATTCTAAGTTTTTTTCCGCCTACAAATTGGGCAAATTGTGAAGTTGTGGTCATTTAAATAGGCTATATCAGAAACGGAAACCCTCAACTGTGGTTCTGATAACCAAGATGAGGGTGAACAGAAATATCCGAGGAATGGGAGGTTCTGACCTCAATTAATCCTTTGGGCAGAATTCTGCATCACGTTTCCCTTAAAGATCACCCAGGATTAGTTCAGCCAGGAACACAGGCGTTTTGCCCAAATTGGCTGAGGGGTAGGTTGGGAAGGACCACTACCTCGGCTACATTCTACTCCAAGTTCATTCCACACTTTAGAATTAGCTGCAAGTTACAAAATTTAATTAGGTAATATTTAATAAAGTTACCCATAGTTTAACCTATACCTGTTGTGTTTGCTCTTTATTTGAGGGATTAGATGGCAAAATAAAATGGCTGAAAAAACCCTAAGATGAGGTCTCCATAAACTGGACTTAACCTGAAAGCACATAACAACAGCAACCATAGTATACATCATCTGGATGTTGAAACAATCCATACATCATAGCCTATAAAGATCTAGTAGATACTCCACCTCAGATATCCGAAGAGCTGCAAGACTGAGAGTGAAGACAAGACCCACCCAGAGGAAAAGTGTTCTTGCCATACATCAAGGGAACCACTGACCGCATAGGGAAGCTGATGAGGAAACACAACATACAAACTATCTATAGACCCACCAAGAAAATCCAACAAATGCTACATTCAGCAAAGGACAAGAGGGATCCTCTCACTTCTGCAGGAGCCTACCGTATTCCATGCAGCTGTGGACAAGTCTACACAGGGACCAACAAACGCAGCATTGCCCAAATACAAATCAAGGAACATGAAAGGCACTGCAGACTACTTCAACCAGAGAAGTCAGCCATAGCAGAGCACCTGATGAACCAACCTGGAGACAGCATATTATTTGAGAACACAGAAATTCTGGACCACTCCAATAACCACCATGTCAGACTACACAGAGAAGTCATTGAAATCCACAAGCATGTGGACAATTTCAACAGAAAGGAGGAAACCGTCAAGATGAACAAAATTTGGTTACCAGTATTAAAAAACTCTAAAATTAAAACAGCAAAACAGCAGAGGGGAAATTATCAGGGACACCTAATCACCTCTCAAAAGATTGCTCCAGGCACTGCCAGGCTATCAAATGCTAATCAAGTTGGTCAGTTGAAACATTCACACCTAGCTCCAGCAGACAAGAGTCCTTTGTCCCACCCTGGTCTTTCCACAGATATATAAACCCATTTTCCTAGTTCCAACAGACCTCACTACCTCTGAGGATGCTTGCCATAGATGCAGGCGAAATGTCAGGAGAGAATGCCTCTAGAACATGGCCATATAGCCTGAAAAAACCTACAACAACCCAGTGATTCTGGCCATCAAAGCCTTCGACAATATGATAAGTAAAATGTTATATAATAAGAAGGGTTTAAAGGAAAAGCCTATTAAATGTCAAATTATGTTATGATTTTACAAATTAAGCACCAAAACATCATGTTTTACAACAATTTGACAGAAAAAGCAGCTCAACACATAGTAACCTTATGTATTAATTACTATATTTACAAATTTAGTAGCAAAACATTGCAATGTATTGAAACAGCTGTGGATTCGGGCGGGAGGCAGACAGTGATAGATAATACAGAACGTTGGATGAGTGAAGGTTGAATAAGCAAAACTCTACTGTATAACCTTCTCTAATCCAAGGTCATTCACGTGCATCGAATGGATGAAAACTTCCAGGATTCATGGTCAGGATGGCCATTGTCTGGGCTCACTGAGGGGTGTATTCCAGTACATTTGGAGGCTTCCTGAGTGGGGAAGACTGAGCAAAGGTGGCCTTCAATATGTTGTTGGACCTCAAATCACAGCAGGCTTTGTTGGCATAACCGAGGGTTACTGGCCAACTCTGATATAGATAAAAGATAAATAATAAAATTATTAATGAACAATTAGGATTTTCTTTTTAAAGAATCCTGTTATAACATCTGTCAACTCTTTCTTATATGGCATATACATGGCCATAAAAATGATGACCCGTGCATTATTTCCCATTAAGCATGGCACACTCATTCTCCAGAGATGGACGTTCCGATTGTCTTATTTGTCACTCCAGTGAAGCAAAATGGAATGAGCTATTTAGCCATGTAATAAAGTAACCAGGAAGGAGGCAAGAAGGATACCACACCGGTGTTATTATTCCACCAAAGTCAGCCTCCCCCTGTTCTTGGAATTGCTTTTTCATCATGAAAGGTTTCATGCCATTATTTCACCTTAGTGACACCAGGAATGTAATTACTTTGATTCAGGGCACTGGAAACATACAGGTAACGAATTCCATTGGCCACCAATGAGTAATAATTCAATTATTCAGTGGTCTTGTAACAGCTCTGAAATAGCCTCTGCCCATTTCACAAACATCATATTTACTGCGGGAAATAAACCCTTTCTTCAGAGTGAAATATGGCATCTATATATTTCAGCTGATGTAGGCATACAATAGGATCAACGCATAGCTACGTTCCTTTGCTATTTTCAATACTTTAAGCAAGAATGCTGGAAGGCTTAGCATCTTGGTGGTCTATCTCCTTCCTTTTCCATGCCCATAGGCTGCTTGTTTATTGCTTGACACAGTTGCTGTGTCAGGGATCACAATTTTGAAGCAATACCTAAGTGGAGATGATATGGATGGAGCCCAAAGGCAGCTCGGTCTATGCAATCAGCATTGCTTAGACTTGGAAACCAAGTCAGAACCAGCTCCTTTAGAGCACTAAATGGCTGTAATCCTATATCATCTATCAAGTATAACTCTGCCTCTCTACTTTCATTGTTATTAACTGTCTGCTTACTGTGATCCCATGAAGGAGATACCTCCAAGTTATCCTATAGTCAATAAGTCTGCTCAGATCTTACAAACTCAGATTGGTTCTATCTAAGAGGAGCAGCTTAAAGATCTGAGCATGTTTAGCCTCCAAAAGATAAGGCTGAGAGGAGGCACGAGGTCTCTTCCAACTCTAGGATTCTGTGATTCAATGATTCTATCTGTATTGTGGGCTACCTTTTTCCTATTACCTATCCTCTTACCAAGCATTGTTGTCTTGCCATAGATGCAGGCAAAATGTCAGGAGAGAATGCCTCTAGACCATGGCCATACAGCCCGAAAAAACCTACAACAACCCATTGTAGAATCATAGAATCATAGAATCAAAGAGTTGGAAGAGACCTCATGGGCCATCCAGTCCAACCCCCTGCCAAGAAGCAGGAATATTGCATTCAAATCACCCCTGACAGATGGCCATCCAGCCTCTGTTTAAAAGCTTCCAAAGAAGGAGCCTCCACCACACTCCGGGGCAGAGAGTTCCACTGCTGAACGGCTCTCACAGTGAGGAAGTTCTTCCTCATATTCAGATGGAATCTCCTCCTTGTTGTCTTTTCTAGTGAGTCACATCTTCCCCATGATATGTCCAAGTGTGACAGCCTCATTAAATCATCTTGGCTTCCTGGAAAGATTCAGGCTTGATTGGCTCTCAGATTTCTTTATTGGGATCTTTAGTAGCCTACGGTATCTACAGAACTCTTCTTCTGCACCACATCTCAAATGGGTTGATTGTCTTCTTTGTTAACTAGCTTTCAAAATCATGCATATAATTTCTTTATTGAATTTTATTTGTATCCCACTTTATCTCTCTAAGAAAGAAACTCAAAGTGACTTAAAATAAAACCAATACAATCTAATTTAAAAACCAAAATATTTACAAACATTAAAATAGAACTAAACCTTAATGGTATTTAAAAAATAAACAGTTAAAACCCTTAAAATCAATTTAAGAAGTGGAAATACAATGGCATGGCAATTTTGACTTTAATAATAATAATAATAATAATAATAATAATAACTTTATTTATACCCTGTCACCATCTCTCACAGGGACTTAGAATGGCTCACAAAATAGCCCACAAAGATGCCTCCCTGCTGGCGTTTAGGACGAAAGTGAAGACCTGGCTGTTCGAACAAGCATTTGATTAAACAGTGTAATTGAACATAGGAATACAGAATAATGGATGATGAGACTGGATTCTGTTTTACTGTTGAGGCGCTAATGATTGTTATACTGATGTTTAATTATTTATGTTACAATTGTTTTTAATTGCCCTATACTTGTCTTGTGATGTTTTGTATCGATGTTGTTCACCACTTTGAGTCGCCTGAGGGCTGAGAAAAGCGGTATATAAATAAAGTAAATAAATAAAAAAAATAAAAGACGTAGGCACCAGTAGTTCGCGTGCATACTGCAACAAGCGCATGCGTCGTGTACTGGCATGTCTCAGGAACAACAGTGCTCAGTTTCCGCTCTGTAGCTAACCTGCACGGTTCTGTTCTGTGCTTTAAAAATGTTTAAGACTATCAACTCACCCGCCGCATGTAAGGTTCGCTCAGTGATACGGTTTTTGTCAGCAAGGAACCTGCCTGCTGCAGAAATTCATCGACAGATTTGTGAAGTGTACGGTGATACTGTTATGAGTGAAAGCAAAGTGTGTAAGTGGGTACGACAATTCAAAGATGGTTGTGACAACGTCCATGATGAGGACCGCTCTGGTCGCCCTTCTTTGATTACAGTGAACTCTTGGTTATCGGAGCAGGTGGCAAGTTTTTATGAAGAGGGTATTTTAAAATTGGTTCAGAGGTATGATAAGTGTTTGAACAAACTTGGCAACTATGTCGAAAAATAGAGTGAAGTATGTACTTTCTGAAAATAAATTTACTTTTTGGAAATAAACTTTTGTTGTGTACTTATGTTCAAATGGACCTTACTTAAAAAATACCCCTCGTATATCTTTACACTTCAGGAGCTTGTCTAGTTTCTTCTGGGTGCTTTGAATGCGATTTTCCTGCTTCTTGGCAGAGGGTTCGACTGGATGGCCCGCGAGGTCTCTTCCAGCTCTATGATTCTCTGATTCTATGATTTTCAGCTTCTGATATCTTGACTACAGTCTCCATTTCAATTAATGACTGACTCAAGGTATGGAAGATCTTAAGTATGGAAGATCTTGACCTCATTATAAATCACCTGTAGTTAGTTATTATTTTTGTTTCCTTAATGCTCAGCTATAAGGCCGCCTTTATGCTTTCTTCTTTGATTTTATTAAGCAAGTTTCCATGTTTTGCTTATAAATATAAAAATTCAATGGCACTAGTTTGTGTTCTTGACTTCTCAGTCTAATTTCTATTTAATTTTACCATCCTTATCCATCGCATTCATATTCAGACATTGTCATGAAAAAGTCTAACGGCAGAACTTACCATAAGCTGTACTGTCAACCTTGTTGAGAGGGAGAAAGAGATTCATATTTAATATTTGTCCTTGAGCGGTAACTTAAATATGCTGGCAAGAAAGGAGGAAAATGGCAGGGAAGGAGGCTAAAATAGGAAATTAAGCAGCATATCTACAATTCTGATATCAAGGAGGTATGTGCCAGTATTCACAGACACACCTCTGGGAGCCTCAAAAAAGTCAACTAAAGCCTGTACGTGCACAGGTATAATAGATTTTCTCCCTGCTAGAAATTCATTTGAAAATGCCACCAACCATTTTATTCTGTCAGAAAGAGAATCAAGTGCAGCAAAGTCCTTTTTCTTTGTCTCAACTTTCTCTCAATCTTCTTCTTTTATCATATGAGATATCATGTCAATCAACAGAAACAGAGATATCATGTCAATCAACAGAAAGGGTCCTGGGCAGTGTGTAGAAAGGTGAGCTGAATGAAACCAAATTGGAACTGTGAGCCACCTCTGCAACTAGAGGTGAATGAGGCATTTCCACTTTTAGCTGTAAGTACTAGCATGATATAATGGTCTGAAGACAAGGGTTTGTATCCCCCTTCAGCCATGAAATGCACCAAGTGACCTTAGGTGAATCACACATTCCCAGCTTTCTCCACAGAGTAATTCTGATGCAATGCTATGGAATGTTTGAATGCAGAGAATACTACAGAACATTTATTTTCAGCTGTATAGGGAGAAAACTATTTGAATTTCCTCAAACACATGGATGAAACAGCCAAGGATTGACATCACTAGTGTTTTGTGAATCCACCTCCTTGACTTGGTGTCCTACAGTAATGTCTGGTAGGGAAATGTTGTAGAAATCCTACCCTGGTTGGCCCCACAGTTCCATCTCTTGAGCTCTGTTCAGTCACATTCCTCATTTACCAATAATAATAATAATAATAATAATAACAACAACAACAATAATAATTTCACTGGAGAACCTGGACATTCCCTAGAAAGAAAACATTAATCACATTTGCAAATAATGAAATCTGCAAAATTTAAACCTGCAAATGTGGATGGCCAACTATATTTGCGATGGGCCACAATTCTTCACATCTGACAACAGTAGTGGTAAAATCAGTGCTAAGCTGAATGTTATTATCCCTTTTTCACTGCTTGAAAGTCATTTTTAAAAAGTGTTCCTGTTCTTTGTACTAAGGATGGATGAATTTGCTGGTTTCCTTCGCTCATTCATTCAAATTATGTGGTCTTCAGCAAATGCCATTCCAAAATGAGCTAAAACAAAAATGTTGCCCTTCTTTACATGACAAGGTAATGTTTCAGTTTCACTTACTTCCTCATTAGCATTTTTTGAACTTTGGCAAATTCTGATGAAAAATTAACTGAAATAAAATTCTCATCAATTCTGACTCAGTACAGTTTTTTTTTTAAAAAAAGGAAAAGATCTGGTTGCATTGTTTATTTCTTTTTCATTTATTTATGTTACCTATATGTTAAGAAGAAAAGCCTCTAGGATTGTCAAGAAAATTGCATAAAATGTGATATATTCTTGCCAAATTCTTATAATTGTTTTTTAAAAGGCTCAAAAAACCTACAACCCAACAAGGACCGTGGGTCCTTGCTATCTATGAGGGTTGGCTCCAGGACCTCCCATAAATACCAAAAATGTGAAAAATGGGAACAAGAAAGAAAATTAAAAAGGAAGAATACCAGGATCAGATACTGATCATGGATTACCCCAGGCAATGGGTCCTATCAGGTGTCTAGATTGCTAACAGCTGTCCTAATCCTATATATACTGGAACTGGAACTCAGAGGATCAAAGCTCTAAGACCTTTTGACTAATAGTAGATATCATTTGTCATTTCCCTTGGAGTCCCTTGTTTCCCCATTCCTCTACACAGCCTAAAAGGGAAATTGATTTTCCAAGCAACAATGTATTGCAATAAGCTATTTTTCATTTCTTTCCAAGATTGTGAAAGCTGGGCAATGAAGAAAGGTGACAGTGTAGTAGAATTTAGAGCTTGGATCATGGATAAAAGAATCAGTATCTGGTGAGCATTCAAGCTAAATAAACCAGGACAGAGAAGTCACTCACCAGGGTAAAGACAAGCCACAGAGGTTTATTCGATCTGGCTAGAAAGGATGTGTGTACAAGCAAATGCTTTCAAAGGTACTGCATAACATGATTACAGTGACACAAGTTTTTATACATGCAACAACTATTCAAACTTCCCACTCCCTCTCCTGATTGGTCAAAAATAGGGCTGGTTTGGATCAGCACCCCGATTGGCCAATGATCTGACTACGTTGACGCCTCCAGGTGGAGATTTCCTCTGCTGGGGAGGCGATGAGGTGAGGGATTGATCCAGGAGGGCCAATCAGCTGTGGGAGGCATCCCCCATGGGAACAGGTGAGCTCTGGAAGATCTGTGCCCATATTTGTGAAATGTTAATTAGTATCCAAGTGGTTTAATTGTCCAGTTCCAGATGATGGGGAAATGCTTTGGGAAGACAAAGGTGAGGGGTTCCAGAAACAGAAGGTGATAGTCTCTTTAATCAAGCTTTGGATTTGAAATAAAGAAGTCTGCAAATGTACATATTCCAAGTTTCTGTTTCCATGGTCAGCAGTCTCTCAGCCCAAGTGGGATACTTGGCTGAACAAACATCGGTTGACTTTATCAGATCTGGCACCGAAATTGTCTATCGTTCTACATGCACACACAATGGACCTTGATCAACTAGGAACAGCTAGGGGCTAGTCCTGCCTGGGAAATGCTTAAGTGACGTGGCTGAAAGGTGAAAACCTCTGAGACTTGTCTGGTTATATTCATATTCAAATCATAGACATTGTATGTAGTGTACACATAAAGGGATAGAATTAATATTAAAAGATACAAGAGCCAGCCTTTTAGCAACATGGAAAAGATACTAGAAGGGTATAGAGCCAAAACCCCCCTATGGCTGTACCCACTGGAAGCAGTTCAGAGACCAGCCACACATGCTGACTCCAGCACATACAAGGATTATCTGGTCAAACAGAAAGGGCAATGGATACTTAAAAGCAGAGAAGAATCTGGGTTAAAAGATTGGTTCAGTTTTTTCCAACTACATGACAGATTTAGGAAGGATGCAAAAGTAAGATTTGCCTCTGATAAATCGGAGTTAGAAAGTATCTTTGAGAAGGGCAACAAAGGCCTAATATCCAGGCTCTACAAATATATTTTAGAATACAATTGAGTAGACAACAAATAAAAACTGTTATGATCATGTGTAGGTAGAAATATCGATTTGGAAGAGTGGGAACATCTTTGGGGAAAGGGGTTTAAATTTTCAGTGGCCAGCTCAATTAGAGAAAATATGTTTAAAATGTTTACAGAGCCTACATAACTCCAGAGTTACTAGCTAAAATAGAGAAAACAGGATGAGGGGCTTGCTGGAGATGCAAGGCGAAGGGATCTTTTTTCCACGTATGGTGGACCTGCAATATAAAGAATTCTGGAAAAAAGTGGTGAAACAAACAAACAAAATGATTAGCAAAAAAAAATCAAGAAAACCCCAGAAATGTGCTTATTAGGAATATTTAGAAGTTGTATTCGCGCAGGAGATGAAGAAATTTGTCAGTATTGTTTTGTTGCTGCGAGACTAATAATAGCTAAAACATGGAAGGGGGAAAAAGAGTTAACTATTAAGGATTGGAGAGATAAATTAGTAGATTGTATCCAAATGGCCAAACTGACAAATAGCAGCAGAGGAGGAAATAATGAAGAATTTGTTAAAAAATGGAGGTTGGCAATTGGATATCTCGAAAAGAAGACAAAAGTAGATTTGAAGATCACCATAAAGGGGATTTAGTGAAAGATGACACGTGGGTAGTTGTGGGTTAGTTATGTGATCCATACGGAGTGGTGTTGGAGGTCACAGGGGTTGGGTTCACGGCTGTGGGGTTAGAGGGACAATAAATGTTAAGGTATAATAACTGTATAGTCAAAGTTGATTTTTCATATGCTTAACGAGTGCTGACTGTATATCATTCTGTAAACTTGCATACTCTTTTGTATATCTTTTTTTCTTTTCTTTTCTGGTTTTTTTTTTGTTTTTTGGGTTATTTATTTATTTATTTATTTATTATTTACAGCTTTTATATTTCGCCCTTCTCACCCCGCAGGGGACTCAGGGCGGATTACAGTGTACACATATATGGCAAACATTCAATTCCAATTTTGACATACAACATATACAGACAGACAGAGGCTATTTAACTTTTTTCTGGCCGCAAAGGGAGCTGTCGCTTTCATCGTCCATCTGCGACACTGATGAAGTACTTCTGCATTCCCCACATGCTTTTTGCTGAAGTCTTTATGGCCTCATAAATCAGCCTCCCCACACTTTAAGGTGGTACCTTATTTTCCTACTTGACAGATGCAACTGTCTTTCAGGTTGCAAAGGTCGACAACAGGCTACACAATTGGTTGGAAACCTACTCCAACCCGGGCTGGCTACGAACTCATGACCTTTTGGTCAGAGTGATCTTAATGCAGCTGACACTCAGCCAGCTGCGCCACAATCCCAGTGCTCTGGTGTTGGTTTTGTTTCCTGTGTGCACCATAAACCAATAAAAATTAATTTTAAAAAAGATACAAGGTAAGCAGAAAGCTAAAAGAAAGAATACATTTTATTATGGGTTGAAACTATGAAGTCATTTTGGGGACGATGCTGTTTCCAGTCCGCTCCATACCTCTATTGAGGTGTATCAGAAAATATCTGCAGACTTTAAAAAGAATAAAAAAAATCATATTTTTCTATGCCATTAGAAATCTATAAATCATACAAATATCACTAACTGCTAAGAGAATAGATTAATGGATCTGAGAGCAAGTCAAGTCTGAACCCTCCCTAGAGGCTAAGATAACTAAATTGAACCTGTTGTACTTTGGACATGTCTTGAGATTACATCTTCTTGTTGTTCATTTTGTCAGTTGCTTCTGACTCTTTGTGGCCTTATGGATCAGCCTACACCAGAGCTCCCTGACAGTCATGGTCACCCCCAGCCCCTTCAAGGTCAAGCCAATCACTTCAAGGATAACATCCATCCATCTTGCCCTTAGTTGGCCTCTCTTCCTTTTTTCTTCCATTTCCCCCAGCATAATTGTCTTCTCTAAGCTTTCCTGTCTTCTCACATGACCAAAGTACTTCATCTTTGCCTCTAATGGTATTTTGGCCTGCATCAATAGGAGCATAGTGTCTAGATCTAAGGAAGTAATGCTACCCCTCTATTCTGCTTTGGTTAGACCACACCTGGAATATTGTGTCCAATTATGGGCACCACAATTCAAGAGAGATATTGACAAGCTGGAATGTGTCCAGAGGAGGGCGACTAAAATGATCAAGCGTCTGGAGAACAAGCCCTACGAGGAGCGGCTTAGGGAACTGGGCATGTTTAGCCTGAAGAAGAGAAGGCTGAGAGGAGATATGATAGCCATGTATAAATATGTGAGAGGAAGCCACAGAGAGGAGGGAGCAAGCTTGTTTTCTGCTTCCTTGCAGACTAGGATGCGGAACAATGGCTTCAAACTACAAGAGAGGAGATTCCATCTGAACATGAGGAAGAACTTCCTGACTGTGAGAGCCGTTCAGCAGTGGAACTCTCTGCCCCGGAGTGTGGTGGAGGCTCCTTCTTTGGAAGCTTTTAAACAGAGGCTGGATGGCCATCTGTCAGGGGTGATTTGAATGCAATGTTCCTGCTTCTTGGCGGGGGGTTGGACTGGATGGCCCATGTGGTCTCTTCCAACTCTGATTCTATGATTCTATGATTCTAATATCCTTCCCTCCAGTGAGCAGTTGGGCATTATTTCCTGGAGTATGGACTGGTTGGACCTTCTTGTGGTCCAAGGCACTCTCATAATTTTTCTTTAACACCACAGTTGAAAAACATCTATCTTCCTTCACTCAGCCTTCCTTATGGCCCAGCTCTCACATCCATAGGTTACTATGGGGAATACCATTGCTCTAACTGTGGATCTTTCTTGCCAGTGTGATGGCTCTACTCTTCACTATTTTATCAAGATTGGTCATTGCTCTCCTCCCAAGAAGTAAACGTCTTCTGTTTTCCTGGCTGCAGTCTGTGTCTGCAGTAATCTAGAAATACGATGTGACTCACAGGGAAAGTGAGTTTAGCAAAGTGTGAGGTATTAGGGAACAGAGAAGACCACATTACTGGCGGGTTGGTTCAATCAAGGAAGTCACAGCTTTGAAAGACCTGAGAAGACATGACTTAGTGTCACAGACTGACCCTCTTTCCTTTGAAGGAGAACCTGAAAACCCTTGGTTTGCATCTTCATTAGGAAAAGAAAATCCTTAAAATGTAACAGTTGTTTTCATTCTCTACAGCTCAACAGAAAACAGGAACTATAATACAGATGATCACTAGTTGGAGCTAATGTTTTAACAATTTTCCAGCTGCTGTTGACTCGACAGCAAATAACAATTCATAGCTACAATACAAATCATTTCAGAGCTGACTTCCTATTAAATGAATGATTAAGACTGATTAAATTTACAAAAGACCTGCTCGGGAGGGAGACACAAGCAGGTAGAAAGCCTGGTTTTTTAAAGAGTGTAGATCAACCTCACCACTTGCATTTTTGAGCATCTCTTTTGGGGTGACATTATCAAAGGTGGGTGTATTTCTAAATTTACGTGTATACCACAGAATGCCACATAATAAGGCTTCTGCAAAAGCTTCTCCTATCCTCCATCCACAGCTTTCCCTCCCATTTCTCCATAGCTATTATATATTTGCAACAATGATGAAAATGTAACCTAGTGAAAAAGAAGCCGCCTTGTTTCAAGTGGCTGCAAATTGCCTTTGCAGTTCTGCTGGTTTTGCTAGAGTGATAAGACAATATCTGACAGCTGTTCTTATCAGATTTTTCCTCCTGATCAAAGACAATGACCTACTAACTGGTTGATGGAGATGACCTACATTTTCCAACTCCTTTGAGATCTGAAAGATCTGGGGAAATAGATCTGGGATTACTGAAACTGAAAAAAAAATGCTTTTCTTGGCAGCACAGTACTTGAAAAAAAAAACCTGTCTGCTGCATATTTGTTATCAGAGCAAAGAGCAGTCTTTTGATCTCAGCACTCAAAGACCTTCCCATCACCTGCAAAAAAAAAAAAATCAGCATAAAGCACAAACAACCCTATTCTGAACTAAGACACTGCTAACATAAACATTCTTCAGGCAACAAAACATAAAGATATTGTTCTTTAAATTTTGAACCACAAACTACTTTCCATAGGAACAAGGCTAGTCCGAAGTACATCTCATTGCATTTTATGAGGCTTGCACTCAGGTAAGGGACTATAGGATTCTTCTTCTTGTTCTGTCAAGCATGCATCCTCCAAGGGTTTTAGCTGCATCACAAATCAATACTGTAATAGTTCTATTTTGTGTTTCAGACGATGTCTGGGATATTTTTTAATGGACAGGAAGGTTTTAGTGCTATTTAACCTTCATTCATCTTTCTTGTCACAACCAGGCTAACCAAAATGGAATGAGGTTATAAAATGGATTTTGCTTTAATATATTATTTAATCCATACATTAGAAAGGAAATTATGAGATTACAAAATGATGGTTTTAAAAACAGAAGAATTACTCACCTGAGTTAGACCAAAGTTTATCAAGTCTAGTATATAGTTTCCAACAATCAGTGCCAAATACTGACCTTGTAAGGGTATTAACTCCAGTGTGTCGACTTCCCTGTATACCCAAACTCCCTCTGTACAACTCCATGGCACCTCAGCCCTGAAGTAGATAAAAGGCCCTCTCTCGATCCCAACTGCCCTGGCCTTGGAGGGAGAACGAAAGGTCCTCTCTCCATCCCAACTGCCACTGCCCTAGTCTCAGAAGGAAAGAAGAAAAAGCAAGCACATCTCTGTCTTGCCTGGACTCAGAAGCAAGTGAAAGGTACTCCTTCCTTCCGAGGAAAAGAAGAGGCAGGACTTACTCCCTTCCCATGCAGCCATCCTCTTTTTCTTTTGTGTCATTTTTGTTGTTCTTTGTTCGTTCAGTCACTTCTGACTCTTTGTGACTTCATGGACCAGCCCACGCCAGAGCTCTCTGTTGGCTGTCACCACTCCCAGCTCCTTCAGACTCAAGCCAGTCACTTCAAGGATGCCATCCATCCATCTTGCCCTTAGAATCATAGAATCCTGAATGGCTCTCACAGTCAGGAAGTTCTTCCTCATGTTCAGATGGAATCTCCTCTCTTGTAGTTTGAAGCCATTGTTCCGCATCCTAGTCTCCAAGGAAGCAGAAAACAAGCTTGCTCCCTCCTCCCTGTGGCTTCCTCTCACATATTTATACGTGGCTATCATATCTCCTCTCAGCCTTCTCTTCTTCAGGCTAAACATGCCCAGCTCCTTAAGCTGCTCGTCATAGGGCTTGTTCTCCAGGCCCTTGATCATTTTAGTCGCCCTCCTCTGGACACATTCCAGCTTGTCAATATCTCTCTTGAATTGTGGTGCCCAGAATTGGACACAATATTACAGGTGTGGTCAAACCAGAACAGAATAGAGGGGTAGCATTACTTCCCTAGATCTAGACACTATGCTCCTATTAATGCAGGCCAAAATCCCATTGGCTTTTTTTGCCGCCACATCACATTGTTGGCTCATGTTTAACTTGTCCATGAGGACTCCAAGATCTTTTTTACACGTACTTGGTTGGCCCCTCTTCCCTTTTCCTTCCATTTTTCCCAGCATCATTATATTCTCTAAGCTTTCCTGGCTTTTCATGAAAGTTTGAACAGAATTACAATACATCTCATCTTATGTGAAAAACGTGACCCATTGACTTCTGTACGTGCATACTTGCATTGTTTTGACTAAACATCTTTCTTACCACCATACAAAATGGCACTGTCTTACAAAGTGCATAGAATAATTAAATAGAAGGCCTATAACACTATCTTTGAAGTAGGAGAATGAAGGGAAATATTTCTACACATATATTAGTGGGATAAATCTCAAATTATAAATACCATTTGTAATTTTGCATCTGTACATGTAAATTAACATATAGACTGAGGGTGCTTGTACAATGTAGAATTGACACTGCTTTAACTACCATGGCTTAATGCCATGGAATCATGGGAAGTAGTTAGTTTTCTGTGTCAAATAGTGCTGGAGCTTCACCAAGCTACAACTGCCATGATTCCATAGCGTTGAGCTATGACAGTCTTATCACATTAGGAAATACTCCATTTCTATCAGTATGCATCCCATAGTTTTTTCTGACTAAATGCATACTGAATACAGACAGGATGCATACAGACAGGATGCATACTGATCATACCCAAATGCTACGATTTTTTACTTTCAGAGAATGCTGTGCTTTGACTCATCACACCATGGAAGTCTGACTCCTTTCAATCTGTTCAGAAGACCCCCTTCATGACCTTTTAAATAAAATTATTTCTAAATCTATGCAATGATGTAGTCTCATAAGATTTTTGTGGGTCTGTGTGCCATGTTTGGTCCAGATCTGTCGTTGGTGGGAGTCACAGTGGTCTCTGGAAGTGAGAGCTATCTCACTAATCACCTGCCTACAAACATAGATACAAACATACACACATACATACAAACATTTTTTTTTTTTGCTTTTAATATAGATTAGGTAAAGCAACAACAACATTTTTGTTTCTTGTCCAATGAACTCATGGCGGTCTATATGGTTCTAATTCTCCTCATTCTATGTATTGTTGAAGGCTTTCATGGCTGGGTTGTTGTGAGTTTTCCAGGTTGTATTGCAATAATCCAGAAGCATTATCTCCTGATGTGTCATCTGCCATGTCAAACTACAAAGAGAAGCCATACAAAGAGAAAAGAAAAAACAATGAAAATGAACAAAATCTGGCTACCAATACTAAAAAAAACCCCTATAAAATCATAACAGTAACTAAAGAACAACACTAAAAAAACAGGGGAATTCCAGACTAGAAACAATCAGGGACAGCTAATCACCTCCCAACAAAGGATTCCCCCAGGCAGTAAGAAGTCACACCTTGAAACTGCTAGGCCATTACATGATAATCAAGGTGGCCAATTGAAGCATTCACATGTACCTCAAATAGACAAGAGTTCTTTCTTCCACCCTGAACATTTCACAGATATATAAACCACATTTTCCTAGTTTTCAACAGACCGCACAACCTCTGAGGATGCCTACCATAGATGTGGGTGAAACGTCAGGAGATAATGCTCCTGGAAAATTGGCCATACAGCTCGGAAAACTCACAACAACCCTTCTCATTCTATATTCACAACTTCATTGTGGGGTAGATAAGACTGAGAGGAACTGGACCAAGGTCAACCAGTGAGCTTCATGGCTTGAACATGGAACTCAAAATCTAGTTAGCAATCTAACCATTGCACCACACAAGTATAGTACTCTGCTGTTGGCCAGAAACAGAATGACAGAGGATATGTTTACTGCAATAGTTTACTTTATGGGGATGCAGTTCAATGTGATTACCCTTTTGTTTCTGTATAGAGCCCCTTTATATGAGGAGGCAAGAGGACTGAATAGCTTAGGTGAACTGAGAGCAAATAAAACCAGATTGCTCAGCCAGATTGCTTATCCATGGGAGGTCAGAGCATCAAATTCTGAAGCAAAGGATAAAAACAGAAAGAAAGAACAGGGATAGGAGAAAGGCTAATATATGGATTTAAAGTTTTGCATACCCAAGTGCATCATCATCAAAAGAAAGTAAAAAAAAAAAACATTTCAAAGTTATGAAAATAGGCGACACAGTGTCAATCCCAAATAGCAAGAAAAACTGGAAGATTCTGGGAATTGTATTCTGCCCCAAGTGACATTTCCAACCACTGCATTTAGTCTGGCTTCACAGTGGATTCTTTGTAGTGCCAGCCCCCAAGACTTCTCTCTATGAACTTGATGTGAAACATTATGTGTTCTCCCTCACCCCTGCCAGTGGGATGAAAGGAGCTGTTCAAAAAAGTGGTGAATTTATATGAGAGGGTAGACTTCGGGACGTTGGACAGCTCCTTCAACATTTAAATCTAGAACAGATTGGTAACTCCACTGACACTGGAGTGATCAGCTATCACTGAAGACACAGAAGTTTTATTCTGGCCACATAAATAGTGATAGTGGGGATGAATTTAGTCTAGGGCCATGGATATGGAGGGTCCTGTCTGGCAAGCTTTGTTGTAATAGCCCAAAGTTTCAAATTAAAGAACACCTTCACCAGGTGAAGCCGGCCATAGAATCATAGAATCATAGAGTTGGAAGAGACCTCCTGGGCCATCCAGTCCAACCCCCTGCCAAGAAGCAGGAATATTGCATTCAAAGCACCCCTGACAGATGGCCATCCAGCCTCTGTTTAAAAGCCTCCAAAGAAGGAGCCTCCACCACACTCTGGGGCAGAGAGTTCCACTTCTGAACAGCTCTCACAGTCAGGAAGTTCTTCCTAATGTTCAGATGGAATCTCCTTTCTTATAGTTTGATAAGATCCCATAGAGGTTTTAATTATGATCTGGTCAGAAAGGATGCAAGTAAGGCTAGTGCCAAAAAGTACAAACAAAAGCATGAATACAGACATTGTGGATTTTTAAGTAGTTAAGTTTCCATTCAAGCTTCCCGCTCCCTCCCCAGTTTGGCTGAGAGAAGGGGCCAGCCTGGGCCCACCCTCTGATTCTGCTGCAGAGCATGCATGGACAACTCCCTGAGCACCAAGGACTCTTCCAGCTTGCCCCATTGGTGAGTTAAATTACTTTTCACATGACAAGAAGTGATATCACATGATTTCCAGTTTCAGTCTCCAGCAATACTCCAGCTAGGTTCTGCTGGAAAATGTTTCCTTGTCAAATATTCATTTTAATCCCCTTCACCCATTTGCTATTAGAGCAATGGGGCTTTAGACAGTCAAGATCATACTGCATATATTTGAATGTATCTTTAAATGTAATGTGTAAAAAAATTAGCTATGGAGTGTGCATACTGTCTGCATGTCTTACTTTGCTAAACCTAGTAAGAAAGACCCGAGATTCTATATCTCCACTTGTGAACCCTGCTAAAGGAAATGGAAGACCTCATTTCATTGAGAGGTGAAAACATGAGGGACCATCCCTTTAATGACCTTTTCTTACCTGCGGTGGCTGCTGACAGTGCTCCTCTTTGCTGCAGTGCATGTGAAATCCAGCGCCCCACACCCTTCCTTGTATCTGCATCGCCCAGATACAAGGAAGGGTGATCAAATTGGGGGGGGGGGGAGTGTGAGCATGCATGGTGTGTGTGGCTTCCCTCCATAGACTGTATGGCAACATGGGGGCTCTCCTTTGTTGCCCTGCTGGTGGCATGCTCCAGCTCCACCCTCCTTCACCCATGGAGTCAGCACAGCATCATGTGATGGGAGGTGGCTGGCTCTATGGGTGATCTGGGCTAAAATCGGCTCATGCCACTGATCTTAGCCCAATGCAATGAGGTCGTAAGAGTAGAGGCACACCCTCTTATGTTATCAGCAGTCCTCCTTCTGCCACCCCATCACAGTCATACTCTCACATGTGGAAACTTGAGAGGTGGCAATACCTTCATCTTACATATGATCAGCTCCATGCTTCTCTATGATAGAAAAGAGGCTGAAATGTCTTAAGAGGGGAAAATTTCTCAATGTGATGAGGTTGATTGCTGGAATTTCCTCCTTTCAGGACACTTCTGCCTCTTTTTGACCACTGAAGGCTATGCATGATTGCCAGAAGTAGTTGAACTCATGTGATGAGCTCAGTGCCTCCCCATGTTTGAACAGAGGCTAAAGTGTCCTACAACTGGGACATTTCTCAATGCGATAAGGTGGTGAATCTTATTTGAGCTCTTCTTCATCTTTTTCAGAAAAGGAGCTATCACTTTGGGAATCTGTTTCTAATCCAGCATATATTTTGCTGTGTGAGAGTTTTAGGGGACAGCGAAAGCAAGGGAACCCTAAATGGCATGTGAAATTCGAAGGTTCAGTTTTTTAGAAGCAACTTTGATTTATGAATTAAATATTTTAATCTGAGAGAAAGAACTTAAATGGCCATAAAATAGGGGCTGTAGGCTCTTTGTGGCCCACAAATGACATTCCCCGCCCCCTCCCCTCCCCTCCTGTGGGCACTTTCCCCACCTCTGATCACTGCATAATGACCTTGAAAAAGGAAAGTTTTCTGTGTTTCATACATTAGATGGCAGCTAATTCCATACGTAACCAAGAATGTGAGCGAGAGAAAAGGAAGGAAGGTGACACAGCTAAGCACGTCTCCCTGACAACTGTCTCCTCAGTTTCTGGGCTTGCAAAACTTGTTCAGCATATGAAATATCACGTTTACACCTATCTATAAGAAATACCAGCCTTACAGATCCCATTCGGTTCAGCAGGTCACAAATCGCTGTACTCTGAAAACATGTTCCTCCAAAGCATTTTTGTCATATTGCCTGCAAGACTGATGGCTCCCCTGTTTGTGAGTTAGTAAATCTGCTCTGGTTTTTAGTTTGAACTTTAAAGAATTTCTACAAGATACTGAACCTATGGGGAGATAGGGTGTCAAAACTTGGAAGCTCTAGGAATAAAAGCACGCTCACAAAGACAAATCCTTGGATACAGCTTTATTTCGGTCTTACCACAAGTAATGATTCCATCTGAACATTAGGGAGAACTTCCTGACTGTGACAGCTGTTCAGCTGTGGAACTCTCCGCCCTGGAGTGTAGTGGAGGCTCCTTCTTTGGAGGCTTTTAAACAGAGGTTGGATGGCCATCTGTCAGGGGTGCTTTGAAGGCAATATTCCTGCTTCTTGGCAGGGGAGTTGGACTGGATGGCCCATGAGGTCTCTTCCAACTCTATGATTCTATGATTTTATGAATAGAAAGATAGCACTGGAGTTTTCCCACCAAACCCCTGTGTCTATCATTCTACTATCCCCCCGCCCCTTACTGGCTACATTCCATTCCCACCATTGCTATCCTACAGTTTCATTTCTCCCCAGTCCAGGTGACCCTTATCTCATATGTGCTCTTGTACTTCTTCCCTCCTCCCTCTCTCCACATTCATGTCACGGGGTGGATGAAGCAGCTCCTTCTAAGCTGGTATGGACATCCTGACATAGCATTTATATCCAAGGCGCTGAGCCTATTTGGAGGATATAGTCAAACAATCTGGAATTTTACTTTATAGTTCAGATTAAAGCCCAGAGCAGGCCATTGAATCTTCAAATCATAGTTGGAAGAGACCACAAGGGCCATCCAGTCCAATTCCTGACAAGGAAGAATATGTTGTGCAAAGTGTGTTTTAGCCTAGTCCCATACAAAAGACACACAAACAAGAGGAAAAAGGAACAGAAAAACTTTACTCTTATCAGCAGAGGCATAAACTTGCAGTGTTGCATACAAAACCAAACAGTGCAACAAACTTACATAGTCCTTGTAAGTAACGCAGAATAAGACTTCATCTTCATTCAAAGGAGAGAGCAAAACATAAACCTTGAGTAAATTCCACCATAGCAAAGAGCATCACTGCTAGAGCAGCATTACAGCATATTGCTTCTCCAAACTGTATTCTAAAATCCATACAGTTATACCCCACCTGTGTGGCCCAAACATGCTGGCTGACCTACATTACCAGCCGTACATAATAATTATCATCATAAGGTTTTTCTTTAACACACACTTGATCCTGCTACAAATTACTGTAACAGAATACACAATCAAAATGCTCTCAACAGTATGGCCATGTAGCCTTTGCTTAAAAACCTCCAAAGACTCAGACTCCACCACACTCCTAAGCAGCAAATTGCAGCAAATGTCAAACGTCTGCTACCATCAGGCAGTTTTTTCATGTTTCATTGGAATCTTTTTTCTTGTACTTTGATTCCGTTGCTCCATGTCCGAGTCTCTAAAGCAGCAGAAAACAAGCTTGCCCCTTCCTCAATATGACCTCATTTGAAATATTTAAGCATGGCTATCATGTCACCTCTTCACCTTCTCTTCCACAGACGAAACATATCCAGCTCTCTATGTCACTCTTTATTGGACCTAGCTTCTAGACCTTTGACTATTTTGGTTGTTTTCCTCTATATACCTTCCAGTTTGTCAACATCCTTCTTGAATTGTAGTGTTCAGAACTGGATTCAGTATTCCAGATGAGGATCTGCCCAAAGTAAAATATAGTGGGACTATGACTTTCCTCAACCTAGACCAGGGGTCTTCAAACTGAGGCCTGAGAACCCGATATGGCCCTCCAAGGTCATTTACCCGGCCCTCACTCAGGGTCAGTCAAAGTCTGAAACGACTTGAAAGCACACAACAACAACAACCCCATCTCATCAGCCAAAATCCGGCCCACACTTCCAATTGAAATACTCATTAAGCTTGTATTTGTTAAAATTGTTCTTCATTTTAATTATTGTGTTGTTTTTAAATGTTTTTGCACTACAAATATCTATGTGCAGTGTGCACAGAAATTCATTCATTTTTTGAGGGACTGTGACCTAGCCCTCTGTTTAAAAAATTTGAGGACCCCTGATCTAGACACTACTTCTATTGATGCAGCCTGGAATCACCGTGACCTACAAACAATGGACTTTTGCTTCTCTGCTATTCTTCCTTTCCTTGTTAGTAGTCTTGAAGCCCAGAGAAGCCAAACCCAAACCCTCCATATAAGAATATAATCAGGTCCCCTTATCACTCCCTTTCAATAGATATAGAATGCACATCAAAATAATAGATGACTTATCTTGACTAAAGATCCACTTTGGTGTCGAAAAAATCCCATTGTGACTATGTCTCCTCCAGCAACCCATCTTTTTTCAATTGAAAAGAACTTGGCTTTGTATTTTGAGATATCATTTTTGGAGACAGGACTGAGACACAATCCAAACAACTCATTTTAGCCTCTAATGAGGATGCCCTGGGGGTCCGGACTCCACACTTCACACAAACTGCAGCTGATGCCTTGATTAAAACAGAACCTGCTGATAAAAAAAACCTTCTTTCCTCTACCACCCATCCACGTCTTCAGAAGAGATTGCCAGTGAGAATGCTTTATAATATCTCAAAAGTGAAAGAAAGAAAGAAAGAAAGAAAGAAAGAAGTATGAGATATCTGCAGGCTGGGAATGGCACATTTTTCTTCTAACAATGCGTTCCTGAGATGAATGGAAGTCATGATAATGATGGATTGTGTACCATTTGCCACTGGGTCATTGTTCTTCTGTTGTTTTAGGAAAATACTTTTAGATCTTAAACTCATGAGTGGTCCTGGCACTACTTTTTGAAGTTCAGTTGCAGAGGCCAAAATCCCGTTGCAAATGCCTTAAAATAATTTCCATGCACTTTCTTAGAGGTTATGCAATTAGATGTCTTCTGATAAGGGTCACACAACCCCTGGTAAGGGTCACACAAGGGAGTGTGATAAATGTGGCCCTTAGTGTTAGATAGGAAAATTGAGTGATATTTGTGCAAAAGTAGGGTGCAGAACCATGTCAAGTCCTACAAAAATGATTGAACTAAGGCATAAACTAGTACTTCACCTTATATACTCTTTGCAGCCTATATACCCTTTCTATGGAGAGCCAACATGGTGTAGTAGTTTGACCATTGGATTATGATTCTGGAGATATGGTTTGGATAACTGCTCTGCCATAAAATCCATTAGATGAGCTTGGGCAAGTGACACTCTCTTAGCCTCAGAGGATGGCAATGCTAAATCTCTTGGCCTTTAGGGTTGCCATATATCAGAGATGACTTGAAGGCACACAATAACATCAACAACAACAAACCAGTGATTAGGATCTTGGCTTGAGTGTATTTCTCTGGTGGATTCTGGATAGAATTTTTATCCTGCCCACAATTTATCAATTATTCTAACTATAATAACTCTGGGTTGTTGTAGGTTTTAGAACATGGCCATATAGCCCAAAAACCTACCACAATCCAGTGATTCCAGCCATGAAAGCCTTTGACAAAACATATACTAACTCTGTTTCACATAGCAATTTATGGAAATATTTTCTTTCTAATTGTTAAATGCTGCAATTGTCTGAAGAATGTTGTGTGCAACACTCATGGGGTTGTGTTTTATGTGCTTCTTGCTGCATTGATTTTATGCCTCTTGTGAGTTTTTTTAAAAAATGTATATAAATGACGAGACTTTATTCTGCTTTTTTGTTGCTTTGTATGCAAAACAAATTAATAATGAGAAGGTAGGGAGGTAAGGGGAAAGGAAGTAAGATAGAGGAGGAGATGATTGATTGATTGATTGATTTTCTATCTTTTCAGCAACCCTGAAACCCACCTCAACTTACAAAAATGAATACAAATGCAATTTAAAGCTGTTTTCTGTACGTGTACATTGAAAGTGTATAATGATGGAATTGGACCAAACTTGGCACAGAGCCACTATGACCAGCAAAAAATACCGGAGGTCTTTGGGGAAAATTCACTGTGATTTGGAGGAGTTGTAGTTCACCTACATAGCAGAGCACCTGATGAACCAACCTGGACACAGCATATTGTTTGAGAACACAGAAATGCTGGACCACTCTAACAACCACCATGTCAGACTACACAGAGAAGCCATTGAAATCCACAAGCATGTGGACAATTTCAACAGAAAGGAAGAAACCATGAAAATGAACAAAATCTGGCTACCAGTATTAAAAAAAACTCTAAAATTACAACAGTAAAACAACAGAGAGGAAACAATCTGGGACATCTATCAGCTCTCAACAAAAGATTGCTCCAGGCACTAACAAGCCACACCAAACAACAGCCAGGCCATCAAATGTTAATCAAGGTGGTCAGTTGAAACATTCACACCTAGCTCCAGAAGACAAGAATCCTTTGTCCTACCCTGGTCATTCCACATATATATAAACCCTTTTTCCTATTTCCAACAGACCTCACTACCTCTGAGGATGCTTACCGAAGATGCAGGCAAAACATCAGGAGAGAATGCCTCTAGAACATGGCCATATAGCCCGAAAAAACCTACAACAACCCAGTGATTCCGGCCATGAAAGCCTTCGACAATACATAGTTACATTTTGCCTAGAGAGAGGCACAATGTGTCCTCACTAGAAGGAAGAAAAGGCAGAGAGCAACAATGGAGGATGACCACATGGCCAAACCCAGGGCAATAAAATAACTTTAAATGGAATCTCACGGAGACTCAATTGCTACATCTTCAAAGGGAGAGGAGATAGTGGCAAGCAAGAAGAGTAAAGGCCCCTTCTGGTATAAGCAGGCATAGGAATGTGTCGTGGGGGGGGGGGGGGAGTAACTCCTCACTCTAATCTAGTGTTTCTCAACCTGATTGTAGGTGAACTATACATCTCAGCAACTACAACTCCCAAATGTTAAGGTCTATTTTTTCCAAACTCCATCAGTGTTCACATTTGGGCATATTAAGTATTTGTGCCAAGTTTGGCCCAGATCTATCATTGTTTGAGTCCACAGTGCTCTCTGGAGGTAGGTGAACTACAACTCCAAAACTCAAGGTCAGTTGCAACCAAGCCCTTCCAATATTTTCTGTTGGTCATGGGAGTTCTGTGTGCCAAGTTTGGTTCAGTTCCATCGTTGGTGGAGTTCAGAATGCTCTTTGATTGTAGGTGAACTATAAATCCCAACAACTACAACTCCCAAATGACAAAATCATATCAGATATTTACATTATTATTCACAATACAGTGTTCCCTTGCTACTTCGCATAGTGGACTCACTGTTTTTTGGGTTTTGAAAATATTAATAAAAAATTAAACATTAAAATATTTACATCCAGGGGAGACCAGGGAGGCCAGGGACCCCGAAAGTGTGGCGGCCAGAGGCATGGCAGGGAAGGCCCGTCTCACTAGCCAGCTGCTATCTGCGTGGCTCCAGAGGCTCTGCAGCGGCCAGGGAGGAAGGCACGTGCCCTTGGGATGGGCTGGGAAGCAGGTAAGGAAGCACAGGTAAGAAAATAATATATAAAATATATAAATTATGTATAAATATTAAAATTAATATGGCGTCCCTACTTCATGGATTTTCACTTATCATGGGTGGTCCTGGAATGGAAACCCTGGGATTGTGGCGCAGCTGGCTGAGTGTCAGCTGCATTAAGATTACTCTGACCAAAAGGTCATGAGTTTGAAGCCAGCCCAGGTTGGAGTGGGTTTCCAACCAATTGTGTAGGCTGTTGTCAACCTTTGCAACCCGAAAGACAGTTGCATCTGTTAAGTAGGAAAATTAGGTACCACCTTAAAGTGTGGGGAGCCTAAATTAACTAATTTATGAGGCCATAAAAAAAAAAAAGACCCCAGCAAGCACTCCAGCAAAAAGCATGCGGGGAATGCGGAAGTATGTGATGAAGTATCAGTGTCGCAGATGGACGATGAAAGCGACAGCTCCCCTGGTGGCCAGAAAAAGTTAAATAGCCTCTGTCTATATCTGTATATGTTATGTCAAAATTGGCATTGAATGTTTGCCATATATGTGTACACTGTAATTCGCCCTGAGTCCC